>NC_090446.1:1255925220-1256244403 GCF_031143425.1 Pleurodeles waltl
GAAGTCACCCACAACTTGAGGAACGTCAGTGAAATGTGAAATGCGCGATGGGGCTGTGCCTGGGGGCCCCTGCACTGCCTATGCCAAGTGCATGGGCCCCCAGGGGCAACCCGAATCCCCCTTACTGCCTGCCTTTCCATGGCTTTGTTTACCACCATGGCCAGGCTGGTGGTTTGGGACTCATAATCCCCAGGACAGCGGTGCTTGCACCGCTGCCCTAGGGATAATGACCGCCAGGCGGAAGCCTAGGGGTATAGTGGAGGGGCCGGCGGTATGGCTGTGGCTATTGCGCCATGGTCATAATAGCTGGCGGAACACCCCCAGCCTGTTGGCGGTGTTACCGCCAGCTTACCGCCGGCCGCCAGGGTCGTAATGAGGCCCTATGTGTGGCGGGCATGGAACTACAGCTAGTCATTCTTATGAAGATGGTAAACACTTTGTAGCAGTCGATGAACCAGTTTGCTGACCAGTTTTAGGCATCCCCCAGGGACTTTCTACACTTCCCCTGTTTGTTATATATATTAATATTTAAGCATAGCTTAGGATAGGTTGTAGCATAGGGATAGGTTGATTTAATAATAGTAATTTTCAACATTGTATTAGTGATTTGTTGTTAGGTGCGGATTTGGATGGGTAGGTTGTCAAGTGAGTGGGGGTGTTGATGTTTAGGATATGTTTTATAAAAAACAAAGCAGTTTCCAAAAATGCAAAAAATGTATACTTGTTTAGGTTTCAGTGTTCAGGAAGTCTGTGTACAGGTGTAGTTTATGTTGGTATCATGTGAAAATGTGTATTAGCCCCTTCGCTGCCAGGCCTTTTCCCCCTCCTGTGCCGAGCCTTTGTTTGGCTATTTGGGGCAGTTCGCGCTTAGGCCCTCATAACTTTTTGTTCATATAAGCTACCCACGCCAAATTTGTGTCCTTTTTTTCCAACATCATAGGGATTCTATAGGTACCTAGACTTTGTGGTTTCCTCAGAAGGAGGCCAAGAAATTAGCCAAAATATAGTGAAAATTTTGTTTTTTTCAAAACAATGGGAAAAAGGGGCTGCAGAAGAAGGCTTGTGGTTTTTTCCCTGAAAATGGCATCAACCAAGAGTTTGCGGTGCTAAAATCACCGGCTTCCCAGCTTTCAGGAACAGGCAGACTTGAATCAGAAAACCCAATTGTTTAATACAATTTTGCCATTTTACTGGGACATACCCCATTTTTACGATTTTTTGTGCTTTCAGCCTCCTTCCAGTCAGTGACAGAAATGGGCATGAAACCAATGCTGGATCCCAGAAACCGAAACATGTCTGGAAAGTAGACAAAATGCTGAATTCAGCAACGGGTAATTTGTGTAGATCCTACGAGGGTTTCCTACAGAAAATGACAACTGGAAAAAAATAAAATGAAATTGAGGTGAAAAAATCTGCAATTTGTCTCTACGTTTTACTCTGTAACTCTTTCCTGCAATATCAGATTTTTTAAAGCAATATACCGTTACGTCTGCTGGACTCTTCTAGTTGCGGGGATATATAGGGCTTGTAGGTTCATCAAGAACTCTAGGTACCCAGAGCCATTAAATGACCTGCACCCTGCCTTGGGTTTTCATTCTATACCGGGTATACAGCAATTCATTTGCTGAAATATAAAGAGTAAAAAATAGCTATCAAGAAAACCTTTGTATTTCCAAAATGGGCATAAGATAAGGTGTTGAGGAGCAGTGGTTATTTGCACATCTCTGAATTCCGGGGTGCCCATACTAGCATGTGAATTACAGGGCATTTCTCAAATAGACGTCTTTTTTACATACTCTCTTATATTTGGAAGGACAAATGTAGAGAAAGACAAGGGGCAATAACACTTTTTTGCTATTCTATGTTCCCCCAAGTCTCCCGATAAAAATGATACCTCACTTGTGTGTGTAGGCCTAGCGCCCGCAACAGGAAATGGCCCAAAACACAACATGGACACATCCCATTTTTTGACAGAAAACAGAGGTGTTTTTTGCAAAGTGCCTACCTGTAGATTTTGGCCTCTAGCTCAGCCGGCACCTAGGGAAACCTACCAAACCTGTGCCTTTTTGGAAACTAGAGACCTAGGGGAATCCAAGATGGGGTGACTTGTGGGGCTCTGACAAGGTTCTGTTACCCAGAATCCTTTGCAAACCTCAAAATTTGGCTAAAAAAACACATTTTCCTCACATTTCAGTGACAGAAAGTTCTGGAATCTGAGAGGAGCCACAAATTTCCTTCCATCCAGCGTTCCCCCAAGTCTCCCGATAAAAATGGTACCTCACTTGTGTGGGTAGGCCTAGCGCCCACAAAAGGAAATGGCCCAAAACACAACGTGGACACATACCATTTTTTTTTATTACAGAAAACAGAGATGTTTTTTGCAAAGTGCCTACCTGTAGATTTTGGCCCCTAGCTCAGCCGGCACCTAGGGAAACCTACCAAACCTGTGCATTTTTGAAAACTAGAGACCTAGGGGAATCCAAGATGGGGTGACCTGTGGGGCTCTGACCAGGTTCTGTTACCCAGAATCCTTTGCAAACCTCAAAATGTGGCTAAAAAAACACTTTTTCCTCAAATTTCGGTGACAGAAAGTTCTGGAATCTGGGAGGAGCCACAAATTGTCTTCCACCCAGCGTTTCCCCAAGTCTCCCGATAAAAATGGTACCTCACTTGTGTTTGTAGGCCTAGCGCCCACGAAAGGAAATGGCCAAAACACAACGTGGACACATCCCAATTTTTTTACAGAAAACAGAGGTGTTTTTTGCAAAGTGCCTACCTGTAGATTTTGGCCCCTAGCTCAGCCAGCACCTAGGGAAACCTACCAAACCTGTGCATTTTTGAAAACTAGAGACCTAGTGGAATCCAAGATGGGGTGACTTGTGGGGCTCTACCAGGTTCTGTTGCTCAGAATCCTTTGCAAACCTCAAAATGTGGCTAAAAAAACACATTTTCCTCACATTTCGGTGACAGAAAGTTCTGGAATCTGAGAAGAGCCACAAATGTCCTTCCTCAAAGCGTTCCCCCATGTCTCCCGATAAAAATGGTTCCTCACTTGTGTGGTTAGGCCTAGCGCCCACGAAAGGAAATGGCCCAAAACACAACGTGGACACATCACATTTTTTCACAGAAAACAGAGGTGTTTTTTGCAAAGTGCCTACCTGTGGATTTTGGCCTCTAGCTCAGCCGGCCCCAGGGGGGGCAGAAATGGCCTAAAATAATTTTACCCCCCCCCCCCGGGGAGCGACCCTTGCCTACGGGGTCACTCCCCTTGCGTGACGGCGCAAAAAAAAGATCCCCAGTGCCTAGTGGTTTTTGCCCCCCTTGGGGGCAGATTCACCTAAAATCGGCCAATTTGCCCCCAAGGGGGGCAGAAATGGTCTAAATACAAATACAAATACAAAGTGACCCTTGCCGAAGGGGTCGCTCCCCATCTGTAAAAAAAATAAAAAATCCCCGGTGCCTTGTGGTTTCTGCCCCCCTTGGAGGCAGATCAGTCTAATTAAAATAGGCTGATCTGCCCCCCTGGGGGGCAGAAATGGCCTAAAATAAATTTGTCCCCCAGGGTAACGACCCTTGCCTAAGGGGTCGCTCCCCACACCTAAAACAAAAAACTAAAAAAAAAAAGAAATTATCCCTGGTGCCCAGAGGTTTCTGCCCCCAGTGGGGGGCAGAAAAGGCCTTAAAAAAAAATGCCCCTCCTGGGAGCGACCCTTGACCCAGTGGTCGCTCCCTTATGCCAACTTCCTTTTTTAAAAAGACATCCCTTGTGTCTAGTTTGCGTTTTGACAGCCGGATTGCTTTCAATCCGGCTGCCAAAACGCAGAGAGAGACTTCAAAGGGACGGAAATACATTTCCTTCCCTTTGAAGCCTCTCTCGGCCTCCCCCAGAAGAATTTCTCGTCCGATCGCATGGGGAGGCTCTGTGACAATCAGCGCGCACTCACGTGCTGACATCACAGGGGGGGTGGGATGGGTCGGGGTTGAAGGGGAAGGGCTTCCCCTTCCATCCCTGACTTGCGGGGGTGGCGGGGAACCCCAGAGAGGGAGCGCTAGCGCTCCCTCTGGGCTGTTGTCCCAGGACGCAATGGTTACGTCCTGGGCACAGCAGCACTGTGCCGGAGGACGTAACCATTACGTCTGCGGCACAGAAGGGGTTAAGGAGGTGGAGGGCTGATGCTTAACCTGTCTGTCGTGGTATATGTGTACAGTAATATAAGTTAAGGTTAAGTAGGTTAAAATTGATTTTTGCTAAGTTTGTGTAGGTTAGTCAGCATAGGTTAGTTTAGTCATAGTTTAGAAAGCATAAGTAAGGTAGTGTAGTTAATTTTAGATTTTATTTTGTCATAGAAAAATAAACAATATTTTCTACTTTCACAACTGCGACATGATTTTTTGCATAGCAGTTGTCATATATTGTTAGGTTGTGTTAAGCATGTGCTGTGGGATTTCCAGGCAATGCTTATATACATGTATAACTAGGTGAAACACCTAAGAAGAAGATCCTTTCAAGTTCGCAATGAGTCACTTAATACATCTTCAAACATGATTGTACAATGTAAGTGGCACTCTTGCTGTGAATGGATGCACAGTCCAAAACAGGTATTCCCATATTCTTGCACTGTGTGTATAAGTTATGATACATGTATTGTAGGGATGGTTATTTCAAATAATTGTCACTAATCAAGGAGATTTTGGATTATACAATGATGCTAGCCACTTACACACTCAGCCTTGCACCATTTTACTGTCACGTCAGTGTTGTTTGCTGGCTATTATCCATGGAGGTGGCCCCCACATGTGCTGAAACTTTATTCATCCTCACTATTGACCGATTGCTAATTGGTGCACTTCATGCTTGTGACCTTGAGTAACTACTTGCTAGCTTGGATGCACATAGGGTTCACATAAACTATTCCCCTTGACCTAAGTAGATTTGTCAATTGCTCTATGAAACACAATTCCCTTAAGATATTAGGTAGTGTCTTTAGGGTCAGCACATTCACCTTGGTCTACTTAGTTCAATCATCAACAGACATACACCATGTACGTTGAAGTGTATTGATTTACATCACAGTTGCAGTTATTTCAGCAACAACTCCAGCATTGTTTTAAAATTAAAGGATGTACAGCAGAGTGCATGGGGGATAAATGTCATGAGACGTGGAGGAGAGGAGTATTCTACTGTGGAGGAGAACCAATTTGTCATTAAAGAAGGGAGGCCACATTGACAGTCCACAATTTGATAAGAGGAGCAGGTGCGCAAACAAAAAGTAGGCAGTACCAGATGACAAAGGTGATGAAATGTTACTCAACACAGATCCAATGGAAATCTGGCCAAGGGCCACAGACAAAGGTTACTGGGATGTTCTCCACCTGAAAGTGGGGAAATCCACTTCTTCCTCCTCTGATGTGTGGTGTGTCTACCCTGAGGGTAGTAGTGTTTGTACAGGAGGCATCTGAGACACACACACATTAGGGGTGAAGATGCGGCTCCCTTGTCCCCAGCAGCATTTGCCTGTGCCAACAAGAAAGGCAGCACAGCACTGAGAAGGGCCTGCTGGCTTGTTAGCACAGCAACAACATCACAGTGGAAGGTATTCATTGTTGTAATATAGGAGTCCTGCTTTCACTTCATAGATAGAAGGATGGTGCATACAACCCCCAGCTAGGTGGAACCTCTCTAGTGTCACATTGGCAGAGCTGTTGTTGCCTCTGCCTCGTGACACCTGCAATGTCAGCAATTGACTGTTCCAATATCTGGAGTAGAGTGTGGGTGCATCTAATTGCATTAGAGGTGTTCTTTTTGGGACTGAGGCACATACAAACTCCCTCTAGGGTTCCCACAATAGTCTCCATCGACTACTGCACCTCATCTAACATCTGTCACTGGACTCACAATGCTTGGCTTTGAAATACAAACTGTGGGCTCTCAGACTCCAGATCTGGCCTGGGATTTGCTGACAGTGGCATAACAAAGGCCCCCACAGCTCCTGCAGTACAGGGGGGTTCCGAGCTCCAGGGGGCCCCCTCAGCACAGTAAACTGTACTGTGCACATGTGGCTGGTCCATGACTGGGTCCAGTGGTAAGGGGGCCCCCTTCCAGGTACATTGCAGGGGCTCCCCTCAAGTTTTATTATGCCACTGCTTGCTGGTAGGGTAGGTTAAGTTGTAGGTGGTTCCTCTGAAGACCCAATGACGTTGTCAGCCCCTCCCACTCCCAGAGAAGGTGAGCTAATGTAGTTTATGATTTGCTGACATGTGCCTTCATCCATGGAGAGCAGGATGTCATTGGCAGCAGGTTGGTCATCCTGGACAGGCAGCTGGCTAGGAGTTTTTTCTCCCTCAACAGACAAATTGATATATGTCAATGATGATCAATGCTAGATGTTGACAGTAGTTACCTGGCTGACAAATAGTGTTTATCCTCATTCACTTTCATCTCAATATTGATATATGGTACCTATGTGACTTGTATGTATTGAGGGGAGATGGCACATTGGCTGCTTTTCAGGTGGCAGTATCTGTACATTGTTCACATGCCACTGTGTGACAACGGTGTTTATTTGTGTCATTCCACACATTGCTACACAGTTACACAGCTTACTGGCCTGATCTTCCAATGTGGATATGTTGAGGTAAGTTACAGATCGACCTTGGTTATTGCCACTTCTTTTCATGATGTGTATGCCTAATGTGTGTTCATGTATTTACAGCAATACTGTGTACATTGCACCAACTTGTCCCACGCCACCAGTGTGGCAAGTATTCGCTGTGGCCACTACTCAGGCCACAGCTCCTGTGAAAGTAAACAGGGCTTGTTGATATATTCAATTTAATTTTACTGTTCGTCTTACATATGCTACATCATGTCATTCTGCCCCGTTGTGCTGTCTGGAATGCACATTGTGCATTCATTTGGCCAAGGATCATATTGGTCATGCATCCACACTACTCTACACAGCTAACAACCTGCTACACTGCAGGAATGTATAAGTGCATATACTTACCATGGGTGTGATAGCTGTGTAAACAGTGGCCAGTGTGTGAGATATACACAGTAAAACCGTAAAGATAGCTAGCATTGACTCACATTATTACATCATTGCCAGAGTTAGTTATCTGCTGAGTATCACACATTGTTAGACTGAAACCCACTCACTTGAATGTGCACACAACTACTCTGGCAACCCTCATTTAGGCACAATGACTTAACTCACTGTCACACAGAGATGGCACCCTGATCATACATTGACTCACATGTGATACCAAAGCCAACATTTACATTTACCACTCTCAATTACCTAAGATGTCTGTGTGTATCTGTGAGCTATGTATCTGGCTGGACCCACACATGCAAGTAGTCTTGATAATGCATGAAATGAACCTACCCTGGTTTGCCACACATCTTTACTCATACTTCTCTGCCTCAAACCATCACAGATTAATGCCTTGTTTGTCATCCTCCTGCTTTGACATATGGATCTTAGTATGAGTTTTCTTCTTTCATCTCCCTCCTGACACGTGCTACATATTTCCCCTGGTGCATATCACATGTAGGATGTAGTAAACATATGCCCTCTGCTATGTCATCCCTTCCCAGCTACAACAGATGTGTGACACTATCAAACACAGCAATGCATGTGTATAGCTCAGTCTGTCTGGCAGTACACATATCACTTCTCACCTCCTTATAATGCAATGGCCCCCATTCAAACACAGTGACAGTTCAATGTGCTCAGGCACACCTACATTAAACAGTGCTACCAGGGGTCAACCTGTCTTATACAGCATCTATTGTTTGGCAAAACACAAAGCTCACTATTTTATGCAGCATTTGCTTCTCCCAAACCCTGAGATATTTTACATACCAGGATTTAGGGTGTTGGTTACTCCTGTGTACTTACACCCCACACATCCATGCAGCTATGTGCAACTCTTATGTAGATGCAATAGCGGCACAAATGGCAGACTCATATCTATGAGGCCACTCGAAGGCTACCCCTAGCCTTTGATTGGCTTCATATATATGGAGTAAGGTAAGACAGTGAAAATGACTGCGTTGCCGCAGTCTGTGTCATGGGGGCATTCCATGGGTGTTGCAGTGTGTTTTCCAATTCAAACCCCCATGGCTTTTGACTCGTTCCCCAATTTACATGGACGGGTAAACCTGGAAATGCGTTAAAACCATATGCCTTCCCAGGGCAGGCATAACTTTATTTCTCCTCCTTTTTGTCTCTTTCCATGTGTGCTGCATTCTGCTGCATAGATGGGAAAAGGTGAATGCCCCCATGGATTGTTATTGTGTAGGAAGTTGTGCCTTCCTGCACACAAACAACCCTGCGTGAAATGCAGGCACCCTTTCAACATATTGCAAGTGTTCCTGCATTGATGCTAGGCAGCCATAAGGCACCATCACTGGGGTAGAGAACAGGAATTGACCACTTTTTTCAACCACAGTGCATTTCTGCAATTTCCCTGTGGCACAGGGCAGCACAGCTTCTTTTCCTCCTCTCTGTCTCTTCCTCCTCGCTCCCCCTCTGCAATCTTCTTCTGTGTTCTTCTGTTCTTCTCTTCTGTTCTTCTGTTCTTCCCTTCTGTTCTTCTGTGTTCTTCCGGTCTTCTGTGTTCTTCTTCTCTGTTCTTCTCGGTGCTTCTGTGTTCTTCTTCTCGGTTCTTCTGTGTTCTTCTGTGTTCTTCTCTGTTCTTCTCTGTTCTTCTGCTCTTCCGATCTTCTGTGCTTCTGTCTTCTGTTCTTCTGTTCTTCTGTCTTCTGCTCTTCCGGTCTTCTGTTCTTCTGTCTTCTGTTCTTCTGTCTTCTGTTCTCCTGTCTTCGGCTCTTCTACCTCCTCCGTCTTCTTCCCCCGAGCCTGCCCTCCTGCTCCTTCCTCATCCCCCTCCCTCACTCGCCTCCCCCTCTCTCTCCCCTAGCTAACCCGTTCGCTATCTACCTCCCTCACTCCTCCTATCTTCCTATCTCTCTAGCTCCCTATCTCACTATCTAACTCCCCCACTCTCCACCTCCTCCTACCTACCTATCTGTCTATCTATCTATTTCCCTATCTATCGACTTCTCTATCTATTTTCTCTATCTATTTCTCTATCTCTCCCCCCCTCCCGCCACCCCCTCTACTACCTATCTCCCTATCCTCTCACTCTACCTCTCTCCCTCACCCACCTCTACAACCCCCCCTCCCCTATCTTCACAACCCTACTCCTATCTCTCTCCCTAATCTCCAAACCTCCTAACACTCACCCTCCTCCACCCTAAACCCCCTCCCCCAGCTCCTCTCACTCTACCTGTCCCCCCCCTCCCTCGCGCTTTCCCGCCGCGACCTCCTGCACGCCCCCGCCCCCCAGCTCCCATTCGCCCCCAGCTGACCCCTCCCCCCCCTCCTACCTCTTATGGCGGCCGCTGCGCAACAGTGGTAGCGACCCTTGACCCAAGGGTAGGTCGCTCCCCCTGCCGCTGCAGCTCCTCCAAGTTCCCGAGTTCCTGTGTTCCTGAGACCCACCCAACTGTAAGTACCCCCCACCTCCCAGCCCCTCGCCCTGCCCCGCGCCACTCACCTTCTCTCCTGCTCCTGCTTCTTTTCCTCCTCTCTGTCTCTTCCTCCTCGCTCCCCCTCTGCAATCTTCTTCTGTGTTCTTCTGTTCTTCTCTTCTGTTCTTCTGTTCTTCCCTTCTGTTCTTCTGTGTTCTTCCGGTCTTCTGTGTTCTTCTTCTCTGTTCTTCTCGGTGCTTCTGTGTTCTTCTTCTCGGTTCTTCTGTGTTCTTCTGTGTTCTTCTCTGTTCTTCTCTGTTCTTCTGCTCTTCCGATCTTCTGTGCTTCTGTCTTCTGTTCTTCTGTTCTTCTGTTCTTCTGTTCTTCTGTTCTTCTGTCTTCTGCTCTTCCGGTCTTCTGTTCTTCTGTCTTCTGTTCTTCTGTCTTCTGTTCTCCTGTCTTCGGCTCTTCTACCTCCTCCGTCTTCTTCCCCCGAGCCTGCCCTCCTGCTCCTTCCTCATCCCCCTCCCTCACTCGCCTCCCCCTCTCTCTCCCCTAGCTAACCCGTTCGCTATCTACCTCCCTCACTCCTCCTATCTTCCTATCTCTCTAGCTCCCTATCTCACTATCTAACTCCCCCACTCTCCACCTCCTCCTACCTACCTATCTGTCTATCTATCTATTTCCCTATCTATCGACTTCTCTATCTATTTTCTCTATCTATTTCTCTATCTCTCCCCCCCTCCCGCCACCCCCTCTACTACCTATCTCCCTATCCTCTCACTCTACCTCTCTCCCTCACCCACCTCTACAACCCCCCCTCCCCTATCTTCACAACCCTACTCCTATCTCTCTCCCTAATCTCCAAACCTCCTAACACTCACCCTCCTCCACCCTAAACCCCCTCCCCCAGCTCCTCTCACTCTACCTGTCCCCCCCCTCCCTCGCGCTTTCCCGCCGCGACCTCCTGCACGCCCCCGCCCCCCAGCTCCCATTCGCCCCCAGCTGACCCCTCCCCCCCCTCCTACCTCTTATGGCGGCCGCTGCGCGACAGTGGTAGCGACCCTTGACCCAAGGGTAGGTCGCTCCCCCTGCCGCTGCAGCTCCTCCAAGTTCCCGAGTTCCTGTGTTCCTGAGACCCACCCAACTGTAAGTACCCCCCACCTCCCAGCCCCTCGCCCTGCCCCGCGCCACTCACCTTCTCTCCTGCTCCTGCTTCTTTTCCTCCTCTCTGTCTCTTCCTCCTCGCTCCCCCTCTGCAATCTTCTTCTGTGTTCTTCTGTTCTTCTCTTCTGTTCTTCCCTTCTGTTCTTCTGTGTTCTTCCGGTCTTCTGTGTTCTTCTTCTCTGTTCTCGGTGCTTCTGTGTTCTTCTTCTCGGTTCTTCTGTGTTCTTCTGTGTTCTTCTCTGTTCTTCTGCTCTTCCGATCTTCTGTGCTTCTGTCTTCTGTTCTTCTGTTCTTCTGTTCTTCTGTCTTCTGCTCTTCCGGTCTTCTGTTCTTCTGTCTTCTGTTCTTCTGTCTTCTGTTCTCCTGTCTTCGGCTCTTCTACCTCCTCCGTCTTCTTCCCCCGAGCCTGCCCTCCTGCTCCTTCCTCATTCCCCTCCCTCACTCGCCTCCCCCTCTCTCTCCCCTAGCTAACCCGTTCGCTATCTACCTCCCTCACTCCTCCTATCTTCCTATCTCTCTAGCTCCCTATCTCACTATCTAACTCCCCCACTCTCCACCTCCTCCTACCTACCTATCTGTCTATCTATCTATTTCCCTATCTATCGACTTCTCTATCTATTTTCTCTATCTATTTCTCTATCTCTCCCCCCCTCCCGCCACCCCCTCTACTACCTATCTCCCTATCCTCTCACTCTACCTCTCTCCCTCACCCACCTCTACAACCCCCCCTCCCCTATCTTCACAACCCTACTCCTATCTCTCTCCCTAATCTCCAAACCTCCTAACACTCACCCTCCTCCACCCTAAACCCCCTCCCCCAGCTCCTCTCACTCTACCTGTCCCCCCCCCTCCCTCGTGCTTTCCCGCCGCGACCTCCTGCACGTCCCCGCCCCCCAGCTCCCATTCGCCCCCAGCTGACCCCTCCCCCCCCTCCTACCTCTTATGGCGGCCGCTGCGCGACAGTGGTAGCGACCCTTGACCCAAGGGTAGGTCGCTCCCCCTGCCGCTGCAGCTCCTCCAAGTTCCCGAGTTCCTGTGTTCCTGAGACCCACCCAACTGTAAGTACCCCCCACCTCCCAGCCCCTCGCCCTGCCCCGCGCCACTCACCTTCTCTCATGCTCCTGCTTCTTTTCCTCCTCTCTGTCTCTTCCTCCTCGCTCCCCCTCTGCAATCTTCTTCTGTGTTCTTCTGTTCTTCTCTTCTGTTCTTCTGTTCTTCCCTTCTGTTCTTTTGTGTTCTTCCGGTCTTCTGTGTTCTTCTTCTCTGTTCTTCTCGGTGCTTCTGTGTTCTTCTTCTCGGTTCTTCTGTGTTCTTCTGTGTTCTTCTCTGTTCTTCTGCTCTTCCGATCTTCTGTGCTTCTGTCTTCTGTTCTTCTGTTCTTCTGTTCTTCTGTTCTTCTGTCTTCTGCTCTTCCAGTCTTCTGTTCTTCTGTCTTCTGTTCTTCTGTCTTCTGTTCTCCTGTCTTCGGCTCTTCTACCTCCTCCGTCTTCTTCCCCCGAGCCTGCCCTCCTGCTCCTTCCTCATCCCCCTCCCTCACTCGCCTCCCCCTCTCTCTCCCCTAGCTAACCCGTTCGCTATCTACCTCCCTCACTCCTCCTATCTTCCTATCTCTCTAGCTCCCTATCTCACTATTTAACTCCCCCACTCTCCACCTCCTCCTACCTACCTATCTGTCTATCTATCTATTTCCCTATCTATCGACTTCTCTATCTATTTTCTCTATCTATTTCTCTATCTCTCCCCCCCTCCCGCCACCCCCTCTACTACCTATCTCCCTATCCTCTCACTCTACCTCTCTCCCTCACCCACCTCTACAACCCCCCCTCCCCTATCTTCACAACCCTACTCCTATCTCTCTCCCTAATCTCCAAACCTCCTAACACTCACCCTCCTCCACCCTAAACCTCCTCCCCCAGCTCCTCTCACTCTACCTGTCCCCCCCCCTCCCTCGCGCTTTCCCGCCGCGACCTCCTGCACGCCCCCGCCCCCCAGCTCCCATTCGCCCCCAGCTGACCCCTCCCCCCCCCTCCTACCTCTTATGGCGGCCGCTGCGCGACTGTGCAGCGCGCGCGCGCAGCGGGCACGCCGCTGGCGCGCCAGAGGCGCGCCAGAGGCAAGCCCGTCTGCGCCCGTCCGCGCCTGGCCCGCGCCCAGCGCCACGACCCCTGGTCCCCAGCTCCCCCAAGCCCCGCTGATCCGCTACGACCCCACCACCCTCCACGCCCTCAACCCAGGGCGCTCCAAAACCTGCTTCCTAGCTCACCCCAAACGCACCCATGGACCCTTCGCCTGCAACTCCTGCAAACGCAACTTCCACCACGCAACTACCACGACCACAAGCCCACGCGCCATCAACCACCTCAAGTGCATCCTGATCAACGCTCGTTCCGTCCACAAGCACGCCGTTGAACTTTGGGACCTCCTGGACTCCACAGCCCCGGACGTCGCCTTCATCACGGAGACATGGATGAACGCCTCCTCTGCTCCAGACATCGCTACCCGCCATCCCCGAAGGCTACAAGATCTCCAGAAAAGACCGCACCAACCAAGTAGGAGGAGGTGTCGCCATCATCTTCAAAGACTTCATCAGCGTCACCACCTCCACCGAAGACCCCCCCCCTCGCCGCTGAACACCTGCATTTTCAGATTCGCACCGACCCAAGGACCACCCTCAGAGGATCCCTCGTCTACCGTCCTCCCGGACCTCGCGCCTCTTTCAGCGACGCCATCGCCGACTTCATCTCCCCGCACGCCCTCGCCTCACCGGACTACATCCTCCTAGGCGACCTCAACTTCCATCTGGAACAAAACAACGACCCCAACACCACCACCCTGCTCGACAACCTCGCCAACCTCGGCCTCAAACAACTGGTGAACACCGCCACCCACATCGCCGGACACACGCTCGACCCTATCTTCTCCGCCAGCAAACACGTCTTCTTCAGCCACACCTCTGCCCTACACTGGACCGACCACAGCTGCGTCCACTTCACATTCCGACGCGAGACCTCCCACCTCCGCACTCAACCCATCCCTCATCGACAGTGGAACAAGATCCCTGAAGAGCAACTCTTCTCCGCTCTCGCCGCCAACCAACCCACCCTCACCACCGACCCCAACGACGCAGCTCTCAACCTCACAAACTGGATCTCCAACTGCGCTGACAACCTTGCTCCCCTCAAACGCACGCATCGACAGACCAACACCAAAAACCCTCTCTGGTTCTCTGACACCCTCAAAGAATCAAAGAAAACTTGTCGTGCCCTTGAGAAGGCCTGGCGCAAGGACCACACCGCTGACAACATGACCGCCCTCAAGAACGCTACACGCGAACACCACCACCTGATCCGCACTGCCAAAAGGAACTTTTTCACCGACAGACTAGACAAAAACAGCCACAACAGCAGAGAACTCTTCAGCATCGTCAAAGAGTTCTCCAACCCCAGCGCCAGCGCCAACGCCGTCACGCCCTCACAGGATTTGTGCGAATCCCTCGCCACTTTCTTCCATCGCAAGATCAGCGACCTCCACGACAGCTTCGGACACCAGACCCAACCATACACCACTGAACCCGCTTCCCCGGACATCACCCTCAACAACTGGACCCACATCAACACGGAAGAAACCAAATCCATCATGAACTCTATCCACTCCGGCGCCCCTTCGGACCCCTGCCCGCACTTCATCTTTAACAAAGCCGACGACATCATCGCCCCGCACCTCCAGACCGTCATCAACTCTTCTTTTTCTTCTGCTACCTTCCCCGAATGCTGGAAGCACGCTGAAGTCAACGCCCTACTAAAGAAACCTACGGCTGACCCAAGCGACCTGAAAAACTTCCGCCCCATCTCTCTTCTACCTTTCCCAGCCAAGGTAATAGAAAAGACCGTCAACAAACAGCTGACCACCTTCCTGGAAGACAACAACCTGCTCGACCCTTCACAAACCGGATTCCGAACCAACCACAGCACGGAAACCGCCCTCATCTCAGTCACAGACGACATCAGAACCCTGATGGACAACGGTGAAACAGTCGCCCTCATTCTCCTCGACCTCTCGGCTGCCTTTGACACCGTCTGTCACCGCACCCTAATCACCCGCCTACGCTCCACCGGGATCCAAGGCCAGGCCCTGGACTGGATCGCCTCCTTCCTCGCTAACCGCTCCCAAAGAGTTTACCTCCCTCCGTTTCGCTCAGAACCCACCAAGATCATCTGCGGCGTACCTCAAGGCTCATCGCTCAGCCCGACACTCTTCAATGTCTACATGAGCCCCCTCGCCGACATCATACGCAAGCACGACATCATCATCACCTCCTACGCCGACGACACCCAACTTGTACTCTCCCTCACCAAGGACCCCGCCAGCGCCAAGACCAACCTACAAGAGGGTATGAAGGACGTCGCAGATTGGATGAGGCTCAGCCGCCTAAAGCTGAACTCTGAAAAAACGGAAGTCCTCATCCTCGGCAACACCCCGTCCGCCTGAGACGACTCCTGGTGGCCCACGGCCCTCGGCACCGCACCGACCCCCGCAGACCACGCCCGCAACCTCGGCTTCATCTTGGACCCTCTTCTCACCATGACCAAGCAAGTCAACGCCGTGTCCTCCGCCTGCTTCCTCACTCTCCGCATGCTCCGTAAGATCTTCCGCTGGATCCCCGCCGACACCAGAAAAACCGTGACCCACTCCCTCGTCACGAGCCGCCTGGACTATGGCAACACCCTCTACGCCGGGACCACAGCCAAACTCCAAAACCGCCTGCAACGCATCCAAAACGCCTCGGCCCGCCTCATCCTCGACGTACCCCGCAACAGCCACATCTCCGCACACCTGAGACACCTGCATTGGCTCCCAGTCAGCAAAAGGATCACCTTCCGTCTTCTCACCCACGCACACAAAGCCCTCCACAACAAGGGACCGGAATACCTCAACAGACGCCTCAGCTTCTACGTCCCCACCCGCCCCCTCCGCTCCGCTGGCCTCGCACTTGCTGCCGTCCCTCGCACCCGCCGCTCCACGGCGGGTGGGAGATCTTTCTCCTTCCTGGCGGCCAAGACCTGGAACTCCCTCCCCACCAGCCTCAGGACCACCCAGGACCACTCCGCTTTCCGGAGACTCCTAAAGACTTGGCTGTTCGAGCAGCGATAACCCCCCCTTTCCCCCCTAGCGCCTTGAGACCCGCACGGGTGAGTAGCGCGCTTTATAAATGTTAATGATTTGACTTGCTTTCTTGCCCTGGGCCACTATTGGTGTACTCATGCCCCTCTGAACGTGGCTCTGCACATGATCCTATGTTGGGATATTTCACATGGCGAATTGATCTTCTGAAACTCACATTCCATTCCATTGTTTTGAAGTCTGCATGGCCCCAGGAGAAACCCACTAGCCTCATGGTGCAAGGAGGCATGCATTATCCAAGTCAGGGTGGTCAGGATTCCAGTGTCCTGAAACTGGACTGGTGCAGCACATCCCACATGGACTGACTAACCCACATGACAGTTGTGGAGTGGGCTGTGCAACATGCAAGTGTATTTCTTAAGTTACATTTCAATGATGTGTGACTGGACATGTGGCCATTTCCATCCATTTCTCTTACACTCAGTGCAGTGCAACACAGAAACATAACAAGCTGTGCCGCTGGACCTGACATATTTGGTGATATTACCCCTTATTGCCACTTACCCTGTGTGTCTTGTTGGTCCTCATAGGCTGCACTGTCATGTCCTTCCACTCCTGCCACCAATTCAGCTGGGATGACTGCTCCTCCAAGGACGTTAGCTCTTCCTGAACCTCAGGTCCTCCTCCTCTGGTCTGCATGGCTGCCTTCAAGTTGTTGGCCAGTTTCTCCTTGGTACTGCGCTCGTAGTCATGCCAGTGCTTCTTGCAGTCTGCCATAGTCCTTTTGAATTTCCCTACTATAGGAAACTGACTCTCTATATAATGTACGAAAAAAGACGTGCACTGTGCAGAGAGTCTAAGCAACCCCACTTTGCATTCAGAGGTAAAAAGCAGATCACCTAATACTCAATCAATTAATCAATCAGATATTTGTAAAGTGTGAATTATCACCCAGAGGGTCTTAATGTGCTGTTGGGGGGAGACAAATCAGTCAAAGCACCAAATCTTGAGGTCCTTCCTCAACTGAGCCGTGAGGGTGACTGTCTGAGGAAGTGGTAGAGTGTTCCAGGTCTGCGTGATGAGGCAGGAGAAGGATTTTCCTCCAACTGTGTTCTTGTCGATCCTAGGGGTGGTGGCAAGGCCCAGTTGAGTAGAGCAGAGTTGCCTGGGGGTGCGTAGAAGTGGCGATGGTTGAGGAAGCCAGGTCCGATGTTGTGTAGGGCCTTGTAAGTGTATGTCAGGAGTTTGAAAGTGATGCGTTTGTTGATGGGAAGCCAGTGTAGGTCTCTCAGGTGGGATGTGGCTGTGGCGAGGATGTACAGGATGATTCTGGCCATGGCATTTGGTATTCTCTGGAGTCTTGCTTGGAGTTTCTTGTTAATGCCGGCATAGAGTGTGTTTCCGTAGTCAAGTTTACTGACAAATGCATGGGTGACTGTTCTCGAGTTGATGGGGACCCACTTGAAAATCCTCTGGAGCAGGAGTTCGGAAGCATGAGAATGAAACAGTGTTGACTTGGCAGGCCATAGAGAGTGAGGAGTCAAGAATGATACCGGGTTTCTGTGCATGGTCAGTAGGAGATGGGGCAGTTTTGAAGGCAATGGGCCACCAGGAGTTGTCCCAGGCTGTGGGAGTGGGGCCAAGGATGAGGATCTCCATCTTATCCGAATTGAGCCTGAGCCAGTTCTCTTTCATCCAATTGGTGACTGCCTTCATTCCATTGTGAAAGTTACTTTTGGCTATTGATGGCTCATCGGTGAGGGAGAGAATTAATTGTGTGTCATCAGCGAGTGAGACGATGCTGAGCCTGTGGTGTCTGATGATCTTGGCAAGTGGGGTCACGTAGACATTGAAGTGGGTGGGGCTCAGAGAAGACAGGCAGACAAAAATTGGCAGAGAGAAAAGACAGAATGGCCACCACTGGGCCACAAGCGATGAGGAGCAGGTGGGAGCCTGCAAATGAAGGAGGACCTCAAACTCAGATCCAGCAGGCTCAAAATCACACAGAGGGCAGCAGCATGTGGCTCTGCACAGGGGGAGTGACACAGATGTTGACCAAAGGTCAGTGAAGAGTCTGTTCCTGTAGTAGTGTGAGTGAACAGTTAGGCTTATTTTGGAGATATGCTAAACATTTGTGGTACTCACAGTATCAATAACGGAAGAATAACTAGAGACCAATTTACGAAAAATAGTTCTGATTTTTATAAAATCTTTAAGACCAAGATCATCAATGTATAGTTAGTACTTATTTTGATATGACTTTTCAAATTTTAGAAAATATATGCTTTTTGTGTGTAATTATGCCCCATAGGAATGAATCAGAACAGCTTTAAAATGCATGTAAAATTCGGCAATGTTCTCACAAGTGTCACCTTCTATTTTTAGGTTGAGGTCGTCGAGATGTTCTGTGGGCCAGCCGGAGAAGTTTGGGCATTTCCCAGTTCGAGCAGGAGCAGCGGCTCAAAAGTCTTGGAGCTGATGCACAATGGAGGAGGGGACCACTTGGAAACACACTGCACAGGAGGACTTAACTGTGATTCTGGTGGGTCCCCTTGGAGGGTAGAGGTCGCAATGGTCCAGAGACCGCTAGACCATAGCTGGTTTGGTGTTGCAGGGGCCATGGAGGCCAGGTGCAGTGCAGATAGGTCAGCCACGAGTTGTGCATCAGGGAGTCCTTGGAACCAGGAGCAGGCCAACTGGAGTGTAGATTGCAAGTCAGCAGGGCCACTCTGGGGGGTGGTTCTTGGGTGTCCTAGAGTTGCTTGACTGGTGCTTACTTCTGGACTTTTGAGAGTCTGGAGTGGACTTTCCTTCTTGGTGTTCGACATTGGAGGACAAGCCCCCAGGCAATGGTACATCTCAGGCCCTGAAAGTAGCAGTGCCACCAAACTTGGCACACTGGTAAGGTTTGTCCTTTGAGTCTGTTTTGTGGATTTTAGATGCGCTGCTGGGTCTGGTTCATTGGTCAGTGGCCAGTCAGTGAACTGGACTTCACTGGTTCTTTGCTTGCAGGTTGCAAGAGTGATACCTTCACTCTGAGGGAGGTTCTTGGTGATTTTCAGAATGTTAGAGGTGCTCAGGTTTTCAGGTGATACCTCAGTGGTGAGTGTCGAGTCCTAGGAGCAGCAGACAGGGTTTGACAACTATTTCTTTGTGCAGCAGGACTTCTGCTCTCGTGCCTCAGGTCTTCTTTGTTCCTGGTTTTCTTGTGTCAATTGAATATGATCTGCAGGTCTAGGGATGGTCACTAAATACTGCATTTAGTGGGATTATGGGAAGTACCTGGTAGTGGAAATTAGGCCACCTACACTAGGGTGGCTACGCATGTTAAGTGACCACTCTCTGTGGGAAGGGGTCACATCGCTAACCCTGATAGGCTATTTACTTGCCATCAAAGATGGAGGGAAATAAAATGGGGTTGTCACCTTGCCTCCCACACATGATGGGTGGTGCAGGCTGAGGTGGCCACTCCTCCTGTAAAACCATTGGGCGGCCATCTGCTGCTAGCAGCAGAGGTGAAGCCTTTGAAGCTGACCACTCGTGTGGGGTACCTGCCTAGGGAGGAGGTGTAACACCTCCACCCAGTAAAGGATTTTTGTTCTGGGTCCTGAGAGCAAAGGCTCTCACCCCAGGAGTCTGGTGGTGGCAGGCTGGCTAAGGCCAGTCAGCTATCATGCCAGGGCTGTTAGGTTTTGCAGGGGACACCTGCAAGGTGCCCTCTGGGTATATTTTAAAATACATCTGTGTGGGTTTATTAGTCTGAGTTGTTTAGTACTCAACAACCCTGTATTCAGAGATGCTATCATGTAACTGGGGATCTCATAATGACCAGTGTACAGCACATGTATTTGCTATGGCTTTCCTGTACACTTACTATGGCGGTCATTATGAACATGGAGGTTTGGCCCGCCATGCTGGCGTTGGCGGGTGAAACCGCCAGACGGCATGGCGGGCCAAACCGCCACACAATGAATCAGGTGAGGGCAACCATCGGCCTGGCGGCGGGTGGAAACATTATCTGACAGGGCAGCGGTGATGTTTCCTCAGCCTCCAGCCTTTCCATGGTGGGTTTCCCCTCCAGGGAAAGGCTGGTGGAAGGGGTGCACTCGGGCACCCCTCGGGGCCCCTGCACTACCCGTGCACTTAGCATGGGCAGTGCAGTGGCCCTGGTGCAGTTCCCCGTTGCGCAGGTCACTGACCGATTTTCGGGCAGTGATCTGCACGACGGGTGCAGCCGCACCCGCCACACAGAGGCATTGGCAGCGGCTCCATGTGGAGCCGCCGTCAGTGTCCCGGCCAGGCCTTCCTGTGGGCCGGCGGGCAGAAACAATGTTTCCCCCCGCCGGCCCACAGGAAGGTTCTTTATGCGGCCGGCGGTGATCCGGGGACGCTGGTGGTCAGTGTTTTGACCACCAGCATGAACACGGCGGTTGTTACCGCCGTGTTCATTATGAGGGCCTATGTCTTAAGGGTTCACAAAGACACAGTAGGGGCATATTAGCTCATGCACACATTTACCCTCACATGCATTAATTATAGTGCATCCTGCCTTAGGGCTGTAAGGCCTGCCAGAGGGATGACTTTCCTATACTGCATGCAGTGTTAGTGAACATGGCACTCTTGGTGAGTGTCATGTAATTTGCATCTTTCAAATACACCTTGTCAAGCACTTGCAATGGCAGTCTGCATGAGGCTGAGGTGGGGCCTCTCAGAGTGGCACAGTTGGTGCTGCAGCTCTGGGGGTGCCCTCTTCAGTAGCCAAACCCTAGGTACCAGCGGTACCATTTACTAGGGACTTACAAGGGTGGCTGAAGTGCCAAACATAGTACAGTTTTGAGGAAAGAGATCTGACCCTGTTTAGCAGGGGGTCAGGGCACTTACAGTTTGAAACAACATCATTTCCCAGGCAAAAAGTAGGGGGCTACCATGTCAAAAGAGGCCCTTTCTCACACCTGTACTGTTGATTGTATCCACTATGGACTTCCATATGGCTCTTTTTTTCCTAATGGCAATTTTGAAGTGACGAAGAGTTGATCTTTATGCTTTGCCACCTCTGTTATGAGTAGCTGATTCTCTTCCTCACTAACATTACTCTTCCTCCTACTCTTCCCCTGGGACTCTGCCTGAACATCCTGACTGGTGTGGGGGCTGTTGGGGTTGCTACCCTGGCTGCTCCTGCCTGCTCCCCATTTCCCTTTCAATGAATGAAGAAAACTGTTATTTTAAAATGTGTCACTTTTTAAAGGATTTCCTATGCTTTATGCACTCAGAAGTGACACAAGACTAATTTGCCTTGCTTTACATGCTGCAAAAGAGCCATGCATCACTTTTGCAGCACATGCATCAGTTTTCCAGTACGACATCCCTCCCACGGATGTGTCAGTTTTTTGATGCATCATGGTGTGCCGTGTTGTGAACATGACACATTCATGGCCTAGAAAACTGTCATATTGCAGCACAAGATTTTTTTGTGCATCGCTGCCACAGTGCAACGATACATCACTTCTTGTAAATATACCCTACAGTTTCTAAGCACTGCAATTGCAGATATTCTTTAAACATTCATATCTCAACTTCTACTTATTGGATTTTTGGTCTTGTTTTGTTCATTTAATTGAGATCTATGTTTCTAACCTGGTATGGAATGTTCTTTGTGTCATGTTGTCACTGTTTTACTGTTTTAAGTGTTGCCCAAGTACTTTACACTGACGTAGGACTGCTACCATGGGGGTAAAACTGCTGGTTTTGGGCGATGAGGAGGATATTGCTCTAATACCACAGACATCTCTGTATAAGGTGATTAGGATGTCTGTAGCATGTAATGATTACAGAGATACATGAGAGATCCATAAAATTAATGCGTAACCAACGTCGGTGGTGCCATGTCCTAGGGCTTCAACCATGGAGGTAAGACTGCTGGTTTTGAACGGCAGTACCTCCGTGTGAATGAGTCAGTTGCACACCGTCTTGCAGCTATTAGCCTTACCCTTTCAGCTAACTAGCAGCACCTCACCCAAACCTAGAAAGTAAATGTGATTTGTAGTAGCCTGACATATGACACTGGCTCCTCAGGGAAGTCACAATAGTACAGATCTCACCCCTTTGTGACACAGTCTCATACATGCAAGAGAGAGAGATAAACGCATGACAGGTTTCAATATATTTTATTGAAGGAACTGCATTCTATGTAAACAAAAGTGTTGTTAGACCTGAAAACCTTAGGGTGGTCTTCCCCCAACTTTTTACCTGCCTCCTTACATTTTTCTGATCTAATTTGTGCTGGTCTTAGGACTCTGCACACTTTACCACCACTGACCATTTCTAAAGTGCTTATGGTATCTAAACATGATAACATTGGCTCATACCCAATTGGCATATTAAATTTACCTGTAAGTCTCTAGTAAAGTGCACTGGATGTGCCCATGGCCTGAAAATTAAATGCTACTAGTGGGCCTGCAGCACCGATTGTGCCACCCACATAAGTAGACCCTTCACCATGTCTCAGGTCTGCCATTGCCAGACCGTTATGTGCAGTTTCACTGCCACTTCAACTTGGCATTTAAAATTACTTGCCAAACCCTAAATGTCCTTTTTCTCACATATGTCACCTCTAAGGTAGGCCCTAGGTAACCCCCTAGGGCAGGGTGCTATGTAAGTAAAAGCAGACATGTACCTTTATGTTTTACCTGTCCTGGTAGTGAAACCCAACCCAAAGTCATTTTTCATTAAGGTGAAGCCTGCTCCTCTTATAGGCCATCATTAGAAATTCCCTTATATGCTTTGAAGTGGTCATATCTGATCTGAGAGAAATCAACTTGTCATGTTTGGTATGGTTGGAATGGTAGCAAGAAATACTGTTAACTGGTCAAGTTGGATTCTACATTAATTATTTCAGAAATGCCACTTTTAGAAAATAGGCATTTCTCTGCACTTACTGCTATCTATGCCTTATAGTCTGTCTTCAATCCATGTCTGCTCTGTGCTGGTTGACACCTCCCCTTGTGCATTCCATCCAGACAGCCGTAAACACAGGACACTCTGCTGCATTCATCTGCATACTGATGGATCTTCCTGGGCAGGAATGGTGGAGGGGCTGTCACTTACACTTTAAAGGTCAGTGGCCTGCCATCACACAACAGACTGATAACTCCCCACAGAGCTCCTGGCAGACAGGGCTGGGTTGAAATAGGAACTTGTGCACTTCAAAACCACTTTTTGAAGTTAATCCACTTCAAAGGCATTTTTAGGTATATATACTGAGTCTGTGACTCCACCATATCAGACACTTCTGGACCTAAATCTGCACTCTGTCAGTGGGCCTGCCTAGCCTCCGAAAGGACTCATCTGGACTGATTTGCTGGAAGAACTGGCATGTTTGCTGCCCTGCTGCCGGCTAACCCCTGATTCTGCTAGAAGGTTTTTGCCTTCCTCACAAGTACTCTGTAAGGGCTCGAGCTTGCCTCCTGTTCTGAGTTCTCAGGGCTATCAAAAACGCCACCAGAGAGAGGAAAATCCAGTACATCAGAAAATTGCCACAACACCTGCAAAATTCACTGTATCACCTGTTAGATCAATGCAGCACCTTTTGCTTCTTCTCAACACATTCTGGGTTTTCCATGCATCGTCCCTGGGTTTGAAAATATCCCTGCATCACCGTGAGGAACTAAGGTGTCGTAGTTTGGACTCTTGCTCTGGGCAAGACTGCTGGTTAAAGGATGACAGTACTATTGCTTGTAGGTGACTACGTCCTTCCTACAACAAGTTGCAACTGTTGTCCCAACCTTACTGGATCACTAGCAGCACCTCACCAGAAACACAATAGTAAGAGGTGATTTGTGGCAGCCTTTACGCATGGACTCGAGAGTAAGACATCTCAGGGAATGTTGTGGTTAAACGTAGATTACCCCTTTCTCACAGATGTATCATGTCTCATAAAAATGTAGGAAATGACAAAGATGCAGTAAAGTTTCAATAGTTTTTATTCAACATAACTGCAATTTGCGATAAGTTGCATGGGCTGCAATGATTAGGATAATGAATAATGCAAGTAACAGAATTGTGAAGACCAGAGTCATTATTACAAAGACCTCCACCATCTTGCAATGCATAAAAAAGACACACGGGATGTAATATGCCCTAATACCCTAATGTGAAAGGCCTAACATCCTACCTAAAGGAGAGCTGGGTTTGTTAAACCTAATCTGCCAATACCATGTCCATGAAAGCATCCCCCAAACCTCGTTACCTTGGAATGAGGTATTGTTGGACCTGGCTCCTTTACAGGGTCGTTCCCCAGACTTTTTGCTTTTTGCCTCCCTATTTTTCTGACCTTTGTTGGCTGACATTTTGACTCTGAGCACTTTTTCACTGCTAACCAGTGCTAAAGTACATGTGCTCTCCCTTTCAAAATCGGTAAGTTTGGATTATACCTAACTGGCATATTTAATTTACCTATAAGTCTCTTTTAAAGTGGTATCCCTATACCCAGGGCCAGTAAATTAAATGCTACTAGTGGGCCTGCAGCGCTGCTTGCGCCACCCACTGAAGTAGGCTGTCAAACCTATCTAAGGCCTGCTAGCGCAGAGCCTGTGTGTGCAGTTTTCTGCCACAGGGACCTGGCATCTAAATGTACTTGCCAGCCCAGAACTCCCCTTTTACTACATGTAAGTCACCCCTAAGGTACGCCCTAGCTAGCCCTTTGGGCAGGGTGCAATGTATGTAGAAGGAAGGACATGTGCCATGCTGCGTGGCCTGTCCTGGTAGTGACAAAGAGCCTAACTTGGTGTCTCACTGCTGTGAGTGCTGCCTCCTCATAGGATTGCATTGGAAATGCCCTGCCTTATGTGTAAGGGGTATTGTCTGATTTATGAGGGGTAGCGTAGGCATGTTTGGTATGGTTGTGATAGTGGTGAGAAATGCTGCTTACTGGTGTAGGTGTATTTTTATTACTATCACAGAAATGCCACTTCTAGAAAGTGCGCATTTATCTGTGCTTATGACTTTGGTGTTTTGCAGCTTGCCTCCAATCCACGTCTGGGCAGACTGACAGTTGGGGCTTTGTGCATACTTCTCAGACAGCCTGGACACAGGGAGGTGGAGGTGTCACAGAGGTGCATCTACATATTGTAAAGCCTTCCTGGGCTGAGAGAAGGGAGAGGCGGGGCACACCTGCATTTGTAAAGACTGTGCCCTGGCCTCACACAATAGGGTCGTTTACCCCCCACTGATGTTTGGAGCCTCTGCTGAAAGGAGTGAGGGGGCACTCCCAGAACCAGTTGTAACTGGCTGGAACCTCCTCTCCCTCCCATTGTAAGACACATTGTAAACCCAGTATAAGTGCAGGGGAATTTTCCCCACAATTTGAACATTCTTGGAACTTGAAACTGGACACAGAACGCTGATGAATGGACTCACCAGGAAACCACCTTGGACTGCTGCTACAGTGATGACCTGTGACCTGCCTGGTCACCAGGAGGAACTGCCACCATCTGCACCCCTTGTGCTGGCCTGTAGCTGGGCCCACCAGCTCTGTGCTCCTTCTTACCTTGCTGTTCCTAGGGGCAGGGTGCTGTGGCCCCTGACCCCTGCAACACTCCCTTCAGCATAATTCTGAGCATTGAGAGAGTGCCCCTTTTGATGCCCAGGTGCACTTCCAAGCACCTTCTTGTCTGCAGGATTCACCGCCGCAGCCCGGGCTTATAAAATAGCCCTTGCGCTTTCAAAAGTGCTCCTTCGTTGCTGGGGAAATCACCGCCGTGACCCGGGCACCGCCTCTGTGCCGAGCGCGAGGATCGTGCTGTTTGTAGTGCCCCCGGGGCACTTTCCGAACAGAAGAAAGGAGCCAGCCCGCTCCTATTGTGTCCCCGGGTGACATGCGCTTTTTAGAGTCCCCCCGGGGCACACAGCCTCAACCATCTCTACTCTGCCTCCCTTGCGGACGAAGGAAGGCAGCAGAGTGTCTCGCACACCGGACCGGGTGCGGCCGCTGTCGGAAGCAGGTGAGGAGCCTCAACGGAGGCCCCTGCTCCCGATACCTCCTTTGGGGCAGCCGCACCGTGGACAAGGGCGGCTGCCCTCCCTTCTAAGCAGGACGCGGGGAGAAAAGGGAATTCCCTTTCCCCCCAGTCACTGCGATAGGGGCGCGATCACCCCTACTACCGGTATCTTTGGTGCATTGGGCCCCCCCTTTGGAGAGGACTATTAGAGGCCAGGGGGGGCCCACAAGGATCACGGGTCCCCAGAGGGGCCTGTTCTTTTCGTTGTAGAGGGGGTGCAGACCACTCCTCTCTCCCAAGAGACCTCAGAGGCCCCCGTTTTGCACAGAGGAGCGCCGGGGGCCCTGTTGTCCATCTTCTAGGCACAGGGAGTGCCTCTACCACAGAAATCAGGTACTTTCTAGGGAATCTGTTTTTCTACCACTACATATATGTGCTAATGTTCCTTTTATGGGCATGTCTAGCTGATATGTATTTAAATGACTAGTGAGATATTCTCTAATGTTCCTTTTATGGGTATTTAGGAATTGTTCATGACAAGTGCATATAATTCTTATGGTAATTCCTGACTACTGTTTATGTTGCAGAATCCTGAGTACTTACGTGTTCTAATGTGACAACTGCATATTCTTGCAGAGTATTAGTAACTTGTGTAACATTCTGACAACTGCTAAGGTAGCAGGGTATTACTTATGTGTAATGTTGGTCTAATTATGTTTTGTGCAATACAGATTATTTTTACAAAGCTCAGTGTTGTGTTTACTTTGTGGTGTACATTCTGCGTCACGTTTCTTGTGTGTGTTGTGCAAACGCTTTACACATTGCCTCTGGGATGGGCCTGACGGCTCGTGCCAAGCTACCAAGGGGGTGAGCAGGGGTTATCTTGGACGTCTAACTCCCTTGCCCTGACTAGAGTGGGTAGGTTCTGCCTGGCTGAGGTGCATACCCTAGACAACCAGAAACCCCATTTCTAACAGGTCTCTATCTCAGACTCCGTAGGGACACGAAGACTGGGTCAGCGTCAAGACGACTGCAGCATCGATATCAGCGATGGTGGCGATGCCCTCTGGTCGTAATCCCTCTGATTATCTGTCCAAAGTGCGATATATTTATACAGATCTTCAAGGACACCTGACGTAGGTGTGTTCCCAAACAATAGATAACAGACATGCTTGGGGCGGCAATTAATATAAACAACCCCTCGAAAGTATAGAGAGGGAAAATCCCTAAGTGTGAACACCTACTGTTTGTTTGTGTTTGGTGCTTGTTCTTGACGCCTTAGCACGTTGACACTGATATTGTAACTCATAACAAGTGGCCTAACTCTAAACAAGGCAGCCATTTTAGAAGAAAAAAGTAATTAAATGTGCTACGACAGAGCAAGCTAAGTAGGTTAAAAGTCACTAGGTGACGGGTGCACGAGTCTGCAAGCCAAATGCTAAGCTAACTCCTGTTATCCCATTAAAATGAAGTAGGATTCACTACAAAGGATGCACCCCCAGAAACCGATGCATCGCCTTGCAGCATGGAAAGAAACAACTCATCATCTTTGCTACATCAGAAAAATCAACACATCGCTTTACTTTTCAATGCATCACCTCCTCTGCGGCCCTCTTCGGCATTATTTTTGACTCATCCCAGGTACTGTGTGATAAAAGGATACAACCACTGATACTTAATGATTAAAAATCATCTAAACTTTTAAAAAGTGATATCTTGACTTGTGCATATTGGAATTTTGTTGTTTTGGTCTTGTTTTATTTAGATAACTATTATCTACTTTCCTAAACTGGGTAAGGTACTTTTTGTGGTGTTTTCACTGGGTTACTGTATTTGTTAATGCACAAATACTTTTACACATTGCCTTCTAAGTTAAGTCAGCCTGCTCTATGCCAAGCTACTAGATGGTGAGCACAGGATAATTTAGGTTGTGTTTTGATTTACCCTGACTAAGATTGTGATCCCTACTTGGACAAGGTGCATACCTTTGCCAACTAGAGACCCAATTTCTCATAAGCATGAGCTGTGATCGTTTGTAAAATGAAACATATTATGATTATTAATGTCACCAAGAGTGTGAAACAAACAAAAAGTCCCAGAGTCCTGTCACACTAGCAAATTTAAATTCCTACCAACACTTTTAGCTTCTGTATGAGAGCATAGCAGTGATAGCCATTCTCTGCCAGTACTAGTCTCTGAAAGGAAGACCCATGCCTAAAAAATAAGCAGGGAGTGCCTGTGATCTGATGGCAGTCCTCCCAAGTGGCTGTAGCAACACGTTCAAGCTTGGCAGAGCTGTGATGACAAGGTACAGCATAAGATGGATGGCTGAAATGGCCCCTCTAACCTAATGGTGCCAATGTGATGTTTTTATAATTAAATATTTTGTTCTCTAAGAACTGGTATGACGTGATAATGCGTCTTTTCTGTGTAGGGTAAACTTAGTTCTTTTGGATAGGGAATACTTGGTAGATAATCATAAACAGCTTTGAGCAGAGGACAAAATGAACTAATGACAATCCCTGCGTGAAAAGGCAACTAATAAAAATAATAAAACACCACTGCTAAAATGTAGCCATGCTAAAACAATAAAAAGTAATACATGAAAATGAGCTAGGTAAAAGGCCCGAAGCTAAAAATAAATGTGCCCAAGCAATGCGCTAAAATGGACCCATGACAACAAATTGCCTACTAAGTTAAGCGTGCCTGCTCTGTGCCAAGCTACCAGAGGTGAGCACAGGTTAATTTATGGTGTGTAACTGACTTACCCTGACTAGAATTGTGGGCCTTACTTGGACAAGGTGCATACCTATGCTTACTAGAGACCCAATATCCAGCTTTGGTGATTAGCGGTGAGGATAGGATTTATGTTTGTGCAGGGTATTTCAGTAATTTGGTGCATACTCCCTTCCACCCAGACAACCAATTTAAATTAATTGTCATTGATCCTCTTTGAATTTTTTTTCCACACTCTCTGATTGGCATTATTTATCTTTCTATGCTGCCTGATTGGCATTTTTGCTTTTTCTGAAACTCATGTCTCAGACTAGAAGTTTAGCATTTGCACCTGCAGGAAGCAGATTTCAAGCTAGCCAAAAATAAGGGGTACACTGTGGCGCAGCTCAGACATTTCTGGAAGGACTTTGGACTTCCTGTAGAGAGCTCCACCAGGAAGGTGGAGCTACAAAAGGCACTGAGAGCCTGGTTAGAAGCCCATGCAGTTTTGAATATGGACCCAGAGGAGGATGAGGAGGAGCAGCATGATGTAGAGGATGAGTTGGACAGTGTGTCAGAGGAGGGTCTTGGGCTGCTAAGTGTGGAGGAGAAGGAAACATCCTTTCAGGATTGGAGATTCCAACCTGGGCAGGTAGCAGTGTGTCATCCAGTGGCCTGTCCACAGAGGAGCTGAAGGACAGGAGGGAGGAAAGGAAATTAAGATTGGAGCTGGCTAACCTCTGATTGGAGAAAGACTTGGAGGAGAAAAGTTTGGCCATGGAGGAGATGGAAATAATGTTGGCTCAGAAGTTAAGCCTCAAAGAGCTGGACCCCAAGGCCAGAGCAGAGTCCAGCCAAGATGGTGGCAATGTTTCTTCAGTGCCCTCTGACAGGAGGGTCCACATAACCAAGGGCCTAGTGTCTGACTTTGTGGTGGGAGAGGATGTAGATAGATGAGATTGCTCTGCAGATGCACAAGTTCCCTGAGGAGGACTGGGGATCTAGTCTGTTGGGGCACATTTCTATTGGGGGAAAGGACACTATTGGCCCTGGAAGAAAGGGACAGGATGAGGTATCTCCCCTCCCCCCCATGAAGAAGGCAGTGATCAGGAAGTTTGGTTTGACCCCAGAAAAATACAGGTAGAACTTCAGAAGGTATCTCCACAGACCTGGGTGGATTGTGTGGATTTCTTTTGCAAAACACTGGATGGTTGGTTGAAGGTCGGTGAAGTAAAGGATTACCAGGGGCTGTGTAACTTGATTGCAAAAGAACACATGCTCAGTCTTTGTTTTCAGATCTGTGCCAACATCTTGTTGATAGTAAGCTCTCTGACCCAAGGGATTTTGCTAAGGAGACGTACCACTGGGTCAGCACCAGGGTCCAAAGGAATATGCCTGAGAGTGACACCACAAACGGTGGTTCAGGTTCCCTCCAGCAGAGTGAGGGGGAGGTTAAGGGAGACACAGACAAGTTCCAGAGTAAGGGGGGGAGGAAAGGGTTCCCTTTTGAGAAACAGGGAGGAGGTTCTGGTGAGCGGTGGCCCAGGGTGTCCCATTTCAAACCCTGTTGCTTCGATTTTTCACAGGTAGGACAAAAGCAGAGGGGCTCTGTCTGTCCTAATAAATTACCTACTAGAGGGAAATCTACAGGCATGGCCAATGTGGCCTTAGGCATAAGTGGCCACTAGGGGCAGGTCAGGGGGGAGAAAAGGGTTCCAATACCCCTCCTGAGAAACAGAGAGGAGGTTCTGGTGAGCGGTGGCCCAGGGTGCCCCATTTTAAACTCTCCTGCTTTGATTGTTCTCAACTAGGCCAAAAGCAGGGGGACTCTATCTGTCCTAAGAAAGTACCCACTGGAGGGAACTCTACAAGAATGGCCAATGCGGCTAAGGGGTAAGTAGTACCAGCGGCAGGTCATAAAACATGCCATGATCTCCCTCAGTTGGGAGGTGGACTCAGATGGTAAGGGTAGGAGTCATGATTTCCAGTAGGTGAAAGTGAATAGGGTCCCAGTCACTCTTCTGAGGGACACCGTGGCTAGCCAACAATGGCAGTGGAAAAGCTAGTTTCCGCAGAGAAGTACACTGGCCAGGTGTGTAGGGTGACACCAGCCTACCGGCAGGAATTCTTCAACACTATGGCCCTGGTATCCGTAGAGTAGGTTGGGCATGTGACCCAGAGGAGGGTCATAGTTAGTCCCCAGATGCCCATAGACTGCCTTCTGGAGAATGAGTTGCCCCTGGTGTCACGTTCAATTTTCTGAGGGTATCACTTCCAAGTAGAGGGTACAGGACCCACAGATGGATGAGCCAGGTGAGGGAGAGCCTGCCTCTATCTCCTGTTCAGCCTCAGGGTGCAGACCCTATGCTAGGTGGCCAGTTTCAGGATACCACCCCTGAACTGGTGGGAGGTACAGGGAGAAAATTATACAAGGCATCTGGGGCTACCGCTCCTCACTCTGAGAAAGCACAGAGGTCATAGACCCCAGGATGGCCTGATAACTGGTTGTTGACACATACAGTTGTCAGTGGCCTCTGGTGGCTGTTGTCCTTATGGACAAAGTTTCCCCTGGGTTGTGGACAGAAGTCAGACCAAAGGAGTGTAATGGGCCACATCACCTTGTAGACCTTGGTGATACTGTCTGCCTAATGAGATGCATCTGTGAGTAAAATAGGGTTAGGTGCTACACAGAGTTCAATCTACAGATAAGGAGAAGGGTTCCCCATGGGTCGGTGTTTTGCTTTCACTAATGACCGAGCTGACAAAAATCTCTGGAATGCACTTCTTAGTTTAAAGAAGACATTTATTATTACTTCACCACAAGGTTCCTGAGAAAGGAGATTAGAAGGTCGGAGGCACACGTTTAAAAATAGTAACAGCAATTAAAGGAAAATATATCAAAGTGATTCTCAACTGCAATGTACACAGCAAATATATGTGATTATATTATAGCATAATTGCAAAGCAAAGAATAAAGTCAAAATTCATCACTGTAGGGCCTGTCACTGCTCTTCATCTTTCTCATGCCAGCAAGTTGATGACCCGTGTTCAACTGCGAGAAAGAGTTTTCCAACCTCACGAGACAAGTGTCTGTTTCAGGCAGTTGATGTCCAATCCTGACTGAAGTCTGGGAAATTCCACTCGCTGCTGCCCAGGGACACCTTTTATAGGTTACATAACCATGGGAAAAAGCCTTCTGAAAGGCCCTTCCCTCTGAGATGGGAATCATTCAAAAATGCTGGCTTGTTTAGGTAAACCTTGACAGGAATGTGTTGAAAGCTGGACATCGTTTCGAGACACGCCCCTCAAGGTCAAACTGGTTTCTGCACTAAAGAAAAAGCCAAAATATGCGCTTCCTTATCATGCTATTGTGTTTGGTAAGAGAAAATACAAAAAACATAAGCTTAGTTTACCATATAGAAAAACACAGCTCATCTGCAATGTCTCAACTGCAATGTCTAACGCCACGATAAAGCCAATAGGCAGCTAAACTGAATACAAAATGTAATGTCTAATGCCACAATACCAATCTAATCCTGGCCCTTTTGAAGTGCATTCTTTTGAGCTACAACCTCCCCCGTTGATGGATCCCCACTGCTGTGCTGATCGGATCCACTGCATCTTTTCTTTACCACTATGCATGACACCTGAAGACAAATACTTCACATCGTTAACTGTGCAGCTTTGTATCGACGCATCACCATCATCCCTGATGCATCACTTTCACATCTCCGGCTGTGTGGCTTGATGAACACACATCACCTTCACCACAAAGGAGTTTGACGCCATTGCTCAAGGATCAATGACTGCACAGCTCAACTACGACGCATCGTCTGACTGGGCAGATTGGATCAGACGCATCAACTTCACATAGCACCCTCTGCTTCCTGCATCAGATCTACTACAATGGTGCAAACCTCCACACAAGGTATTGTTTCAGCAGGGCAAGGTTGGTCCCTTTAGCAGGTCTGTGCTCCATTTCAGTCAGTCTGCACTTTGGATTTTTCCCGGATCTATTTTTCTAACTTGGTGTATTTTTGTTATTTGTGTGGTGTTTTCACTGTTTTATGTGCTGCACAAATAGTTTACACATTGCCTCCTAGGCTAAGCCTGCTTGTTCTGTGCCAGGCTACCAGAGGGCAAGCACAAGTTCATTGATGGTGTGTAACTGACTTATCCTGACTAGGAGCGTGGTCCCTACTTGGACAGGTTGAATACCTCTGCCAACTAGAGACCCAATTTCTAACACAAAGCATAAAACAAAACTTCCAAAACCAGAGACTTTTAAAGTCTCTATAATGCTGATAACAGTCACACTGACTACCAAGGAAGAATCCCCAGGCCAAGTCCTGCAGAGAAGGATTTATAGTCTGGTATAGGATGACTATTTCCTATGCCTTTTTCTACAGCAGGCACTTACTACAGGCATGGAAAGTGATTTATTGATTAATCCCTGACTGGAAATAGCGTGGGTCATGGAATCTAAATAAGACATTCCCAGAGTAGAGTTCTCCCAGTATAGGACTTCTAAAGTGAGTAGAATATGTACTTAATATATGTAGGACAAATCCAACCAATCCTCCCCCTGCTACTTGGCTTTTGTGTACCTATATTTCTGACACTTTTGGACCACTGTTCAGTGAGCAACGGTTAACACTCTGCACATGTTATGGTAAAATCAAATACAAATATAATGGGAAGCATGTTTAATGCAAAAACAGCAAGCACCACAGCAAATATTCAAGAAGCAGTTGTCCTGTCAGCCAACCAGAATTTTCACCCACAAGGGCCAGTAGGAGAATGCAATGCTAAGATCAATGAAATGTGAAAGTTTTTTCCTGCATTTATCCTCAATAGAAGTCTATGGAGCATAATTGTGACAGAAATGTGTTATTTCAGTGAAATGTATCCAATGAGCAGGTGGCAGGATCTTCTTAAGAAGAACATGTGAGACATCCTTATATTCTGCTAGTTGTCAATATTTAGGGTGTGGCTCTCCTTCAACCCCTTCTCTGTCAGGTCTTTTCCCTTCCTGTGCTGAGCCTTTTTTTTCGCTATTTGGGGCATTTCACGCTTAGGCCTTCATAACTTTATGTCCACATAAGCTATCCAAGCCAAATGTGCATCTTTTTTTCCAACATCCTAGGGATTCTAAAGGAACCCAGAGTTTGTGGGTTCCCCTAGAGGTAAATGTGCTGAAGTCATCAGATCGCCAAGGGGCAGGGGTTCAGGGGTGGCAGGGGAAGTGCTTCCCCTGCCATCCCTGACCAGGGGGTGTGAGTGGGTGGCCCATGGGGGGAGCGCTAGTGCTTTCCCTGTGGGCCGGGTGCAGGACGAGCTGGTCTCGTCCTTGACACACGGCAACAGTGGTCGAGGGCGAGACCAGCTTATCCATGGCACCCATGGGGTTAATACATAATGTAGGAAGTGTGGAAGTGTACTACTTTGAATAAAATGTCTTCTACATCTACTAGAATCATGAAAGTTAGCATTCAGGCAGAAGGTAAAGGACACTTCAAGTTAGTACAAAATTATATTCACATTTTTAAGTAAGTATCTTTATTGTTTAGTTAATAAAAACAATAACAAATTACACACTGTAAGAAAAATACACAATCATGTAAAATAAATTGTTATTAAAAGTCCAGTCAATCAGGTATGTCTGAGATTATGATTACAGGACTGAAATACGGCATGTGGGTTTCTGACCAATTCTAGTTCTAGGCTTTAAAAGGACAGGATGTTAAATAGTTAAACATCCAACTCTTACAAATCTTCTACACCAGAGGAATGTTAAGATATTACATACTAAAAGCATCTGTTCATGCTAGACTATGAAGTTAATTTTGTTCACTTAATATTCTATACTAGACCAACATGAATTTGTGCAAATTTAAATATTTGTCCTGCTATGACAGTGGCAGAACACAGATTAAAAATACTTATATAATAATCTGGTCAAAACTACAGTGGACCTACTGTATTTAGCATGAAATAGCCAGCATAATTGCCTGTCTTAGTCTTGCTGTAATGTCAATGCAGCAGCATTACCAGAATGAAATGTGTAAAACAGAGATTGGCTGCTCAACTCTAAAGTAAATTTGCTTGAATTGCTTATTAACCACTATTCTGCCACGTATTCAGTCCTTACTGCTTCAGTTTCCACAATTTGAGCAGCACCCTAGGGTCACTAGTCAACTAGCTCTTCACTGCTGTGGGTGCTAGCTGATACAGGTTCAGTTTTGTGGTCACTGTACTTGCGTGCCACTGGAGGAATGTTATCAATTTGCAATTCAATGTAGTATCTTCTGGGTTGAGACTGAAAATAATTGCTGACCTACACAAACGTACCCATCTATCCAAGAACATTTCTTTCAATAAAGTGACCCTGGCTTGCTTTAACATGGGACAAATGCATATTAAATGTTATACGATCCTCTTTTCCAGAACCACATATCTGCAATTTACTGGGCCCTTATGCTTCCAATGTGGCAAGTCTGCTAGGGCTGGAATGTTGCCAAAGCTTAGCCCCATCAGTTTTCACATGATAAAAGGGGAGAGTGTCTGGGTTAAGTTTTGAGCAGGTTTCATCATATCATAATTATTGATGACCATCCATGCATAAGATTGTTTACTAAAAATATTTTTATCATATATGACCGAATGGAATTTAGCTGCTCTACTAATTGCTTTTTTGAAAGATGGTACAGGTAAGTTCTTTTACCAAAGTTCACGCGTATTTGTTTGTTATAATGCAGAAAAATGGTATTTATGATGACTGGAGGTAGGATCATTTACTAAAGCTGGCCTTAAGGCAGTGTTTAACAAGCTGTTCTGTGTTACTCTAATTTTATACCAAGCCTTTATTGATGTATACTTTCTTCCTAGTGATTGAGCAATAAGGCCAAATTCCAAACGAACTTGAGTCGGGGGGCGTTTTTGGGGAAGCCAAATACTACCTTATATATCTCAGTTTGCAGAGTATTCAAGAGCAGTGAATCCAGCTCAGGCAAGGCAACACTTAGAATATGCCACTGTCTGAAGACATCCTGCAGCTTTTATGGACAGTAATTGCTTGACAGAGGGCCCGTCCAGTCTTTTGCAGAGGAAGTAAAAAGCATGGATTAGTGCATGTGCCTTCTTGGTTGCATAACGGTTGTGCTCTAAGGAGTTTAACTTGTTATCCAGATAAAGCCCCAGGGATTCATAATAATTCATTTCCTCAAAGAGGTCAGCATCCAAGTAGAGCTTAAATGGCTGGACTAGACCTTTAAAGATGAAATTATTTTTGTTTTGGAGGTATGTATTTCTAGGTTGCTAACTTCAACATAGGTTTTTAACTCAGTGATTGCTCTCTGCATTCCTATTTTGGTGTGGCTCAGCAACACAACATCATCTGCATAGGCAAAGTGAGATAAAGTCAACAGCCCCAAACGTGGTAAGTGTGAGTTTACACTGTCCAGCCCGGTGAATGGGTCAGCCATAAACAGATTAAAGAGATGAGGAGCCATCATACACCCTTATTTTCAGCCCCTTTTCGGTAGGAATTTTCCTTGATAACCTAGAACTGTCACCTAGTTTGATCTGGATCAATGTATTAAAGTAGAGATCTTAGATGGTTTGCAGAAGAGTGGCAGGAATACTCATTTCTTTTAGCTTACGCCATAAGATCCCTCGATTGACTTGGTCAAATGCAGCTTTAAAGTTGACAAAACACAGATACAGTTTCTCTCTCTGACTCTTGCAATTGTCAGCCAGAATTGTAAGTGCAAGAGTATTGATGCACGTTCCAAAGCCACTTTCTAAATCCAGTTTGATTGATTGGCACCAATTTATTAGTATTCGACCACTGCGTTAGTTCTTGTAAAATCAATGAGGCATAATACTTGGTTTTGACATCTATTGGTTCAATAAGTCTATAGTTAATTGGAGATAATCAATCACCGCTGTAACAGGGTGGCGCAATGAGGACAAATAGCCAGTGGTCAGATGTGGTAGGAATTTTTATTAGGTATAGGAAATGTGCAGGAAGTTTTAGTTTTTCCTTGTGGTTGGTTAACAGTTCTTCTGAGAGTCTTCTCTTCGTCTTCTCTTCTAGGGCTCCCGGGAGGCGCATGCGGGAAAAAGAGCGAAATAGATAAAGGTAAGTGGATTGTCCTCTGCTTAACTCTATTTCTTCCCCTCCCCCCTTCTTTTCCTAATCCCGGTCCTGCCTTCTTTCTGTTCCTCCATTTCCTGTACTCACTGTCTCCTCTTTTCTCCTTTCTTCTCCTCTTTCTTTGCTTCTTTTTTTCTTTCTGGTTTTCCCATAGGTTTTCTCACTTATAAGGGTTTCCCCGTTTTTTTTTTTTTTTACTTCCCCACGTTTTTTTATTTTTCCATTTTCAACACAGAGTCATTCTAGTTGCCCTGTACCCTTTTCCTCTCTCTCTCTCGCCTATGTGACTGTTTTTTTCTTCTGCTTGTGGCTGTCTTTGCCCCTGGTTCGCGAGGAGATGTCTTCACTGTGACCCTGCGTCTCCCTTTTGCCTCACTGGAGCCTGTATATTACTGTTCATATACCCTCCTGGTCTGTTTCTGTCCCCTGATGTGGTCACCAGAATAGAAGAAAATACACAATTTTAACCTGAGTAAATAACCCTGAAACAACACAATACCAATCAAACAATACCTTCTCCTCCCCTTCCCTCACTACTCTGTCTTGTATTCCCTTCCTTTCCTCCCCCTCCCTCTTACTTATGAGAGCCACGCACCTGAAGAGGCCACGATTTTCCCCAAGCGTGGCCGGAGCTTGCGCTTGGTGCCTCCCGCGCCGCTGGTTCGAGTATTCCAGTCATTGGGAGTGTCACCTCTTGGGTCATCGGTCGTTAGCACACCACCACCTTCCTGGTCTTCTCCGTCTTCCTTCGTGGTATCCCAGTTCCGTCTTCGCCACTCGTCCGCTCTCCTCTCATCTGAGCCGTCTCCGTTAAGAAGCTGGGTGACGGCGCAAAACTGCTCACTCTGTTCCCTGTTCCCCGGATGTAAACGGGGATTGGCTGATGTACGCTGCACTTCCGGGTCAGAAGTGGCAGCAGAATCCAGTTCGTTGGAACATGGTGGGTCCGCTTGCAGCTGCAGCGGCCTGTCACAACCGCCTTTATAAATTGGATGTATTATTGATCCTCTCCAGCTCATTGGAACAGACCCTACTACTTGTTTGAATAAAGGCGACAGGAAACTTGCCCAATACCGAGGGCCCATTTTAAAAATGGCCGGTGAGATGCAATTTAGGCCTGGGACTCCATTAGACCGTCCTTTTATAATCTGTTCCACTTCTTTCAAAGAGTACGTTGCACTAAAGCAGGTTTCTTGTGAGCTACCACTCTGATGCAGTGTTACTGCTTCATTTTACCTGCTAAGTAGTTGAGTAGACAAATTAGGCTGCAATTGACTTGCCTTGTTTGCAAAGTTTTGATACTTTAAAGGCCTTAGGGCCCCGGGGGCAAGATCTTTAAAAAAAAGCACTATTCAAATTCATAACCCAGGATTCTTCTGAAACTTTTGAGCTATTTGATATTCTGGGGGGCGTACTAAAGCATTTACTGTTTCTCAAAACATGCTGATGTTTGCTTTCTTGGAGCTATAGATAAGCCTTAACCAAAGCAACTTATTCCTGAGCCTCCTCTTCTCCCAAACCTGTTTTTTATATTGCTTTCTAAGCTGCTTTATTGACTCCTATGTTATTACTTGGGCAGTTGCTTTCTTCGACCTAATAATTACCTTTTTGAGATCTTTCTTTAGCATTTTGCTTTTATTGACAGGGTTAGAGTACATCTGCCAGTTTGCTGGTGTGTTACACAAGGGGCCATTAGCTGCACGATCCCAAGAAAGGCATTCCAGTGATCCTTATGGTTGGATACTCATGTGCTTGTTTGTTCTAGCAAAATCTTAACCCAACTGGCCAGACCGGCTATTGTGTCACTGGACCACTGTGGTCTTTTTAAGTTGATTGATTTGGGAAGGCACTGTGTCGGCCGATGCTTGGGGTTGCTTTGACGGATTAAGAGTAATTTGCTGGAGTACATGGTCACTTAGGCCCATATTTATACTTTTTTGCGCCACATTTGCGCCACTTTTTGACGCAAAAACGGCGTAAACTTACAAAATACAATTGTTTTTTTCAAGTTTGCGCCGCTTTTGTGTAAAAAATTTTTCAGAAGCGGCGCTAAAAAAGTATAAATATGGGCCTTATCGTGGTGTAAGTCATCTCGAATTTGCATAACAAAGGCATTAGCGCAAGTGAAGGAGCAGTAAAGTCCAAATATGAACGTGCTTTTGGACCAAAGTAGGTGTAATTTGGAGGGACATCACCCTGTGACCTACCATTAATTATCCTAAACCCAAGGTGCTCCAGTGAAATGACTATTCACTCGCTTTGACATTACGGCGTTTACTTGCTGGGCAATACTATGTACTGTAGTTATTTTATCATCGTCTTCTATGTGATGGAATGGGTGGGCGTTCCATGTGGGTTTATGAATCTTTACTCTGTTAATGCAGTTATCAATTTAAGGTAGAGTTGCTGCTTCTCCTCTAGATTGGGACATGCATAAATGTTACATAGCACTACTCTAGTTATTTTATGAGATTACTAGTTGCTCAGTTTTATCACCTGGATACCAGGGTATGGAGATAAAAGTTGTTCAATCGCGATGTTCAGTGACATTGTTATCTAAACTGCAAGTCCACCCTGTGATCTGCCAAAACATTGCAGTTTTTCTGCCTTTAGATGGAAGTGTATGCATCCATCTGATGGTAGCCGCTCCCGCACCCATGTTTCTTGTAGTGCAATTATGTCATACAACTGCCACTTTTTTGGCATTGATCTGTCTTGAATTACCATTTTGGCACCAGCAATATTCCATGAAAGAATGCGGAGGAGGGCCTCTGGTATAAACTCCATGTCTTGGGGGATCGCAATCACCCTCTTTTTGGTGGGTTGAGCGATGGGGCCATCCATGCCCATTGATTTTGATACAAAATGGCAGATGATCCTGATTCTACTGGGTCTTCAATACTAATACTAATACTAATACTTGCAGCCTGTGAGATTGAGATGGCTGACGTTGAATTAGAAATAAATTTCGGTGATCGTATTAAAGGAGTGGGATAGTGCACTGCTGTTTGTTCTGAGATATTGATGCTCCCTGATTCAAAAAGATCTGCACTTGTTAAAATTGAGTCGGCTATAGCTTCTGATCGCCATTGTGTTAAGGTGTATTCCGGGCTATTTGCATATTCATCAAGACGAGTTTTAACTGAGACCAAATCTGCAGAGTTTACTTGCTTCATTGACAGGATTTTGGCCAGTAAGCACATTATGACCCTCATTACAACCCTGGCAGTCAAAGACCGCTAGGGCTGTTTTGGAGGTTGCACCGGCAACAGGCTGGCGGGGCAAACTCGTGGATTACGACCGTGGTGGAAGCGCCGTGGTCGCACCGCCGGGACCGGCGGTTTTCAGCCACGTTGGTCCCGGCGGTTGTAATCCGCCAGGGCAGCGCTGCTTGCAGCGCTGCCCAGGGGATTACGAGTCCCCTTCCCGCCAGCCTTTCCATGGCGGTAGGATCCGCCATGGAAAGGATGGCAGAAAGGGGAGTTGTGGGGCCCCCTGGCACAGCCCCACAGAGCTTTTCACTGTCTGCACAGCTCTCATGTTGCAGTCCACATCCCCACTGGGCCGGAGGGCGGAAACAGAGTGAGCGGGGATGTTATAATGGGCACTGCGGGAGTCGCCCGCCAATGTTGTAATGAGGGCCTATATTTCCTCTGTTCAAGCTGTCATAACTGCCCCTTGAGATGTATTCAGGCTCCTTTAGGATGCAAGCATTGGAGGGAGTTCTTATAGGCAAACGTTCCATTTGATTTGATTTGATTAAAATCTTTATCAGTGTTTGATATACAGGTGCCAAGGAACAATAGCTTGAAAACAATAGAAAAACATGGTTATATTTCCACTGCTCTTTGCAATAAATCATGTGGAGTAATTATGAAGTTTGAATTGACATTGTTGACAATTAGCTTCATTCACAGAAAAAGCATACAAAGAATGAACACAAAGTACAAAAGTGACATACGTAATGTGTGACAGAGCGGAACTTCATTGTACCCATATGAAAGGCTAAAATCATGGCAAGTGTACTGGCAAGCAGCCCCATAACAGTTCAGACAAAGCTGTGGTATTTTAAGGTTACATACAAAAAAGGTGTACACTGTTCCAAATGGAAAAATATAATCACTAGGGGAACATTAAAGTTCAGGAGCAAGAGCCCTCACACATCCGAGAGGATGTCATGCTTCATCATCGGGTAGCTCATCGTCAGACCGGCGCTGCAATGTCTGACGGGCTCCCCGTAAGGGGGCTCTTTGCCGGAGATCTTTTAGGTAGCAGCCGTGGTAGCGGACACTACAAGACCTGGTGTTGCGGTCAGGCGCTCATCCTGGCAGGAGAGTGAAAGCTAAAATTGGTTCCCAGTCTTAATAGGAGCGAGTCAATTTAATTAATCAATGGAATAAGACTGGGACCAAGATTAAAAACAGAAGGAAAGTGTAAAATGAAGAATAATGCTCAACCACTTTCTTCATGGTGCTGGAGCTTAAGGAGATTATCATCGGGCTCCCAGGACATGGTCAACATGTTTCGCGTACAGTGGTCTAACAAGATCCTATGACGGATTATGCGGAGAGGTTACTGGCATTGTTCTAAAACTCTGCATCTCCTCACTTCCCCTTTGCCTGGTTAACGTACCATCATTTGGTGGTTAGCGGACTAGTTGCTGTGCAGCTCTCTTACTCAGCACCTACTTAAACCTCAAGGAGCCCAGACACACAGCAGACCCTGGCTTCTGGCTTCCCACACCCAGTAAGTAACAACTGCATAAAATTATTTTTAACCTCTGATTTGCTCTTACCTTCATTTTGTGACTGTGTTGGGTGGATGGGACTGTCCTCTTCCTTGTTTTTTGTTCAGCACCCTATGGTCTGCCACAGCTTCTTTGGCTGGTTTTGCAGAGGGGTGCTGGCATTCTTCTAAAACTCAATGCCTCCTTACTTCCGCATTGCCTGATTAATGTACTGCCATTTTTGTGGCTAGCAGGCTGATTGCTGTTCAGCTCTTTCACTCAGCAATTACTGAAGGCACAAGGCAGCACGGACATTTAGCAGATGCACTCAGTGCACGTGCGACTGGCACAGCAAAGACACATAAATGTCTGTGCCCGTCCACACCTGGATGGCGTCAGGGGCCAGGGATGCTGCCAGTTTTGTGCTCACCCAAAGCTGTGTCATGGTAAGATGCTATTCCCATAACCAGCTTTTGAATCTCTGGCAGCGGGCCCCAAGGCAAGTTTCCAATTTACCTGATGTTTGTAACCACAATGTTAAGCACTGCCTGGGCTGTAATTGTCACTTTAATATGGATGAGGGGCCTGTGGTTCCTTCTCCTTTGCATAATGTCACTAGTCCTAAACTAGCACACCAGGAAAGATTCCAGGGTGCTCTGTTGAATATGTGTTCCCTAATTAAACACAAGATTGAAACTCGTGAGTTGATTTCAGCACTGGCCCTTGACTGCCTCTTTATTACAGAAACTTGGGCCAGAGAGGACTCTGGTCCTGACCTGGTCATTGCCATCTCTCCAGGTTATGCCATTTCTAGACTCAATCACAGGGCTGTGAGGGAGGTGGGTTGGCAGTCATAGCACAGGATAAATTGGGCTGTACTCTAGACCCTATAGATGCTACGGAGGCTGCCTTTTTTAGGCTTAGGGTCTTGGTTAGTGACACCTTTTCTGGCCTTCTTGTCTATAGGCCTCTGGGTTCAGGGGTCAGTTTTTTAGAGATCTGGGGCCAGAAGATTGAACCTTATATAGGTCAGAAACATATGAATATTTGGCCTGGTGATGGGCCATCAGGATATGCAAGGCACACCTCAGCTTCCTTTGTGTGACTGTCAATAGCGAATGCACAAACAGCCCAACTGTCATCCTGACCAAGTCATGTAATCAGCAGGCAGGCAGAGGCACAGAATAGTTAAGCAAGAAAATGGCCACTTTGTAAAAGTGGCATTTTCAAAACTCAAAGTTCAAAAACCAACTTCACCAAAAGATGTATTTTAGATTGTGAGTTCAGAGGCCCCAAACTCCATATCTCTTTCTGCTCCCAATCGGAAATTACACTTAAAAGTTATTTCAAGGCAATCCCCATGGTAACCTTTGTGAAGATAGGCCTTGCAATAGTGAAAACCGAGTTTAGCAGTATTTTACTGTCAGGGCATGTAAAATGCACCAGTACATGCAATACACTGCACTCTGCCCATGGGACTGCCTTGGGACTACTTTATGGGTGACTTTCATGTAGTAAATGGGAAGGTCTGGGCCTGGCAAGTGGGTGCAGTTTCTAGGTCACAATGGCAGTTTAAAACTGCACTCACAAACACTGCAATTACAGGGCTCCTCATGTGGGTGGCACAATAAGTGCTGCGGGCCCACTAGTAGCATTTGATATGCAGGCCCAGGCACACACCGTGAACTGTACAGTACTTACCAGTAGATCAAATATGCCAACCATGTTTAACCAATCACCTATACAAAGTAAACATGTAGCACGTGCACTTTAGCACTGGTCAACAGTGTCAAAGTGCCCAGAGTCCTAAAGCCAACAAAAACAGGTCAAACAAAATAGGAAGGGGAAGACAAAAAGTTTAGGGGATAGCCCTGCAAAAAGGGACAGGTCCAACAAGGTGCCAATATCTGAGTGACTTGAAACTTTAACAGATTCTTGGAAAGATAAGGACAGATGACATATGTGTCAAAGGTAGATATTTCGATGCTTGTGCAGAAATAGTTGAAGTTGTGTCTCTGCCTGTTCATGATAGAGTATGGCATTAGGTAGTTTGCAATATACCAACCATACACTAGCTTAGTATATGAGGACCGTAAAGACCACAGCAGTCAGTGTGCACACACATGCTTATTCAAATGGCAGGATATATAGACGCATTTTGCGAGTAACCAACTTTGTGATCTTTTACTGTCTCTGGCTCTGTGGGTACTGGTCAGGTTTGCAAGAGCCGTCAAACAGTCTTTTGTCCAATTAACTAGGGGTCAAAGGAGATACAACAGAAGAACTAGTAGGATTTAGTTTAGGATTAATTTTATGGAAAACCTCTGCTAATCTTTTTTGTGGGATCTATTTTTGGTTGGCACTCATTTGCAGCTTGAATATCTGAGGAGCTCTGGAATATTTCTGTTACCTGAGTACTGTAGGCCTGGCAGTGAGTCTGGTAATTGTTTCCTTGTTTCCATTTCGGAGAAGTAGTGTTTCAGAAATGCTAGGGAGCAAAGGTGAGAGACAGTCGGTATGGCGACATACAGAGCTAACAACCAAAAATGGCAAAATTAATTGAAGAATAGGGCAGGTGTACTAACATTGCACGCAATGCAGCACATGTAGGCAACTGATTGCATAGCAGTGAGTGAAATGAGGACATCAGAAATGCAGCATACTTACAAAGATATGGCACTTTCTGGTGGTGCACTGTGAGCTACATAGGGCCAACTGCCTGCATTACAGGCAGGATTGTTTTGTTCAGGGAAGGTCACCTTCCTGAACAAAAATAATCCTAAAGGCGTTTTTCCTTTTTCTGTGTGGGATGCAGAAGTATCACACAAAGAAAAAGGAAGTCACGAGGAGAGGGTCTGGGGGGAGCACCATTTTCTGCTTTCCCAGGCTTATAACTCTTTGTAAATCTGGGACTGCGCCAAAATCCATGGGTGGATGAATGGGAACACCCATACTCCACCCATGCACTGCCTCCCTGACTCAAGGCAACGTTACTTTGGATTTACTAAACCACTAAGGCCCGTATTTATACTTTTTTTGCGCCGCAGTTGCGTCGTTTTTTGACGCAAAAACGGCGCAAACTTGCAAAATACCATTGTATTTTGTAGGTTTGCGCCGTGTTGCGTCAAAAAGCGGCGCAAATGCGGCGCTAAAAAAAGTATAAATACGGGCCTAAGTGTCACGCAATGTGCCTTTGTGTGGCTTAGTAAGTCCAACTAAAGGACTTGTTTTTCCTTGCCCAAGGGCAACACAAGTCCATAATATTTACTTGAAATACTTGGGATGAACACTTGCAAGACAAATTGCAGGTATAAGTAAGACCCTACTGAAGTAATTCAGCAGTATTTAAAGACCAGCAAATTCCTCTTCTCTCTTGCTGTCCCATATAAAATAAATGTAGAGGTGTCAGATTCGAGCTGCCAAGGCCGTTATACTAACAATATGATGATTACATGCAGGCACAAAGTGGCATAGTAGGTGTACAAGGGCATCGGTTCAATCAAGGAATTTGGCTTGCATGTGTACTGGTCGGGTATTAAAATACAGCCAAGACTGGAGTTCAGAGGGCTCCAAAGCCCATGGCTGAGGTTCCACTGCACCTACTGCACTATTGATAGGTTCTCCCATGTTGCCACACCAGGCCATGGACACTGCTGGCTGATTTCCCATACTGTCCTTCACCGCAGTTTACCGTATGACTCCTCTCCTGTTCCCTGGGAAGGCTCCTCAGTTTCAGTAATTTCTATACTCTGATTTTCTCCTTTCAACCAGCTCCCAATACATTTCCATAAATGTTCGCAACCGCACATCTCGTGTAATTTAAATAACGTTTTTCTTACCTCACTTCATCAAACGCCTTTGCAAAGTTCAAGGACAGCAGGCCTTCAAGTGTGCGCTTTTCCATGCAGATGTGCTTCTCAAGTACACGTTGCTTCTAAAGTATAAGTATTCCCTGATTCTACGGTGTATCTACAATCTAGATTTTCTTGATTTCTTCGTGCTTTTTATGGTAATTGTTTTTTTTTTTTTTACAAGCACAGAGATCGTAGTTCTGGTATTGCCGCGTGCGCAGTAATTGAATTCGAACACTGACTGTCAGCAGAATTTGCACCAATGAAAACTGGTTATGCAAACAGTCCTTGCACTCATAGTTTGATAATGGTAATTTTTTAAAAATAATTTGCAAGTTATAATTTTCAGCGTTCATATGTGAGCACCACACGTTATGGATATTGGTAATTAACATGCTATTTTGCAGATCACTAGTCATGCACTCCTAATAAGAGGATTCCTGGTACGAAAGTGGTCTGCTGCAGGGGTGGCTCCTCCATTTGGGTGGAGGAGCATCACCCCCCCGCCAGCAGCGACACCTGCAAACCTTTACAGGGAAATGATAATAAACACTGTTTATTATGTTTCCTTATAAAAGGATGGGGCCACAGGGGTGACGAGGAGTGAGGGGAAGTGCACAGCACTCCCCCTCAGAGCCCATATGCGTTTGGCTGGCTGTCTCGGGCCGGCCAAACACACATGCACTCAGGGCTGTCTCCAGCTGGGCTGGAGAGAGCCTGCACAGGCTCACAGTCTGCCTGGGAGCACCCTGGCTGGGCACTTCCAGACAATGCTGTCGCTACTCTGAGCAGCGTTGGGTTGGCGCAGGGCAGGCTGGGAGCCTGTGCCTGCCTGGAGCGACGAAGGAGAGAGGAGTGGCGAAGAGTGAGGTAAGTGTCTTTTTATTATTATTTTTTTAATTTAATTTTTATTCCTTCTGGAGCCCCTGCCCCATATCTTCCCCCAACACGCTGCCCTGCTCCTTCCATGCTGCGTGAGCCGCGACTGGTCTGCTGCAATGCAACACCTAAACTGGCATGGGGTAACTGGAGGTTTAGCCGAGAGATGATATGGGAGAGATGTCTCCCGCCTATCATGCTAAAAATGTAAGCTGGAGTCTCAATAACCAAGTAACCACGGCCTAGATGGGACGGTTCGCGATCCCCAAAGTATTTCAGCAGTCTAAGTGTTAAAATCCGATCGAGGTAGGTGTACAGCGGCGAGCGGGCCCTTTTGTGGATATTAAGGCACTGAAGACGCTGCAGGGAGAGGTGTGCAGCTTGATGCACTTGGGGAGCGAGAGGCCATCCAGGCTGTGCTTCGACCTGGAGGCCTATCCCAGGGTCTAGAAAAAAAGTGTGAGGGCCCTGGGGCGTGCTTATGAGGCTGTAACCGATATATCACTATCTGGTGCTGGAGGGTCTGCTTCTGAGCCCTTGATGTCCTAACGCAGGCTGGGGGTATGATGGACACTGATGGGGAGAAAGCTGAAAGTAAGGATGATTTTTTTCAATTAACAGTGCATGATGATATTGGAGCTGATGGGTAGAGGGTGCAGACTATGGTGGTCGCATGCTTAAACAATTGACTCGGAAAAGGCCCTGAAATCTAACCTCCAGTGCTTATTTGACTGGGGCTGTTGGTGAAGAACAGTACCCTCCTGCAGTGCAGCCTAAGAATCTCTAATGGCTTGTCTGAACCCGTCCTAGCCACAGGGTCACTTCTCTTGTCTTTTTGGGTATTCAATGTTCTGAGCACCTCTTGAAGCAATTAGTACACCAAGGTTTGACACGGATACCTGTTTTTGGCATTAGGTGAACCCATCTCCAGGAGAGAGATGTTTTGTGACAACCAATTTCATAATAGTCCCCAAAGAGAGAGACACTACTAGCTAACAAGAGAGGAGAAGTTGAATAACATCAATGCGGCTAATGGCCCAGAATCGCACAAACATCAAGGATTTGGTATGAGCCCTCTGACAATGATTTACAAGTCTCTCTGAGGGTGTCTTCTCAGGTATAATGGGTCAAACACCAAATCAGCTCTGGGAGGGCATCATGAAAGCTGCGGCAACCAAAGCAGACATTCACTCCCTTATTTTAAACTAAATTGAGAGATAACTATTTTGAGACAAGTCTTTACCCAAAGGGTGTCTGAGTTAAACTACTTTCCTCAAAAAGGGTGTCTGAATTTACCTACTCGCTTCACAAAAGTGAATTCAGAGTGGTACAGCTGGAAGAAGCTTCAAAGGAGGCACCTCATTCTTTATAGAGATAACATGGAAATTAGAATCCAAGAGCAGAAAAAAACACCATCAGCTATTACTCAACAAAAGTGATGATGGGGAAAACAGATCCCGTTGTAATATCATACACATCTGGGGAATCACTGACACAGTGTCATATCAAGAACTAGAAACTTAGGTCTTTATCAAGAACTCTTTTTAACTTCCTGTCAGAGAAACCAGAGGACAATCACATGAATCTTGATTGGACACATTGAATACATACTGCGTTTCAAACAAGAAACAACCTCACCCTGGACACACTAACATGAATTTCTTCAAAGTAAAAAAAGATGTATTGACAGCTGATCGTTTGACATTCATATGTGCTTTCCTTTCAATATGTTTTAATGTGTTATTTTGACTTTGTTTGCTTTTACTTTAGCTTGATTGGAATTCTCATTTGTGTCCTGTCCTGCATTAGAACTTTGGAGCTGGTTGGTAAGCGAGGAGAGTTTCTCTGAACTCTACACTGAAGTGACAGCTCTGACCGTGGGTCTTAACCTTTGGACCACTTAATTTAAATACTCTTCAATTTGTTCTCCTCTGCTTCCCCTTAGGTTCCACAGAGCAGCAACAAAATTGGACCCTAGTGTATATAAAAGCTCCATTATCTCTCTTTTCCTAGTTAGCTTTGATGCTCGTGAAAAGTGAGTCACTCAGGATAGCGACAGAATATCTTCAAAACAAACGAAGTAAATCGATCCTATGTAAATGTGTGTTCCTATGTATGTTGATCTTCAGTTTGAATGGCAGATCGATCGCTATAACATTCATAGAGAAAGGGATAAATATCTTAATTTTAGAAATTAATGAAATAGGCCATTTTGGCGTCCTTGTTTAAATTAGCCTATATTGCTAATATAAACAAGGATGCCTCGGCAGAGCATCTAAGGACGCATTACCAAATGACCTAAGTGCTGTCAGCACGAAATGATGAACACAACGACGACTGGGCGGATCTTAGACAAGAAGAATATCTGCCAGTTACAATAGTCCCCTTGGCTCCTAGAACAGGCCATTCACCAGTGTCCACAAGGGTGAAACACACACTCATTAGATATTGAAATAAAGAAGAGCCGAGCCAAGTCTCCCCGGTACTAACAGGGTTTCACTTGCCCTCTTCTGGTTTTGGGCAAAAAAATCCTAACTCTTTGCAGTGTTGTGAGTTTGCAACAGATCATACCCGACTCCTGGCGTGGAAGCCTAATCCATCTAATTTTTAAAGGGCGGATTAGGAGCGATGTCTCAAATTACTATTTGATCGCATTGCTAGATGTGCAATCTAAGGGCCTCATTACAAAGACCGCCAGGGCTGTTTTGGCGATTGTACCGCCAACAGGCTGGGGGTACAACCTGCCGTATTACAACCGCGGCGCTACACCATGGTTGTCCCGGTGGTTTTAAGCGCTGCCCAGGGGATTACAACTCCCCTTTCTGCCAGCCTGTCCATGGCGTTAGAGACCGCCATGGAAAGGCTGGCGGGAAGGGGAGTCCCGGAGCCCCTGGGGGCCCCTCCACTGCCCATGCACTTGGCATGGGCAGTGCAGGGGCCCCCAGGCACATCCCCCCCTGCTTTTCACTGTCTGCACAGCAGACAGTGAAAAGCGCGACGGGTGCAGCTGCACCCGTCGCACGGCCTCAACACCCCCGGCTCCATTAGAAGCCGGCTCCAATGTTACGGCCAACATCCCCGCCGTCCCAGCGGGGATGTCGTAGTGCGGCTGGTGGAATGCGGCCACATAGGCGGACGCTCGGCGGTCCAACCTTGGCGGGTGGCCTCCCCCGCCCGCCAAGGTTGTAATGAGGGCCTAAGTACTTTCCTACTCTGGTACTTCAAGACCTGCCTGCCGGGACAGACAACCAAAAGCTCAGCTCCTGGAATCAAACCTGCTTCCGCGCACGGCAGGGAACCTTAATCAAATTAACTGCCCTAGAGATCTTCATGAACAAAGTACTTTGCAACAAGTCTACCCTACCTCGACTTTCTTTAATGCCCTGACAGGGTCTCATGCGGCCTTCTTTGGAGAAATGTTTAAACAGCTGGGATTCCGTTAACATTACTCAAGGCCATTCAAGGCCTTTCAGCCTTTACGTGCTAACACTTGAAGACCGGGGATGGCACGAAACTCTAGATTTATATGACAGTTGGGATGAAGCAGGGTTGTGTCCTTGTGGCCCTCCTGTTCAACATTTACATCTCGTGCCTCTCCAGAGATCTTCACCTAATAAACACACACCCACAAAAACTCGAGAGTTATGCTCTTACCCACGTTACCCACATTCTACATATCGATGATTTACTTTTAATGAACCAGATCACCGTAGGTCTACAACATCTTTTAGGTGAACTTTCAGTATTTATGTCATTTAACAAACTAGAAGTCACTCTCCAGAAAACCAAACTTGCCCTCTTCTTTAGGAAAAATGAACGATTGGTTCTTGTTTCATCAATGGCAAATGGGTTTCCTTGATCTACAATATAAATACTTCGTGCGCCTTAGGTCAGGAGACCATCCAACTCACTACGCACAACCCCTTGGGCAAAAATGTTGAGAGTGAATCGGGCTGACTGTGAGACTCCGGGAAAGAAAACATGACTCGCATACTTTGCATCTGTCTTACTCTGATGCCCGAAGGAAGAGAGCAGTTAAGAGGGATTTTTAACTAAAAAAAGTGATCATGCAGACCAGCTGTCATCATAGCACTGGACCCGGAGCATACGCAACTAAATATGCAATTTGTTAAATTGCTGGAAAGTTTCAGTGCAAAGGTAAAAACCATTTGGGAAAATTACATAAGCACATTGAAGACTGAATAACCGCTGTCACTTTAGCCCCCGCTACTCGGCTAGCAAGGAGGCTGTATCTACATGCGTGTCCGGCTCACAACCACTTGCTTGTGCGTCGGTCACTTTACTACAAACTAGCATTTTAGTTCCATTGGTCAGACAGCAAATTAATCATATTGATTTGTTTGGCAATTTTAGTATTATTAATTGTTTCTGAATGCTTGTTGGGGGAGAGTGTGCTTGATAGGCACGACCATACCAGTACTCACTAGCTGGCTGGCAAAGATATTCTCAGTCACTTTCATTTCTACAATCGCTTACTGCCAACAGTCCTTGCATTGTTGAAAATCAGTTTTACATTTTTATCGTCGGTTTTAAATAATGTGTGTAATGTTTTTATATTAGTTGAACCACAAGAATATGTAATGGTGCTAATTAACTATGACGTTTTTTAAATAAATTGGAATTTGAAACTGGAACTGGCCTCCTGATCTGAGCGTTAGGGAAATAAAAGGCTTCCCAACATCCTGCAACATCCCCTGGACTCAGCCGGGGTGAGTTCCTGATCCCTAAGTGGTGCCTATCAGGTCCTGGTACCTTGGTGTGTCTCAGTGAGCTGAAGTCAAGCTTTTGGGCTCTTTACGACCGTGAACTGATCCATTCGCACCGAGACCTTGCTGCTTGCACAGCGATTCAGAGCAAAGCTCTGTCAGCCTGACTAATTACAATATAGCATCAACTACTTCTAGGACCACTAATGTGAAGCTCCAGCAATGCCCGCCCGAGACACCTAGCATGGCACAGACTCTGAGGAGGTATACTGCAGCAGGCCTAACCTGGTGACAGTATCCAACCGGCACTCCGTTGTAATTGACCCAAAGTGTGGCTTTGACCCAGTCCAACGTGCCCATGTATCATGAGTTGGCCCTTTGCAGTTTTCTGGCACTATTTTCACCCTAATCTTCAAAGGTTCATAACTCCAGTTCTACTGATTGGATATTTGTTGTTTTGGTTTTGTTGTATTTATTTACCAAATTTTGCTCTATGTTTCTAAACAGGTGTGGGATTCTTTTGTGGTGTTTTTTTTTTTACTGTTAATGTTTGAAATTGTTGCACAAATACTTTACACATTGCCTCTAAGTTGAGTCTGACTATTCTGTGCCAAGTTACTAAAGGGTTGAGCATAAGTTAATTTAGGGTTGGTTTGTGGATGTTGCTTTTGGATGAACTGAAGTAGAAAAACCAGCAGGTAATATTCTAAGTTGAGCAAAAAAGTGAGTGAGGAACCTGCAAACGCCTGTTTCCTTACATTCACGCAAATCTTTAAAGATTCATGGCCCCGGTTCTACTAATTGGATGTTTGTTGTTGTGGTCTCGTTTCATTTATTATATACTGCTCTATTTTATTACATTTTGCTCTATTTCTCTAAACTGGTGTGGAATTGTGTGGTGTGTTTTCACTGTGTTACTTTTTAAAGTGTTGCACAAATACTTTATACATTGCCTCAAAGTTAAGCCTGACTAATCTATGACAAGCTACCAGAGGTTTGAGCACAGATTAATTTAAGGCTGGCTTTTGCCTCATCCTGACATGGATTGTGGTTGCTGCTTGACCAGGGCTCACACCCCAGTCAACTAACAACCCAATTTCTTACAGACACAATTAACTTTATGAATCTAGCGATCATAGAACTCAAATTGTGGAAGGGTGAGAGCTGAATATAAGGATACTTATCTTGATCTGTCTCTATCAAATAGTGTATGTGAAGGTCAGGCAGGTACTAAAGCTGCAACCCTTACTGCATTGTCTTTATAGACACATGGTACATGGTTAAAATGGTATAAATAGCATTTCTTGCTGGGGAGGTGGCCTTACTTTTTTATCTGTGTCTCTTATCCACTTCCTTCTCTTTTCATTCTCCCTACACTTTTATCTTTGCTTTATTTTCTTCTGTGGTCCCCCTCTTCTGCTTTTGTTTTTCTTGGTTTCACATGGAGGATATGGAGCTTGTCCCCATGTTTTAAGAGGATAATTCTTATGATTGTACTATGAGAACAAAAGTTTACTTTGCTAATCTTGTGGTTCAGTTGCTCTTTGTTGCAAAACTCAATGTTAATTTACATGCATCTCTTTAATTGACATTGTGATGGGAGATAAATAGACAAAGGAGCAACAGTGAGGTGGATTGCAGAACTGAGGGATTTCTTGGAGAACTTCTTTATAGGATGAGAGGAAACCGAGAAGTGACCCCACTACTTTACTTAAATACATAAGGTATGACCTCCACTGTCTTCCCTCTGATAACATTTCTATCGCTTAGTACCCAGGGATTAAATTCCCATTAAAAGGTAAAGCTCTTTTGATTCCACATGGAGGGAGTGGATGTTGTATTACTAAAGGAGACCCCCCTTATATGTTTGTTATTAAGGGACTTAGATCTCAGTATTTTACCCATTCCACTGCTGGCTGTAAATGTAGAGTGTGGCTATAATAATCCAAATGGATGTTCTACATAGCATTCATTCCACATATAGAGACAAATAGAGTAGACAAATAGAGTAGAGTGGTGTGTTGGAGAGAAAGGTTATATAGTCAAACATACTTGATTGTTTGGTATACTAAGGGAAGCTTCAACAATTTATTCTACAGATTGCTGCTTTTGCAAATGACGTCTGATCATTGGTGGTGAGTGCAGTGCAATACTGGACCCTACCATGGATAGGGCCATGGCTCAGTGGACTTGCCCACTGTCCCCCCCTTATTTGCTAACTATAGTGGCAGATTTGGGTAACAGAGAAGTTTGGTGTTCAAACCATGAGACTGAGAGGGGTTATTCTTTTATTCTAAAGTGCACAAGTCCCACTCTAACACCTGGTACTGTATTCTGAAGTAGGAAAATAGATTCCTTCGAAACCTTGCAAGTGGTGTCTGAGCATTTGACCCCCTCAGTGAATGTGGACACTCAGTGAAATAGCATAGAGGAACTGTTCCTGGGTAAAATACTATTGAAGCTCTAGAAAAGTTACTTATGTGAAAACAAGACCCAGGCTATGATTTGGTCGATATTTTAGGAAGTGGCTAAAGCAGTGATGAGAGGCAAACTCATCAAGCACACCACAACCTTGTTTAGGATGGCCATGATAAAAAAGGTTGGAGTTAGAAAGCAAAATAATTTTTCTGTAGGAAGAATGTAAATAGTGTTGAAGCATACATAGAGGGATTTGAGAAATCAGAGCGAATAACAGGTGTCTCTTTTGGTTAAGGGTGCAGCTCAAAAGTGGTTAAACATCAAACAGGTATTGTTGCACTTTTTCCCTTATGTAGGGTGATCCCCAATCTGATTGCCTCCTATTTTTTCTGCCCTGTTTTTGTTGGCTTTAGATCTCTGAGCACTTTACCACTGCTAACCAGTGCTAAAGTGCATATGCTCTCTGTGTAAATTGTATTGTTGATTGGATTATCTTCATTGACATATTTGATCTGGGCCTGTAAATCAAATGCTACTAGTGGGCCTGCAGCACTGGTTGCACCCCCACATTAGTAGCCCTGTAAACATGGCTCAGACCTGCCACTGCAGTGTCTGTGTGTGCAGTTTTAAACTGCCAATTCGACTTGACAAGTGTACCCACTTGCCAGGCCTAAACCTTCTCTTTTCTTACATGTAAGACACCCCTAAGTTAGGCCCTAGGTAGCCCCAAGGGCAGGGTGCAGTGTATGTTTAAGGTAGGACATATACTAATGTGTTTTATATGTCCTAACAGTGAAATACTGCCAAATTTGTTTTTCACTATTGCAAGGCCTATCCTTCTCATAGGTTAACATGGGGGCTGCCTTTAAATATAATTAAAGTGTAGATTCCCTTTGGGAGCAGATAGACATGTGGAGTTTGGGGTCTCAACGCTCATTTAAAAATACATCTTTTAGTAAAGTTGATTTTAAGATTGAGTGTTTGAAAATGCCACTTTTTGAAAGTGAGCATTTTCTTGCTTAAACCATTCTTTGACTCTGCCTGTTTGTGGATTTTCTGTCTAGGTCAGTTTGACAGTTAGGCTGTTTGCACCTCTCTCTAGACAGTGACACAAAGGGAGCTGGGGTGTAGCCTGCATATCCTGATGAGCCATCTGTGCTAGGAGGGAGGAGAGGAGTGGTCACTCACACCTGAAAGGGCTGTGCCTGCCCTTACACAATGCAGCCTCCAACCCCCTGGTGTGTGTATGGGGCCTGGCCTGGACAAGGCAGGATTTCACAAACAAGTAAGACTTTTCCTTTAAAGTAAGCCTACTTCAAAGGCCAAAATGGGTATAAGAAGAGGACAAAAAAACAGAGACTTTAGACACTTCTTGGGGTAGACACTCTTTCTAACAGACACTTCTGGACAAGAAACCTGCTGGGGAAGAATCCCTGAACCAAACCTGCAAAGAGGAGCGGCCTGGATGCCCAAAGGACTCACTGGGACTGCTTTTATGACAAGGACTGCTGCCTTGCTGTTGCCCTGCTGCCATGCTGCTCCCTGGCTGTGCTGAGAAGTGCTCTCCAAGGGCTTAGATAGAGCTTGCCTCCTGTGCCCTGAAATCTCAGGACCAAAAAGACTTCTCTCCTGCAACTGGACTCCTTGTGCGGTGAAAATTCAACGCACAGCCTGCTAAAAATGACGTACAGCCTGCCCCGCAGTGAGAACTTCACTGCACGCTGAACCGGAACGATGCAGCATGACTTAGGAAGGAGAAGATCAATGCAGCACCTGCGTTGAGACCAGAACTTCGACGCACGGCCCACCGGATCGACACACAGCTGACCCGGGACGACATAGCCTGACTTCCAGAGAGGAATCAATGCAGCACCTGCCGTGCAGGAGAAATTTCCACGCAACACCCACTGGATCGACACAGCGCTTGTGACTTCACTCCGCAAGCCCAGGACTCCACGCACAGTCCCTGGGGCACCAGAAACCCCTGCAGCCCGAAGAGTCACCAAGTCCGCGCACCGGAAACCAACGCAAAGCCTTCCACTGCATGGAAAATAACGACACAAATCAGTGTGCGAAGGGGCAAAACCGACGCACACCTCCCTGTTTTCCACGCATCGCCTCCTCTGCGGTCCCTTGCGGAGATTTTGAACGTGAACCAGGTACTTTTGTGCTTGCACAAGAGACCTTTATTGTTTTTAAGAGACATTTACTTGTTTTGCAAAGACTTTATATCACTTTTACAGTGATATCTCAACATCTACTTATTGTATTTTAATTGTTTTCACTTGCATCTTATCAGATAAATATTATATATTTTTCTAAACACTGTGTGGTGTATTTTTGTGGTGCTATATGGTGTTATTGTATGATTTATTGCACAAATACTTTACACATTGTCTTCTAAGTTAGGGCTGATTGCTCAGTGCCAAGCTACCAGAGGGTGGGTACAGGATAATTTGGATTGTGTGTGACTTAACCTGAGTAGAGTGAGGGTCCTTGATTGGACAGGGGGTAACCTGACTGCCAACCAAAGACCCCATTTCTAACACAGGGGAAAAAAATGTAAACTACCCCAACTACGCAACAAACTATCCTACCCCTAGACAAACCCCCCAAAATACAGTGACAGATACAGTACAAATACACTACAAAAGACTGATAAAAAGCCAAAAATACACAACATCTACAGGACACAGCACAAAAACACTCCAAAAACTCCAATCCACCAACAACAGCAGCTCCACACACCCTCACACACTCACAGACAATAAGATTGTGAAGTGAAAGTGAAAGTGAACTCACTGTACCATGTATGCAGGCAGTATGTCCTGTTTCATCACTTCCTGGACCTGTGTGTCATGTTTTCAGTTATGCGTCTTTTTTTTGTGGATACATGATGTTCATGCATTGATTTTGTTCCATTGTGCATGATAAGGCCTGTGGACTTGCTATAGACGCTCAGAGGCCAGGTGTCTTTTTTGCTGCATAGGAAAGTATGAAGTTTAGGTGTTTACATAAACTTTTTTGATGCATAATGGTCATGTGTCGATTTTGTCCCATTGTGTTTGAAAAGGCCTGTGGACTTGCGATTGCCGCTCAGGGGCCAGGCGGCATTTTCCTGGCATTGCGGAGTATGGAATTGAGATGTTTGTGTCAAAATAATTTGATACTTGATGGGAATGCGTGAACATTTAGGGGCAGACTTAAGGAAGCTGAAAAAAATGGCGCAAGGAAATCTCCTAGATTTCCTTGTGCCATTTTTTTGGTCACCCCAATGGGGGAACACCCCTTTTGCATACATTATGCATGGTGCAGATATAATGTGGAGCAGGGGTTTACAAAGTGGTGCAATGCATGCAAATGTACATGGTATATGTAGTGGAGAATGAGTAGACCAAGGAGATTAAGGTGATAATAATTGTACAGTGACTATGTGTAAAAGTTCTGTACGATTTGTAGTCTCCTGCAAACTCTTGCAGCAGCGTTTTGTAGTTTCCCCTCCAAATGTGTTGTAGCATTGTCATCTTCGTCCTCATTGGGGACATCTACCGGTTCATCCCAGGGAACATTTGTCTGTCTACATATATTGTGCAGGATTACACATACCAGTATGATCTTACATACCAGTGGTGGAACATACAACAGGCTTCCTCCTGCCATGGCCAGCACCTGAACCTTGACTTCGGAAGCCCAAACGTCCTCTCCACCACATTACTTGTTCTTCTGTGCCCTTCATTATATGCCTACTCTTCCACCATTGTGGCATTGCCAAATGGAGTCATGACTCATGGCTGTATGACGTAACCTTGGTTGGCTGCAAAGGAATGAGAGAAAATGTGTTTGTAAAGCTTGATAGTGGTTTGGTATATACCTTTGCAGTTGTTAGTTTTAGGTGGAGTGGTGACTCAGATGTGCTTCTGGTATAGTGTATGTTCCTGTTTTGTGATATGGTTTAATAGGTCTGTGTTGATGGACATGACAATCTTGGGTTGTGGTTCAGGGACCTCAGGATTGTAATGTTCTATCCAAACAGATGGTTCTGCCTTTGCAAATGTGTGTTGTGTTGTCCATAATTGTGCCAGTGTCCTATTATTGGTGGATCCTTTCACCTCCTTGCACCACAGTGGTGTCATATGTAGAGACACCATAATAGCCCTAAAAAGCCAAACTCTGGCCTCCATGTTACCATGTGGCACTACGCATGCAGTGCAACACATAGTGACCCTTTATGGCAGTTGATGGATGTGCCAGCCATAAAGTGTACTAGGGTGTGAATCACACATTTGTAGGATGATCATGTTGGTATAGTTGAATCTCAAAAATTCCTATACATGATTTATCACTGACATTTTCAACACATGCACAGTACAGGGATTGGGGGGGGGCAAACCATTATTTTACATGGGTCCCTATGCACGGTGCATGAAAGGTCAGGCATGTCCACTATACTCCTACAGAGTCCTACAAGGGCATCCATGATCTTTACAGTATTGCGCAAACTCTGTGCCATGCCAGACTATTTCTTGTTTATGGGACACACATGGTGGGGTTATGGGGTCCTAAGGAGTGCATTTGAGGCGGCAGTGGACTAGGTGCTGCACGACTTCTCGTCATTCTGCCCCACGGTCTTTCATGGCAGGTAGTGTTGAATTCATATGTGTGCATCACAATGCAGCAGACAGGTGAATGTGCACACTACATTTATGTCCGGTATGTGTAGGTGATATTTAGTTGGTTATGGCAACACTTGGGTGGCATTTGATATTGGTGCTTCCAGATGCTTGTACCCCATAACTGATGTGGGGCAGTGCCTATGTGTGACTTTCTTTCATTAACATGGCTTATGCCATTCAAATTGCCAAGCTAAACACTGTGAGGTGCAATGTGTGCGTGATCTGTATTTAGTTGTCAACCAGTGGACACTTGTAGTGGTTTGTGCCCAGCTTCTGTTTGCAAAGGGAACATTATTCCACCTGTCCTCATGTGATGTGTCAGTCAGGTTGTGGCTGCATTATGTACATGTGGATGTATACATGTGAGTGTGATGTGCAATGATTGCGGTGTAATGTGGCATGTGGCATATGTGTTGTTGCATGTACATCTATGTTCCCATTCCTATGTGTGTTTAGTGTGGTGTATGTCTTGTGTGCCTTACATGAAAGGTGTGTTGTCTGTGTACTGTTTGGTATGGTGGCCATCGTTCGGGAGCACTGAGGAGATTTAGGTGGAACCGCGGCGGGTGGCAATTCCACAACCCTGTTGGACCAAGCAATCCAGGTGATTCTCCTAAGATGCCCATCCTCATAATTCATGGAGGGTTCCTTAACCAAAATATTCTCTAATGGGGACTACTAAGTATTTAAGGATTAGGTAGGTGTTTTCGATCCTGAAGAATCACACTAGATACATTTTTTGACTACTAGCGAGAAACATGTTGACCAAGATATAGGAGTAGCACAGTGGTTCCTCTGTCTATGTGCTCTAACCTTTATATTAAGAGATTAAGGCCCTGATTCTAAGCTTGGCGGGCGGCGGTAGCCGCCCGCCAAGCGGGAACCGCCAGAAGACCGTACCGTGGTCAAAAGACGGCGGCGGTCATTCTGGGTTTCCCACTGGGCTGGCGGGCGACCGCCGAAAGTCCGCCCGCCAGCCCAGCGGGAAACACCCTTCCCACGAGGAAGCCGGCTCAGAATGGAGCCGGTGGAGTGGGAAGGTGCACCGGGTGCAGTTGCACCCGTCGCGAATTTCAGTGTCTGCAAAGCAGACACTGAAATTCTTTGTGGGGCCCTCTTACGGGGGCCCCTGCAGTGCCCATGCCATTGGCGAACCGCCAGGAACAGGATGGCGGTATGGGGTGTCAGAATCCCCATGGCGGCGCAGCAAGCTGCGCCGCCATGGCGGATTCCCATGGGCAGCGGAAAGTCGGCGGTACACCGCCGGCTTTCCGCTTCTGGCCGCGGCTGTACCGCCGCGGTCAGAATGCCCGGTGGAGCACCGCCAGCCTGTTGGCGGTGCTACCGCCAACCTCCGCCCTGGCGGTATTTACCGCCAGGGTCAGAATGACCCCCTAAGTGACTACCAAGAACTTTTCTTGATTATTTATGGGGAGTTTAGACATTGTTCCATTGCCTCCCCGATATATGTTTTTAATTATGTCAGAGGTCAAATACCTAATTAAAATATGTTGCACCTCTAGGCATTTTTAACAGTTTTTTCTTTCGTTATACCAATCCACTCATATTTTTTTTACCGGGTTGTCATTATCTGCAAAATATCTCCGGCAAAGAGCCCCCTTGTGGGGCAGTGCAGTGCCGGCCTGACGAGGAGCAGAGCCCTATGATGAAGCATGTCACCGAATGGTGAGTGAGGGCTCTTGCTTCAAAGATTTTGACTCTCAGGGACCTGTGATTTATGGTTACATTTTGTATATTGGAACTGTGTATATACTTTTTTGACTTATTACCTACGAGTAGGCCATTGCCATATTGGCCATCCTGGAACCACTCGTTGATGGTGAAATGCCGGAATATGTAGGCATCATGGTCGCTGTCAGGGTATTTGGCAAGGATGTTTGAGATGAGCCCACAGTGGTCTACAATGGCCTGCACATTTACGGAATGGGTGAGCTTGTGGCTCCTGTATAGGTGTTCAGTTGCTGCAGGTGGCACCAGTTGGACATGGGTGCAGTCCATTGCATCCAGCACATGCGGAAACCCAGCGATTTGATAGGAACCATGCCTGGTCTCCTGCTGCAGTTGCTGGGTGTTGAGGAAGCAGATATGGCGGGGTGTGAGGCGTATGATTGCATCCAGAACCTTTAGAAGGAAGACCGAGAAGAATGGCTGGGAGATACCAGACACTTGTGGGCCCGTTATTTGAAAGGATCCAGATGCCAGCACACCCAAAGCAATTTCAATATATTTTGCATGTGTGCCCATTAATATATTTCATTTATTCATAGGTAAATGTATCATAATTTACTATTAACTGCACAAGTTTATCCTACAATACTTTAACATAGGTCGCGAGAGCAGCAATTGCTCATAAATCATAATCTGTGTGTCAGTGTGAATTACAGTGTGTATTATAAGTGTTACAGAATTTAATAATTGCTCAACAGAATTCTTATGCTCATTCTTGCATTTTACATCGCTAATCATAAGTATTGGCCTTTTCATTATAGAAAGAAAAGGGTATTTTAGTCTGGTGCAATGGAATCTTTGGAGCGACACATATTTTTCCAAAGTTTTGAGTTATTTTCCTGCTACAGGCATCTTAGCTGAAGGCCATGGACTGGTGGAGCATGTGTTATCTGTGCTTTTCACAGCTTGTAACAGGATCACAGAACTGTGCTACTACCCTCTCAAACCAAAGTAAATGATTGAAAACAGGTTTATTGTTCACCAAAGGCATGTGTTTTAGAGGCCATCTGGAGAACTCATATAGGCGCTTTGGTAATAAGAAAGATTTATTTAGTGGCTAGACAGGAGTTCTTACAATAGACTGGTTTAATCAGTGACTTGATTTAATGAACACTATCTAAAAAGTTGACCTTCTTTTTTATATATTGTCTAATTCCCTTTTTTCCACAACTATTAAGTTTATCTTTGTAGCAAAATCTACTTGTGTAATCTGCACTTCATTAGGGCGTTAATTAACAATAAAACCTTTTAAAATATATGTGTGGATTTCTTTGTATGTTCATCCACGGGGAACGGAGATGCAGAAACTTACTATGAACTGACAAATTATCCTGTAGTCTCACAGGACTAAGGGCCAGATGTAGCAAAGGTTTTTACCCATTCTGTGTCTATGGGAAAAATTGTTCGTACATATGGCCCTAAGTGTTAGCCTAGACACTTGATCACCAAGTAGGTTGTGGGAGGTATATGGGTTAGATTTTGCCCGACTCTCTGCCTCAAAATGTACACTTGCCCTAAGCCTCTACTTTCCTGTGTCTTTCAGAGAGTTTTGGGTGTCTAAAACCTTGACCTACTCATGTTTTCAGTTTGCCAATTTTAGGTGAGTGTAATTTGCAGAGCATGACACCACCTCATATTCCTATCCCTATCTGTGCATTGCAGTACCTCAATTGCGACCTTCACTGTTTAATAAAGTGCAAAAAATTCAGTTAGCTCAATGATCTTTGTAACATTTATGAAATGTAATGTTTTGTGTTCCTGGTGTTCCTAGATAGGACATATTTTACTACTATGGAAATTGAAGGCTACTTTCTTAGGCTGAACGGAGGTACTATTTATATTCTCAATGTGGTATTGTTTTCAGTGTAAAGCATGGTACGGTGTGTTCATGAGATTTAGAGCAGAAGTCAACATTGCCATATGATGTGTATTCTATTTAACTATTGGTTGTGAGATCTTACTTTCTTTGTCACACCACAGCATTTGCACAGTTTCTTAGTCTAATAGTCTAAAAGCCAATATTACTATGTAGTGGGTATTCTATTTAACTATTGGTTATGAGATATTACTTTCTTTGTCACACCACAGCATTTGCACAGTTTCTTAGTCTAATAGTCTAAAAGCCAATATTACTATGTAGTGGGTATTCTATTTAACTATTGGTTATGAGATATTACTTTCTTTGTCAAATCACAGTGATTGCACAGTTTCTTAGTCTAAAAGCTTAGAGAGCAAACTCCATTATATTCTGTTTATCTCTCTGTACTTAGAACCGTTTCATATTCTTGGCTTTTCTCTTACCTTATTGAGCAGTCGATTGAATTCTCATATGTCTAATGCTGAACCGTAACATATTCTGGCTATTGAATAGATTAGGGCTTAGTTTCTGCTACCAATGATACGTATGTTTATTTGCATTTAGAAATATTTTGAATTGAATTGACTGACCATAAATGTTTGCCTTCTGTATAAATACAGGCGGAACCTCAAGCAATTGCATTGGCTCACACTAAATAAAAGGATTATATACAAGGCTCTAATAATCAATTTAGAACACTGCATCAAACAGATTCTCTTTTTGCAGAGAGGATTCAGGAAATATGTCCCTACTATGGCACTTTTTTCTTTTAATCAGGGTCTGGTACACATCCCCAAACGATGGAAGGAAAGATTAGGAGGACGGTCCTTCTCCTTGTTGCAGCCAAAAGATGGAACTCTCTGCCAAATGCTCCGAGAGGCCTAGAGTGTGAGAAGTCTTAAATTGGCATTAAAACAGATCTGATTAGGGAACTCTGAGAATAGGCTAAGCCACCAGTCTTCCTGTCTAGCTCTGAGACACTGCTTTGCAAGAAGCTGTGCTCTCTAGAAATCATTTTCATCATTTTCAGGGCTCTAGATTTTTAAGACTCATACGTAGCCCTGATGCACCAATCAGCTCTTTTGATATAAAAAGCAATGCCACTGGTGAACCTGCAAAAACATATCAAAGACTTCTGTAAAGCATGTCTGGACTTTCCACTATGGAAGCTTGCTGGTCATTCAGTCCACAGATGAGTGCATATGTGTGTGTGTGCTCAGCCCAGTGCCTCTTACCCCAGCCGAGCATCAGTGCATCCTACCTTTACATTTGGACAATGGCAGTTAGCCCTTGAATCCAGTTTAGCAGAGCATACTGTGACTCAGTTTGTAAGACTCATTCATAGCGGAGGTCCAAAAACTACGAGGAATGAAAGGTGTGGCCCCTTCTTAGTCTGAGTTGCAATAATATGTTTGTGACTATAAATGCAGTCTTAAATCACTGATTCTGAAACCTGAGTTGGGATGGTATCTGATTCACAAAGGAACGGCCTTACCTTTTTGTGAATCGTGTTGAGTGGCATTAGGAGGACAAATTACTGTTCTGGGGGACCACCACATGATCCCCTCAATGTATTACAAAACAGGAAATCTTTTTCTAAATCAATACCTTATCTCTTTAATATACAAAACCTTCTTTAAAAAAATGCCATATGGAAATCTAAATGGAAGAACAGAGGTCTACTGTCTCTTGCAGGCCACCATCTCATTCGCAGACAATTCCAGCTGGTAGAAAAATATGACCTGACTTATTATATTCATTGACCTGGACACTTTGTTACCCTCTCCGAATGGACAATTTGCAATATAACACCGTTGTACATAGAATGCATAGCACATTTCATTCCTGTTTCCAGGCCTTTCGTTTGTAATTTGCACCTCCTGGATTGCGAACATGAATTTGTAAATTGGGTTCCAAATCTATTGGCAAGTTTTCCTGCAATTATTGCAACAGTACTTAGTTTATGACAATCCACTCAACTCCAAAAACAGAGCAACACATTTCAGATCTATTAATTGAACTTGAAAACAAATGAAACGAGTCATGAAGATCAGTGAAGACTGGTCCTTATAGCTTTAAAGATATAGACTCTACCACCTATTTACTTGGGGTTCATATCGTCCCTGTAAAGCGCTTACATGAGCTGATGATCTGAATAAACTTTGAATGAAGGTGCAAAAACAACGATAAAAGCCACATGTGATATCATTCTGATAAAAAACAAAAAGCCCGGCTCTAACAATTATTGCTTCACAGTGAGTGCTGAAGACATAGAGGGGCATATTTAAAAGCCCGTAGCGCCACCTTGCGCCACATTTGCATTTTTTTTTTTTACGCTAATGTGGCCCAACAAAGCCAAAATATTCATGCCATATTTACAGTGTGCAATGCATGCATTGCGCCACTTTGTAACCCTTTGCGCTACATTATGCCTGCGCCCGACATAATGTATGCACAGAGGGTGTTCCCCGTTAAGGGGGCTGAAAAAATGGCAAAAGGAAATCTAACAGATTTCCTTGCATCATTTTTTATGGCACTTTTAACACCTGCTCAGAGTAGGCGTTAATCAGGGGCTTCCATTATTTATAATGGGCCCCTATGTACTTTGCAGGAGTAGCACTAATATTTTGGCACTACTCCTGCAGAGTACCTCACTAGCGTCAATAAAAATGACACTATTGCCCTCTTCCATGTGCCATGGTTCACCGTATCTTAGACATGGATCACACATGGTGGCGCTGCAGGGAGGCTAAGGGGCACAAGGAAAGTGGCGCTGCACTAGGTGCAGCGCCACTTACCTTAAATATGCCCCAGAATCCCTCAGTTGATGCGCTGGTGATTGTGTCAGAGTCAATGTGTGGAATCCCTCCTAGAAACTGAGAAAAGTGTATGTGACAGCTGTGTCTCACAAGGGTGTAAATCATTGGTCATTGGTCAGAATCTAACTGAGATTCATTGATGCATCTTCACTTGCAGTTCTGAAAATCTGGCAAGGATTGTTCCTTTACGACTTACGCTGGACACTACCACTATAGGAGGTCCTAACACATATTGGATAGGATTTGGGACTCCTGAAGAAAAGAAAAAATAATAAGTGGAAATAATCATATAATATTAGGGTGACAAGGAAATACAGGAGATACCAGAGCATAGTCACAACCATCTGTTTTTAGTTTGGGTTTTACATAATATTTTTAATACCGTTACAGTGCAGACATTACATTTTCTCTAAAAATAGTACATTTTGTGGGAGTCATTTTCAGCAAAAGAACACCTTAGGCTTTTATCACATATTTAGCATTAACATATTTATAATCAATCAATGTACAACAGAATGAGAAATTACTTTAAAATGTACTTAATTATAGTATTTATGTTTCGCTTTCCTCAAATACTTCCTCTGTCGTCTCCCCACAAGTTAAGCCCCCGTCGCTGCTTTCAGACAAACTTCTCCTGCTATAATACTGGCCAGGAACATTGTTTTGAGTATTGAAATCCGAAACCACATTCACGGTCACATGTATGAGCTGGACGCTCGAGGTGCGCTTTACTTTTAAATAAAAAATGCTGCTATCGAAATATTTCTTTTTCTCATCGGAGCATTTCTTCAAATGACTGATTTTCTTCCCAAGAAAGCAATCCGTATTTGGAAAATAGTTTGACAGTAAAAGTGTCCATTGCTTTCTGAGTTCAGCCTTCACCTGTCAGAAGGAGACAACATGTTATAGGATATCTAATATTTTGTGGTACACGGGCCGACAATAATTACAGTAATTCAATAGGAACCTATGATTGAGTCCCTATGTGAGAATCTCCATCCAAGATTACGGTAAAGTAATTTTTCCTAGTTGGACACGAACTGCAATTACATATCACTAAATATTTTCTTCTGTAAGAGTGTATTTCCTCAGAAAATATATATTGGCAAACCAAGTACTGGATAATACGTTTCACTGTAATACTTCTGCAGCAGTTATCAAAGAACGTTAAACTGTCAGGACATATTGACGGACGTTCATGCACCTACACCTTTTTATTATACTGCATATTTAATGCAATAGAATTACAAAAATTCACAACTTCATAATCGAATGCAATGTGTTCAAGTTCATTTCTCCATTTACAACCGTTTGACTACACACACCCAGCATGGATCCAGCCCAAAAGCCGCCAGAGCATCACAGCATACTCCTCTACGAGCTCATTTGAGCCTGCAGATTCACGAGCATTGTAGTTCTCCTTTTCGTACATAACCAAGCTTATATGAGGTCACAGCAGATATCGCATTTGTAACCTAAACCGCCTATTAGGCCATACTAGTGTTAGCAGTGTTGTCAGTGGGTGCCTCTCTGGTCCCCCGAAGAAGATAAGCCAGCAGAGAGGCTGAGATGTCTTTGGGTCTCTATCAGGGAGACATTAGCGCTCAATACGCCTCCACCTATTCATTGCAATACAACAAATCATGATTGTGGAACCAGCCCTTAGTTCTTGGAGGGGCCCCGTCTTCTGTAACAGTGTTTCTTGTTTTTGCCAGTATTAGCCCCACTAGTGCAACTAAACAGGTGGCCGTGCATCCAGTCAAGGTGGATGAATGCAGAAAAATAAAGTGATAATAGAAGTATTTTATTATCACTTACATTTTCTGCTAGCTAGGGCGGGGCCCGCATCCTTCGTGTCAGCAGGTAGAGGAGGAGTGATATGTGCACTTCTAAGTGCGCATGTTAGTTTGGCCGGCCGTCTGAGGCTGGCCAAACAGACATGCCCACTTAGAACTCTCCACCTGATTGTGCTGCACAGCCGTTTGGAGACCAAGCGCAGTCTCTTACTCCCTCCCTGAGTGGCATTTCAGCCCGCTCAGGCCTATCTAGATGCTTCTCTCATGCTGAGAAACAGCTTGAGAGAAGCATCGGGATTGGGTGGGGAGGGGGCGAAGAAGACAAGAAGAACCGAGTCGGTGGGAGCGGCGGAACACAGAGGCATCAAGTATGTTTTTTAAAATTATTACTATTGCCCCCACTCTGTGCGCTGCCCCCCACCTCCCCACCCCTTCCTGGCAGCAGCCGCTATCGGTTGGATGCTCTATTTTAAGTCTGCATGCTGCAATCAGCGATCTTCAGACACTGACATGTAGAGCTCCACAACTAGTGCATTTTCCTTCCACTCTGAGACCAAGCTAATATAGGGATTTTGGTTTTTAGTTTACCCTGTGGATGGATTTTATGTGACTAAATCTATATTTATTGTTGGGTGAAAGGCCCTTGCTTTGCGTACAACAGAGCATCCATTGTTCGTCGGTGAGGGGTAGCAGCCCATTTCAACAGTGCCACCGCAGGGAGGGAGTTTAGAGTGGGGTGTCCTTTTACAGTATGGTATATAAACTGCGAGCTCGCCATTTAGATGAAGGAGAGAAATTTTTTTTAGGTGGTGGAGCCGGGAATGTGTCATTTGTACGTTTCCCAGAATCAAAAAATTTCTGCATGTCCTAGTATCTTCTCAAGGGAGATACGTTTATCACTAGGCTACAAGTCGCCACGTTTCTTTTGATGCAGGTTTTCAAGTTATTTACATGCTTTCTGATTCTGGGGTTAGATTGAAGTGCTAAGTTGGAGCGTTATGTTTTAGGTTGGCTCTTTGCCACAGTCTGTTCTAAGTCCTTACTTGGAATTTTACAGGACCTATTTCATCCAACAGGCAGTGGGCAGAGTAACATATTACCATATCAACCCGATCTGTGCCTGTGTCGGCCAGTGGCCGACACACCCTCCCTGGTGTGGGCCAAGATCATTGGCTGACACCAGGGAGGGGTTTTAAAAATTCTCCGGTGCTTTGCACCAGAGGATTCGTTTTAATTAAAAAATCCGTGGGAAGACACGGAAGAGCATCCATGTCTTCCCCCACCCCCTCATCAGCCCATCTCTGACATCAACACGCCACAAGGCACGCTGACATCACAATTGATTTCCCCATCGGAACATTAAGCAGCAGGCAAGACCGCTTTCTACTCCAGTGGGAAAAATGGGCCTAAAAAGGCCTCCCCAGCTTTCAGGGAGGCCTTGTTTGAAAGGGGATATTCTCCTCTGTCAAAAAAGGCCTTCCTGTAAGGGTTTCCTAGCCATGGATCATAGCCCACTAGACACCAGGGATTACATTTGGGTTTTAAGCCCTAATGGAAATGGGCCACCTCCTCCGGGGACATTATTTAAAAAAAACTAAATATGCTGGTTTACCCCTGGGTGGTGAGATTGCCCCCCAGGTGAGAAAAGTGTAAAAAAAAATATATTGTTTTTTTTAAAAAGAAGGCCTGTGAGCAAGGGGCAATTCTTTATTATAGATGTGTGGTTTCGAAACCACACATCTAGAAAAAAAAAATTATATATATATATATATATATATATATATATATATATATATATATTTATACATATGTGTATATATATATATATATATATATATATATATATATATATATATATATATATATATATCTTCAAACAAAGATGGTCTAAAAGTTGCTGGGTGGTGCACTCCACTGCCGGTGCCAGTGACGGAGAGGGCGGAGAGGACTAATCTAGAAGAATACAAATCACCAAAAGTATTCACTGCACTCCATGATGTTTTGATAGTGCATATTTATTTATATCAAAATAACAAATAAATATGCACTATCGAAACTTCATGGAGTGCAGTGAATACTTTTGGTGATTTATATATATATATATAGAGAGAGAGAGAGAAAGAGAGAGAGAGAGAGACTCTCGAGAGAGGGATAGAAATCTCTCTGCGATTGGCCCCCAGGGAAACCACTCTCACATATAAAAGTGATCTCTTTACGTATACAAATGGAGAGACAGAGAGAGAGAGAGAGACACTCTCTCCCTATATATATCTGTAGCAATAAAAATTTTGAGATAACTCTTGTGATTACGTTCCTGCTAGAGAGAGATATCAGACCTTTGTCTAGTGGCAGTTTTGAAGCCAAAAATTAGAACAGAAGGGTTATATGCATGCTGCAAAGAACAGATCTGTATTTTATGTGAATAGCTGAGTGGATTAGTATAGCCAGCCATTACCTGTACTTTAAAACAAATGAAACGTATGTGTGAGGGGGGCTATGGAGAGATGAAGGGTAATTTTGCTGGGTGGTAGTGAGGGAATCCAAAAAGGAGGTCAATTCAAAGGGGATCAGCAAAAAGCTTGTCACACTTGGCGCCACCAGCGCTAAAGGCTGTGATGATGGGTATGTGCAAGATGAAGTAATAGCTGGTCTTTTTTGTTTTTTTTCAGTGTCGTCAGATAACCTGCTGATTGAGGGAAGAAGCAAAGGTAAGGTGACTGACATTTACTGCTGCACACCAAACACAAACACATCCACTAACAATTTTGGTAACTTACCTGACTTCTTCGTAGACTAATGTTTTAGTGGGGCAGTTTAGCCAGTAGCTGAGATGGTGTCTCATTGGATGACTGCTGTTGAAGCTGAACTCGGGTTATGGTGGACAGCTCTGAGGCAGGATGAGAGACTGAGACAGCAGATACTGAAACAGCATCTGAGGGAGAGGACAATGGAGCAGAGTCTGGGAGTGATTTGCCAGTTAAAAGAGTCCCAAACGACGACACTTCTTCCAGTGATCCTGAGGGAGATGATGAGGACAGTCATGCCATCCCCATCGCAGACACAGCCTGTGCAGTGGGACAGCAGCGGGTTAGCCCAAAGCAGAGAGCAGGTGTTTGCGGTGGCAAGCACAGACAGAGTGCTCTCTTGTCAGCTCTCCAATTTAGTTCAGCCCTAAATTCCATCTTTTACTGGTGACACTGGATGTAAAGTCGATGGGGCCAACTTTTTGTAAGTTGACTACATCCATCTCTTTCTGGATGTTGACTTCCTTCAGAAAATTGTGCAGCAAACAAATTTGTGTGCAGAACAATTTCTGTGGGAGCATGGATGCACTCTAGGGCCCCATTCTAGGGCATGCCAGTGGAATCCCACTTCTCTGGTGGAATTGAAGATATTTTTGGGCCTTACACTCAAAATGGGGCTAGTGCAGAAACCCACCTTGCAGTTCTATTGGACGACTCACACGGTTTGGGTAACCCCCATCTTTGCACCATATATGAGAAGAGATTGTTTTTTCCTATTGCAGCACATGCTACATTTCAATGACCATTCTACTGCATTGTCCCAGGGCCATCCAGACCATGACAGATTGTTCAAAATTTGGCCTGTAATGTTTGTCTGTCAGGTTTCCTGAGATCTATACTCCTGGAAAGAATATAGCCGTTGATGAGTCCTTGATCCAGTGCAAAGGGAGGCTGCTTTTAGGCAGTACATTGCAAGTGTATACAGGGAAGAACTCCACACTAAAGCCTGTAGGTTGCCCTCCCACATTAGGGGTGACAGGGAAGATTGTAAGGGATCTTGTCCAGCCACTCCTTTACAAAGATTATAATCTTTATGTGGACAATTTCTATACAGCAGTAGAGCTGTTCACTGAGCTCTACAAAGCTGACACTGTGAGGTGCAGTTCATTGTAACCGCAAAGGATTTCCACTGGTGCTTGTTTGCAAGAAGCTCCAGAAATCCCAGAGTACTGAGTTGCATTCCAACTAACTGCTTGCAGTCAAGTTCTCAGATATTCATGATGTATATGTGCTGACTACAATTCATGATGAGAGCACTTCCCCCATCATGGTTTGGGGTCAGATGACCGAAGTCCACAAGCCCACCTGTATACTTGATTACAAATAAGTACATGGGCAGAGTGGACAAGAACAACCAGGTTCTTCAAACATGCAATGTGTGTTGTAAAACTCACACTTGGTACAAGAAACTGTTTACCCACCTGGCCCAGGTGGCAACATACTCATGTTGTTCAATGTCAGACAACTACAGGAAGACTCATGTCTTTCCTTGACTTTCATTTGTCTGTGATTGAAAATATTACTGCTGCTACAGAAGCAGCAGCCTCCTCTTCATATATTCTGGAGGATGTGACAAGGCTGCAGGAGCGACACTTTGCTGATCGCATTTCTAAAAAACCCAAAAAGGATCGTCCATGTTGTTGCTGTAAAGTGTGCTTGAAGCATGGAAAGTGTCAGGAGAGTCATTATCACTGTCCGGAGTGCCCATCTCAGCCAGGCCTCTGTTCCCCTACTTGCTTTCCATTGTATAATACTAAAGCAAAGTTCTGGGAAATTGACAGAGGTGGAGCTGCTGTTGGTTAGTCGTTTCAGTGGCTGTGCATGGATACCGAACGTTCATGGGCCAATGCTTAATTAGGCAAGCAGCCACAGAATTTTAACTCATCCACTTCAGGAAATTATGGACTTTCTCATAGCCTGCTCAACTCCTTTATCTGCCCTCACAAAGTGGTAGGTGTTCTGTTCAATTAACGGGCATTATAGTCCCGACGCTGCACATACTAGTGGAGAGAACATATGTCACATTTTCACGGAGTACCCTGTGTGGCAAAAAGTTAAAAGCGTGACTGAATTTTAAAGTGCTTGTTAGGGAATTATGTATGCTACTCAAAGATTACCCTGATTGCCATTGAGAACCAGATTAAGTGCAATAAGTCAAACAAATGTCCTATTGTACATATTCACCAACATTTCTACTTGTTTGAAAGTGTGCAAACTCAATTTGTAACTTCAAGTTCAAAGTAAAGGTGTTGATGAATGAGTCTCACAGGATATTTATTTGGCTTTTTACTTTAGAGACCTTAGGTAGTATTCACCACCATGTCTGCCTTAATTTCAACTATAAATATGCTAGCTCAGTTTGAGGAATAGGCCTCACAAGGCATACTCGGACACCCCCAACTTGCAATCAGAAACTGGAGGGAGTTGGATTTAGCACAGTAGGTGTCCTGACAAAAGACATGTTTTCTTGAGCTTCAAGTAGCTAATATCAGAAGCCATTAGTATAGGTTCTCTTGGCAATTATGCAGGATTAGTCAGGACTCCAATGAAGAGAGAGACATAAATGGGTAAGAAGAGCTTACAATAGGTGTGCTTTCCCAGGGATCTTGCACAGGTAGAAGGCAGATTGTAAAGGTTGCATGCTACTGCTATTTAGCCAGTTGGCTGACCCAGCAACAGCAGCCCTGAGATGGTGTTAGTTGATTGTGATGTTGCAGCAATACTTTCACGCCACGCACAATGTGGATTTTACTATTAAATGCTCGATGATGTTGCACATGAGAGATGATGAACTGTACAGGACTTGCTGAACACAAGAGCAGATGATGATTTTGTTTCAGCTGTGGCTGTTTTGAACAGACATTTTGACCCTCAATTGAACCCATATTATGAGAGCTTCAATCTTCGACAAGCCCATTTCAAGTCTACGCAAGCTGGTGAATACATGTACCAGGATTGATAGACAAGACAAAATCAGTGCACAGCTAATTCAGGGGTGCCAGTCATCCAATCTCCAGAAACTAATCTTACAGAAGCCTGGCATCACACTCGACTACATCTTGATCCTGGCCAGGTCACATGAACTTGTTGCAGCCGGTCAAATGGAATCAGCCCTTGCCTACAGTTGAACTGCACCCACTCCCACCAGTGTCGTAAAGGTCAAAGAGGAGCAGGTGGAAGCCATCCAGCGAAGACCAGCATGAGCTTGAGAAACTGGTCCCACTAAACCATGCAAGAGGGTGTGTTAAATTGTGTGATGGCCCGGCACCCCCCAGATGATGCCCCATCCAATATATGTGATGTCTCAAGAGTGGTCATCTGAACCATTTTGCAGTAGTTTGTCGGAGGTCTGGTGCAGGGTCTGGCCCAAACACAAAAGGAAAGAGAAGCATGAACATTCTGCAATTGTCGCTCAGTGAACGAGAGGAGAGCAGAACAAGGTTGAGTGAAGCAATAGTCAACCAGCTGAAAGAAGAGGGAGTGTTCACAATCTCGTTCGCAGGATTGGACAGCCAGTGCCAGAGACCTCCTCCTATGTGCCAGGTGGATGTCGGAGGTGTGCAAATCACTGATGTTATCAACACCAGAGCATCTGTAAAGGTCATTGACAATTTTGCAAACTGAAACCTAAACCCAAGATCTGTCCAACAAAAGCCAAGATTTACACCTATGGAGGGATTGAGCCTTTTCCATTAAGAGGTGTCAGTGATGTGGAAGTAGCCCACGGGGACGTGAAGACATGAGCCAAGTTTCATGTGACAAAGGAGAGCACAGGAACTCTACTAGGATGTCACACTGCCAATGACGTAGGTTTTTTTTTTTTTTTTGCAAAGCACATTCATCAGTCCCATGCTGACAATATTTTGAGCAATTTCCCAAAACATTTTAAGGGGCTGGGGTGTTTGAAAGGAGTACAAGTCAAGCTCCACATTGATGACACCGTACCTCTATGCCACAGATGGGTGGCCTTCCATGTTTGCCAACTGGTAGAGAGTTGAAACAGCTGGAACAAGCGGGTGTCATAGAAAAGGTGACTGGACCCACCCCCTGGGTCTCACCACTGGTCATATCTCTGAAACCTAAGTAGCCTGGAGAAATAAGACTCAGCGTTGGCATGTGATAATCCAATAAGGCCATCTGCACACAGAGGCACGCCATCCACACCATAGATGAAAAGAATGGCTGATTTGAATGGAGCTAAATGGTTCTCAAAACTCAACTTGAACTCTGGTGAGTATCAGTTGACACTGGAAGAGTCCAGTGGATATGCAACAATGTTCTCTGCACACATGGGGTTGAGGCATTTTAAACATCTAAGCTTTGGAGTGTCGTCAGCGACTGAGGTTTTCCAGGAAGTCATACATGAAGCACTGTCAGGCCTGGTGGGGGCACCCAATGTGATTCATGACTTTCTGATATTTTCAAGCACTCTGGAAGAACATAATGCTAGACTCAGAGCTACTCTACAGCGACTGGTGTAATGTGACCTGACCTTTCATAGTCAAAAGTGTTTGATCTACACTAATGAGGAAGAAGAAGTGGAATTCTTCAGGTACAAGTTCTCTACTAATGGCTTGCAAGTGGACGCCATCTGGACAGAAGTCATAACTTGAAATCCTTCCAAAGTCCGCAATTTCTTGGGGATCACCAAATACTGCGAAAGATTAATTCCCATTTAAGCCATGCTTTCAGACCTGTTACTATCACACTGACCAAGAACAGTCTCCTCTGGGAATAGGACAGCAAGGCTGCACAGACGTTCAAGGACATAAAGATGGCACTTCTACATGATACCACAAGACGTACTTCAGTCCTACACCGGGGACAGAACCAATTATGGGCTCTGTAGGGTTAGGTGCTGGGTTGCTGCAGATGAAAAGTCAGGGCACGTGGGTCACCACTGCATACGCAAGTAGCACTCTCACTGTTGTGGAGATTTGATATGTCCAAATTGAAAAAGAAACATTGGCCATTTGTTGGGCCTGCAGGCATTTCCATCTTTATTTATGTGGGCAAAGATTTCAAGTCATGATCAATCACATGCCACTGGTACCATTGTTTACAGACACAGCTCGTAATGGTATGCCAAGGATTGAGAGATGGGCTGTTCAGCTCCAACAATATTCTCTTGAGGTGGTTTACAGACCAAGGATAAACAATCCGGCTGATTATTTGTTGTACTATCCCATGACGATGGATCCAAGAACAGACCAAGAGGATGATACTGGAACTGGGGGGTTTGTAAGGATGATAATGGAGGTGGCGTGTCCCAGAGCACTGTCTCTACAAGAAATTGTGTAAGAGACCAAGGTCAATGTCTGTATAAAACAAGTAACTGAGGCCTCATTCAGCGGGGGTGTCAGATTGTCATTCCTCATAGCTTGTGGAACGAAACAATCGAGTTGCCACACCAAGGGCATCAAGGGATTGCCAAAACAAAATCGGGTTTAAGGAGCAAGGTGTGGTTCCCAAGCATGGACCGTTTAGCTGGAGAGAGGGTGAAAAATTGTAAATCTTTCATTATCACAGGTGGTGAACCAGCTGTAGCCTCCATGATCACTGAAGCCTTGGTCATCTGTGAGCATGGACTTTGGCAGTTTTCTGCACAATAGACTCACGTTAGTCTTCAGTGATAGCTACACCAAATTCTTGGTGGTCGAGCTGGTAGGATCCACCACCTTTTAGTGCAGAATATTGGCCGTTGAGAAGATTTTTGCATTGTTAGGATTACTAGAAGAAATCAAAACAGAGGATGGCCCGCCCTTTTAGGGAGAAGGGTTTTGGGAATACCTACACCACCTGAACATACAACATTGTCAAATAACCCTTCAGTGGCCAGAGGTGAATGGGGAGGTGGAAAGATTTATGGGAACACTCAACACAGCCCTGAGAATAGGGGTAGAAAAAGGAGAAGACTTAGAGGTCTGCTTACAACAGTTCCTGAGAGCATATCGGCAAACCACTCATGGGACCATGGGGTGGGCTCCCTGTGAATGTTTGATGACAGGATCAGCAAGAGATCTACTACCCCCAGCCCTAACTGGAAGCTGGCTATCCTGGATGTCAGAGCTGAGCAAGAGATAAGGAGAACCAATAATGACAAGGCCATAACAGCAGAGCTTTGGAGCCAAGCCTACGAGTGGGCAAGTAGTGGTCATCAAAGATCGTCATCAGGGTGGAGGTTTTCCATAACTTTCAAGAAATGTGTATGGGAAGTAGTAAAGGTAAGAGGGACCATAATTACAGCTATGAGAGGAAGTGTGGAGATCTCAAGAAATGTGCCATGGTTCAGAAAGGTTCAGCATGGTAGACGGGGTGAAAAAGGAGAAGGTGACCCATTATACGACCAGACCAAGGCCACTGCTGAGCTGCCTCAGGAAGATGTTGTGCTTTGCGCATCGATAGGTCATCATGGTGAGGAGTAGCACCCATCATCAGTGGCACCGTGACCATTCGTACTAACTGACAGTCAATCCCCGTCCTAGTCAGAAACTAAGAAACTTTGGCCCTTATTACAACCCTGGCAGTCGGTGTTAAAGCGGCGTTAATGCCACCAACAGGCCGGCAGTAAAACAAATGGGATCACGACCACAGCGGAAACCGCCAACGCAGACAGCCACTTTGACACTCCGATTGCCACAGTCGTAGCAACAAACACCGCAGCGGTAACCGCCAACAGCCAGGCGGAAGACAATGTACCGCCGACCCCATCATAATCCACCATCTTTTCTGGGGCGGTACCAACGCCATCCAAAGCACGGTGGAAACTGTGTTTGGAAGGGAAACCACTCACCTCTCGACACTCAACGAATAACTAGGACACCATGGAGCCCGAGTTACAGGTCCTGCCCATGCTGGTCTACCTCCTCATCTACCAGGAATACCAAAGGTGGCGGTGATGGCCACGGTGAGTACTGCACCTAGTACGCAGGAGAGGGGGGAAGAGAGTGACACACACATGCAACACGCAACACCCCCACCCTCAACACCACAGACACAAACACATGCAGCAACATTACATTTACACCCCATAACCCCTTGGAAGAACACAAGGACAAAAGGAATAGAGTTAAATCATTGATATTTTAGAAATATGCATATATACGTAAAGATTATAAAAACAGTATCTACAAAAATATACAATATGTACGTAAGGCCATACATTGTCCTTTCCAAATGTCCGTGGGTCACTGGGCCAAAAATCATGGGCCAAACCCACACTTGACCCCTGCCTCAATACGGAGAGCACACTGCAGGGGCATCAGGTCGAAAACACACAGGCACTTCAGGGGGAGCACCTCACCCAGAAGATGGAATAATGCCACTGCTCCTCGAGGGGGCTCCATGCCCACAGCGATGTCCTGGGGAGTGCAAGGCCACTGTCTCTCAAGTGGGTGGTTTGCCCACTGCTTGGTCCTGGGGAGTGCAAAGCCACAGTCTCACAAGTGGGTGGTCTGCCCACTGCTTGGTCCTGGGGATTGCAAAGCCACAGTCTCTCAAGTGGGTGGTCTGCTGACTGCTTGGTCCTGGGGAGTGCAAAGCCACAGTCTCTCAAGTGGGTGGCTCCTTCCACTGGTTCTGGAGGAGGCTTGGTGCCCAGTCTGCTTCATCCTGCCAAGGATAGGGTCAGTGAATGCCTTTCTCCATTGGTTCTGGAGGGTGCTTGGTGTCCAGTCTGCTTCATCCTGCCAAGTATAAGGTGACTGGATGCCTTTCTTCACTGGTTCTGGAGTGGGCTTGGTGCCCAATCTGCTTCATCCTGCCAAGGATAGGGTGAGTGGACGCCTTTCTCCACTGGTTCTGGAGGGGGCCTTCTGCCGAGTGATTCAGCACTAGGGTTGTGGCAGTTCACATTCTCTCACCTGGGTGTCTGAGGCACGAGATTTGCATGGACCATGTTGCATGATAGTCCATGGAGGCAGGGCTACACTCCATCCTGGGGCGCCTAAGGCGTCAAACTGGTGGTAGTGCCAGTGCTGGTGGGGATGCTGCCAGTGGTGGTGGGAGGCTCCAGCCCGTCTCCTGAAGCCTCGGACGGCTGCCCACTGGGGCTGCTGGTGCTGGTAGTGGTCCTACTGTCAGCGGTGCAGGTGGAGGTGCTTGCGGCGGGGCTGCTGGCGGTGCTGGCTGTGGTGCAGGTTCCGGTGCTGCCAGTGGTGAAGGTAGGCCCCAGACCTTCTCCTGCAGCCTCAGACGGCTGCCCACTGAGGATGCTGCTTCTGACAGTAGTGGTGGCAGCGGCGGTGCAGGTGGCGGTGCTTGTGGTGGTGCCTGCGGCGGGGCTGCTGGCGGTGCTGCCCGTGGTGTAGGTGGCGGGCTGGCGGTCCTGCTGGTGGGCACCAGGCCTTCACCTGCAGCCTCCGATGGCTGCAGTGCCTTGCCTTGGGTTTTCTGCCCCTTCCTCACCTTGGCAGATGCTGTTGTGACCTTGGCTCTGGCAGCTGGAGTTTTGGAGGAGGCCATGTGGGGTGGGTCGTGCTCCTTGCCCTTGCTGCATGTTGTCCCCTTCTTCACCTTGGCAGGTGGCAGAATGATTTGGTCCTTTGCAGGGGTTGGTGGCACACTGGCTGGCCTGACGGGTGCCCCCTTTGAGCCTCTGGGAGTTGCAGGTACCACAGCAGAGGCCGACTTGGTGGCTGAGGTGCTTGTCTGGGTTCTGGACACCCTAGCCTGAGGGGAGGGACGGGTAGGGAACAGGTCAATGTTTGCCAGGAAAAGCTTTTTAGACACACTGGGCCAGGAAGAGGGAGAGGGTTTGGGAGTGGAGGAAGAGGGAGTGGTGGTAGGAGGTGTCTGTCTGCTGAGTTTGGGTGAAGGTGCATGTGCTGGATGCTGTTGTGAGGTGGATGGCTGTTGGGTGGGTGGGTGCTTGCATTTGTGGACTTTGGGAGGAGGGGTCACAGACACACTGGGAGAGGACACAGGGGACATGTGAATGGATGTGGGGTGGTGACTGACAATGAGGTGTGAGTAGTGATGGGCTTGCTGGTGATGGAGGTAGTGGATGAGGATGTAGTGCATGCAGGTGTGAGTGGAGACGATACTGGGAGGGAGGTGGACGAGGAGGAGGAGGGGGACACAGTGGAGGCAGTGGATGCTGGTGTCATTGCATGGTATGGTGCTTGTGTGAGTGCCTGTGGGATGATGTGTGGTGCTTGTGTTTGCCTGAACCACTTCTGTTTGTTGATTTGGGTGAATGCTGGTCTGAAGGTGTGCTTGGGATAGGCTGGGGTTGAGGGGATTGGGACTGGGTAGAGGAAGTTGGAGGGGGGAGGCTAGACACAGGAACAATGGCTGCCATCAGTGCGGAGGCCAGAGCCTGAAATGCTCTCTGTTGGGCCTCCACACCAAGGTGAATGTCTTCAAGGTATGCATTTGTTTGTTGCAAATGCCTCTCGACAACCTGGATGGCATTTAGAATGGTTGACTGCCCACCAGTGAGGGGTCTCAGGAGGTCAATAGCCTCTTCACTGAGGGCAGCAGGGCTGACTTGGGCAGCGCCTGAGGTGCCTGGGGCAAAGGAGATACCCACCCTCCTGGGTGAGCGGGCAAGGGAAACACGCTGAGGGGCTGCTGGGAGGGCGGTGCTGGTGGGGTGGTGGTGGCTGTTCCTGTTGTTGGGGTGGGCACAGAGATGTCCGCCTCCGCCAAGGGAGCTTCCATCGGAGGAGGAGTCGCTGTCTGTGGTCTCCCCTCCTATCCTCGTCGTGGTGCTCCCCTCACCCTCCATACCAGTAGTGTCGTCACCCTCGTTGGATGCTGCCTCCAGCCCATGTGGGATGCAGCTCCCTCCATCACCGGTGCCTCTGCTCCTCCGCCAGATGATGCTAATGCACATAAGGGCAGGGTAACAAAACAAAAAGAGAGGGGGGAGACAGAGAATACACTTGGTCAATGCCAGCACCAACACTACCTTTGGCGTACACAACTCACAGGGAGCAACCCTATGCACTAAGCCATGCCCAAACAGTTACTAAGATAGTCACCAGCACATGGGGTAGAATGCCTAACTTCATCAGCTGCACACCAGAAACCCAGAGGACCGCGCCCAGTAGTAGATACCCACTAACACTATTGGGGTAGGAGTGCTTCAGAGCCTGCCCAACAAGGGACCTACTCTGCCATCTTCACCCTGGCCTAGTGGCACCCATAGCCCACATCCCCCACCCAGGTACCTCTTAACGCGCGCAAAGTCAGGAGTCAGATTCTGTACTCACCCACTTGTGGCTGCTGTGATGACTTCAAGCGCCAATCCAACTCCGGATAGGCCACCATCAGGATGTGGAACATCATGGGGGTCATGGTGCTACGGGCACCCCTTCCTCGTTGGGAAGCCAGCCGCAGCTGGGCCTCGGCTGTCTTCTTTGCCCAGCGGTGCAGGTCCTCCCACCTCTTGCGGCAGTGGGTGCTCCGCCTGTCAAAGACCTCCAGGGTCCGAACCTCCTTGACGATGGCACGCCAAATACCCTTCTTCTGATGGGTGCTGACCAGTAGGGAAAAGACAGCAGAAAAGGGAATTAGTCAACTGTCCGGACTGTCAAACTCATGGCCCACCAGATCCCTCCCATCCCCTGATGCACATACATTGTCCACCTTGCATGCTGCACACTGGCCAGGACGCATGTGCCCTCCCCCCCTACATGTGGCTTACATACACAGCACTCCATACATTCATGGCCCACGCATCATGCTCACAGTGTACTCACCTGTTTGTCTGGAGGAGCGTAGAGTAATGTATACTGGGGTAGGACCCCATCCACCAGTTTCTCCAACTCCTCCACAGTGAAGGCAGGGACCCTTTCCCCAGACACATGAGCCAGATAGCAAGTGTGTGGATAGATAGAAAATGGCGGTGGTGTCCGCAGCGGTGCGTACCGTCACCGCCGGCGTACATCGCCATTGGCTCCTGGACCCATAGAGCCCAATGAGAACCAATGCGAAGTTGCGCGGCGGTCAACGACCGCCTACCGCGAAGGCGCACAATGCCAGCACAATTACCTCATTTCCACTTGTCCGTCATCCCAGGTCAGACATCCGCCATTTCAGAGGGGCACAGGGCATGGCACCTAACTTCGTCACAGCAGACATTGGCACTGCAAATGATTGTCTGGTTCACATTTTGTTTCTGTAAAGTAAACAAGTCATCATTAGTGCAATAGATGTGGGAATATGACCCTCTGCTCGCCATTCTCTTCCATAGGCTTCAACCGCTGAGGCTGAATATGAGATGGCAGCATCCTCCGGTGTACAGACACCTGGTGGACCTTGCGACAATGGAGGACAGACTTGATCGGGCCACCATCTATGAACTGTGTGCCCAATTGGAGCCAGACCTGATGTCAGCTATCTGCCAGCCCACAGGTATCCCCCCTCTAGTGCAGGTCCGGTCAGTGCTCCATTTCCTGGCATGTGGTTCCTTCCAAACAACAGTGGCCATTGCATCAGGGATGTCTCAGCCAATGTTCTCCAACGTGTTGACCAGAGTGTTGTCTGCCCTGCTGAAACACATGCGCAGCTACATCGTGTTCCCCCAGGTGGAGGATTTGGCCACAGTGAAAGCTGACTTTTATGCCCTGGGAATATCCCCAACATCATTGGTGCCAGTGATGGTAAATATGTGGCATTTGACCCCCCTGGAGAAATGAAAAAGGTTTCAGGAATAGAAAAAGCTATCACTCTATGAATGTGCAGATGGTGCGCTTGGAGGACCAGTACATCTCCCATGGAAATGCCAAATATCCTGGCTCTGTGCATGACGCCTTTATCTTGAGAAATAGCAGCATCCCATATGTGATGGACCAGCTCCAGAGGCACCGGGTGTGGCTAATAGGTGAGTCAAAGCTCCCCACACACAAGGAATAGGTGTCTGGGTATGGGTTTGTCCCTAAGGGTTAGTGTGTGTCTAACAGTTGTCCCTCGATATTTGCAGGTGACTCTGGTTACTCCAACCTCTCATGGCTACTGACACCAGTGAGGAATGCTAGGACAAGGGCAGAGGAATGTTACAATGAGGCAAATGGGCTTACAAGGAGGATTATTGAAAGGACCTTCGGCCTGCTGAAGGCTAGGTTCTGGTGCCTCTATCTGACAGTTGGATCCCTGTACTACTCACCCAAGAAGGTGTGCCAGATCATCGTTGCATTTTGCATGTTGAACAACCTGGCCTTGAGACGCCATGTGTCTTTTCTGCAGGAAGATGTGTCTGGAGATGGTCTTATGGCAGCGGTGGAGCCTGTGGACAGTGATAAAGAGGAGGCAGAGGAAGAAGATGTTGTCAACAGAATCAATATAATTCAGTACTTCCAGTAACACACAGGTAAGACACTGTAAGTTCGCTTTACATTTGTTATCTTTTGGACATTGTACAAGGCAGCCTCTTACCCTATGTCTATGGCCACAGACTTTACCCTTTGGCATCTCTATTTTCAGATCTCTGTGCCCCACTCTGGCTCCTGCTATGTGTACTGCTGCCCACCAAAGGGCATTCCAAAGTATATTTCAATGTACATTTGAGTTGCAATGCTTTGATAATGTTGTACTAATACATTTGTGAATCATTTGATAGACTCCAGATTAGTATTTGTTCCAAGGGTGTTTATTTAGGTGCTAATAAGTAGAGGGGGATGTGCAATGGCCTGGGGTGGTGGTGGAGGAAAGTCCATGGTAGAGTCCAGTCTCTTGGTATCACAGGTGCATTGTCCAATGGGGCATAAGAAGGGGGAGTAATGTCAGTTCAAGGTGGACAGTGTGACAGAGTGGGTCAGAAGGGTGACAATCAGGAGAGTCTTATTTCCTTATTTCCTGGTGGGGGTCCGGGCAATGTTCTTTGGCTTCTGCCTGGATTGCAAGGACCGTTTGCGGGATGGTTCTCCTTCTGCAGGGGGTGGGGTGCTGGAGGCCTGTTGGTCCTGTGGCGAGGCCTCCTGTCCACTAACGCCGGTGGAGGTGGAAGACTGTTTATCAGTTTGGCTAGTGTCAGGCGCCCGTTGTTGTGCCACTGCCTTCCTTTTCGTCTTGGCCATGTCATCTAGCACCCCTGCAATGGTGACCAGGATGGTGTAGATGTTTGTTAGGTCATCCCTGATCGCCAGGTACTGTCCCTCCTGCAGCGGCTGGGTCTCCTGCAACTTGGCCGGTATCTAGCCCATCGTGTCCTGGGAATGGTGGTATGCTCCCAGGATGTTGGAGAGTGCCTCGTGGAGAGTGGGTTCCCTGGGCCTGTCCTCCCTCTGTCGCACAGCAGTCCTCCCAGCTTTCCTGTTGTCCTGTGCCTCTGTCCCCTGAACCGTGTGCCCACTACCACGGACCCCAGGTCCCTGATCATCCTGTGTTTGTGGGGTTGCCTGGGGTCCCTGTAGTGGTGGACACACTGCTGATTGACGTGCCCTGGGGACAGTGGCTGGGTGTTTTGCTGGTTTTCCTGAGGGAGGAGGCTTTGTAGTGGGTTGGGACTGTGGCTGGCTACCTGACTGTCCAGAGGTCCCTGATAATCCAGGAGTGCAGAACTGCTGTCGTCACTGTGGGCCTCTTCAGGGGGGGACTGGATGTAGCTGGCACCTCCCCTCCGGTGATGTTGAGTATGGGTCATGTGGGGATGCAAATGCAGTCTTAATGTATCTGCGTGTGCCATCTTGTGCATGGGTGTTTTTCCCTGTATGGTTGTGATTTCCCTGTCAGCTTGGCCTTGTGTGAGTGGTGATTTTGTGGGCTGGGTGAGTCTCTCTACTGGATATGATGTGGTGATGGGTGTCCATGCAGGTCTGTGTTGGGGGTCCATGCTTTTGTGTTGTATGCTGGGCTTGGTATCAGGATGGGTGGATTGTGATAGTGGCGTATATGTGAGGTGTTGGAGTGATGGGTGTGAGGGTAGGGATAGGCGTTTGTGATGGCATGCAGGTAGGGTGGGGGAATAAAGTAGAACAGATTTGACTTAATCCGGACTCCTGGCTCTATCCGGATGATTTTCTCCACCATGACCCTTAGCTCCTCCTCAGAAAACCTAGGGTGTCTTTGGGGTGCCATGGATGTGGTGTGCGTGATATATGTGAGGATGTATGGGGTGATGTGTGGGGTGATGTGTTGGGTGATGTGTTGGGGTGTATGCTGTGATGTGCGTGGATGGTGTATGGGTGATGGTGTTCTGTGGCTCTGATTGAGTGGGTGCTCCTGGCTTGTGTCTCCCTGTGTTTTTTTTTTTGTTGAAAGGGTTGTGGGTAATGTGAGTGTGTGTTTTATAGCGGTGTGAGTGTGTGGGTGTGGTGTGTGTATGTGTGTCAGGTGTGTATAGTTTGAATTGTCCAATATGGTGGTGTTTTGTAAATATGTGTGTATTTTGAGTGAGGCGATATGTACCGCCAATGGTTTACCGCGATTGAAAGACCACTACAGTGATTCGTGGGTCGTGATACTGTGGGCGTATTCCTGTTGGCGTAACGGTGTGGGTTTGGCTGTCGCCAGTTTATCACTGACCTTTGGGCTTGCGATCTTGTGTGGGTGTCTGTATTGTGGTGGAATTCTCAGTGTGGGTCATTATACCTGCAGTGGAATGCCGCTGCAGGCTCGGTATGTTGGCGGCCATCAGCACGGCAGTAGGTGGCATTTACCACCACAGTTGTAATCAGGGACTTTGTCTGCTGAGCCCCAGATGTCTCCAACCATTCAACAAGGTCCCGGTTGGCTGCAGTATTCAGAGCATGCAGTTCATCTTGTATCATTGCTAGACCTTGAGTTGTGTGTGAAAGAAAGGCATGCTCATTCCTGTGCATCTGGGTGTTTAGTGCACCATCCATGAATAAGATTGTTGTCAACCATGATTTCAATCAATTGTTGTTCTGTGGGTTGGCCGCCACCACGCTGTGTTTGATCTGTGTTGAAGCAGATATGCTAATTAGAAATGATTAATTAATGTTTATGTGTTTTGACTAACAAAAAGTCCATAGAAAAATTAATCGTAGAGAAATTAATGTACACGTTTAAAAATGTGCCCACAGAGAATGACACCCACTTATACCAATTTGTACCAAAATGATAAAAAATGAGTGAAATAATGAAAATGTGTAATAATAATGTAGTAATGTACCATAATGAGACTATAATCTATGTTTTGCATTATATTGTAGAACTAACTTAGCTGAAGTTGTGGCCTAGTTTTTGCCTGGCCTCATGCAGAAGTTGAATTATTAGAGCATGCTGGAGGAAAGCGACCATGATAAACTAACCTTGAACCACCCAATGTTAAAGCCTGCGTAGCTAGAATTTGGCTGCAATGGACGGACAGGAGATGATGGAATCAAATTGCTACAATTATGTGTAGATTAGACGAGATGTACTTTCCCAGGACTCAAACAATAGAGACACTGACTGAAGAGGAAGATGCAACATTTTTGATAACTGATGAGCCGGATTATGAGGACATCGTACAGTGAACCAATCAATGAACTGAGAACGGCGAAATACTAGAATTCATAGATTTGTGGAATTTAATGTATTGGGTAGCGTCACATATGGTGATTAATTGACCAACTAAGAATTAGGGGGATGGACTGGAAAACTTTAATAAAAAGTCACGACAAGAGTCTAAAACTTCAAATATGAGGGGATAATTGATGACATCCGGAGAACCGATTCGAGATTCCGTCACTGGGCTTATGCGCTTGTGAGCTCGATGCATTGCTGATCGATTGATGACCTGAAGACGAAGACCGACTTTGTTGCTGATCCATTCTGTGGGTAAGTAGCTAGGACAATGTGACTGATTAATTTTTGTGCCTTTCTTTCTAGGTACCAGATGCGCTGTTTTATACTTTTCTTTAAGTTAGATGTTTTCCAAATTCATGTTCCTAAATTGTTTTCGCATGAAGTCTCACATGCTGATGCTAATCTTGGTTAGGGAGAGTTTTCTTTGGGTGAAGTTGACAGTAACAAATGATTGATGAACTAATTGCTGAACTTTACTATTAATGTCGATATATTCATCTTTGTTGGCTTATGCTGAAGTATTAGAGTATTTGTTTTCTCAGGTTCTGATTAGATTGTGTTATTGGTAGTCGCTAATAAACTAATTCTGAGCTGATTGAATAAAGTTGAGTTAACCTTATGCACTAGAATTTTAACTAATAGGGAAATAAAAATTGTTAAAACGTATATTGAGTTGTGGTTATTCATGAAGTATTAATATAATTGTCTAATGATTAATGATTCACTTAGTGGTTATTGATGTGTCATATTGAATATTGATAACATTTGTCACTACATGGCTAGGATACTCCATGCAATCCAAAAGGTTCATCGGCCTATACGCGTCCCCTTGTAAGTTTACTTACTAAGGACCAGGCGCACTAGCAGTTTTTGGTAGGAGCTTCATGGTTAGTTTCCTTGGAGAAGTAGTTGTGTGGTGATTAATGGTTATGGTGGTAGTTTGAGTTAGGGTTAGTTGTTCATTTTATGAGGTTTGAATTTTGTTTTTCATGATGGCAATTGTAGCAAAGATGATGTCCCTCTAAGCCCAGAAATGACCTTCCCAGATCCTGTATCCCGCTAGGAAAGGTGGGTATGTTCCCAGTGTACTTGTCATAGTGTGAAAGTGGTAGGTTACACTTGCAAAGGCTTAAGCAGACCGCAGTTGATCTTTAATGTATGAGAGCAAAAGTAGGGAGTTTGCGTACTCCCGTTGAGGTTTAGTAGGAGTGTGCGTACTCTGAAGTATGAGAGTAGGGGAGTCATCGAACTTCATATGTGTGTGGAACTTTGTGCTCAAAAATTGTTCACATGGTTGTTGGTGATGTACGGACCCTGCCTGGTCTAAGACTCCGGAGTATATTGACAAGTGTAGGAGACACTTGGTTATATGTTGTAATCTGTCTGGTTTAGTAGGTTGATGGGGCGTGGTCAACAAGTCGGTGTATGAATTAAGCGAGTAAGAGAAATTTTTCGACTGAGATGAGGCGAGTCCTATGTGCACAAGGACAGACCCATTGATCAGTTGAGAGTGAAATTAGCGGGTTGAATTTTGCTTGCAAATGTGGGAGACTGAGAAAGAGGAATAGCTGCATGAGCGAAAGGGCCATCAGTGAAAATCCGTAAGGTTTCTGTAGCGATTGTGCACCTTCCTGTAGTAAACCAGCAGGTTTGTTTTGGTTATTGGTTTTTGGTTAGTGCTCGCAATAATTTGCATTAGTTCTGTGTGAACTGGAGTTTAGGAGGACAAGCCGCAAGACTTTGTTAGCCGCAGTGTGTGAATGTGACGTCAGAAAGAGCTGCACTGAGATAGGTTGGTTAGTAAGAAGAGTCGCGAGCCGATTGGCAATTGGTTGGGTAAGCGGTGAAAGGAATCTTGGGAGTAAAAGTAATTTCCTTATTGAATAGAAATAAATATAACAGAGAAAATGAAGTTTTTCAAAGCGTTCAGAAGTGCTATGAAGGGTGATTCTTACATTAAGGCGACAGTTGGGGAGCCTACCCCACTGGAAAAGTCTCTGGCATTCATTGTAATGGAGGTGCGAGGTGTCGTGCCATGTCTTTGGTCAAAGCAGTGGTGCAAATTGACAGAGAAACAGGGAGCTTTAGCATTTCCGGAGCATGGAATGTTAATTTGAGAATTTTGAATCAGTTGCAAATGACACTATATGAGACAAAGCCACTTCCGAGACCAGCACAGTTTGAGGCTTTAGCAGTTGGGAGCTTGTAGCCAGGCAGCAGCAAGAGATGAAATTTCAAAGGAGAATAAGGAAGGTAGAGAAGTCCTTGGCAGAAGCAAGATGGGATTGGGATCAGTAGACGTGGAGAATGACAATGTTACAGGGTGTTAGGTTGATTCCTGCGATTGCAGAGGAAGATGAGTCAGAAGCAAAAGAGGATACTGTCAAGAGTGATAAGAGTTCAGAGGATAAAAAGAAGAAAAAGACTTATGTAGATGAAGAAGATTCAGATGTTGAGCATCTTATTACACAGATATTGAGGGATCGACCTCCACCATATGCGGCGCACGAGGAAGTCCAAGTACTAGTTCTGTACCCACTGCTCCAGCTCAAGTGACGGAACAGTGGGACCAGTGCAGGCAAATAAAGGGCAGGTAGAAGGGGTAGTGCAGAGTACTCCTAATGCAGTAACTACATCAGTGGTCCAAGCACAGATGCACCCACCATTGATACAGAGAATTTATCCAGACGTACCAATTCTTCAGACAACTTCGAACTTAGTGATGCCGGTGAAGCAAGAGTAGCCTTTCCACAAAATGCGGGTGTCAGAGCAGCACCAGATGCAATATTGTTGCCAATTACAGTTGGACTTGCGGTACCATTATTTGCACAAAAAGAAAACGATTGCAGGAGAACAGGGTGAAATGTCACAGAGCCTTGTGAGAAGGGGAGTGAGTGATCATGGGAAGGTGATATCATCTATGGGTCAGACTTTTGGTGGATCTAGACCGGTAATGGATCTTAGTCTACTTGTTGCACTTCCAGATGCGGTGAATGGCCTGAGTGTAAGTCAGAGCTTGAAGCTTTTGACACCACAAACTCCAGGTGCAGTGGTACAACAGGTGCCAATGCCGAATGCAAGCAACATTTCATTATAGGGATTGACAGCACAGCAACTGAATGAGTGGTTGGATAGTTTGAATACTCCTCGAAATACATCCAAGAGCAAAGAGCAGATTGATCGTGTAAGGCTAGCTACAGAAATAAGTGAACTAGTCGAGGGATGAATGGGAGTAAATAGGTTAGAATCCTATACAGAAGAAGAGCTGAGGTACTTTAGTCCGAGGATTACAAGAGAAGTGGGCAAGATATATCAGAAATTGGCAGACTTAGCAGACAAACATGACATAGAAATTGAAAGAACAAAGCACTTGAAGAGGAGTTACAGGTTAAGAGGTAAATTACTTTGAAAACATGAGGTCAGCAGGGATAAAATTGCATCTAAAAGAGTTACTGCAGAGTGCTCAGATTTGGGGAGCATTGGAGAAGTGGAAAGGCAGATGGGCAAAGAAGAAGGATAAACGGAAACGAGATTCCCAGGAAGGGTCTGAGGGTGTACAGAAAGAAAAAGATCCAGTAAAATGTTTACCGATGAGGGTAATTACAGGGGGGCAGTTTGTTCCTGTTCCATGGCACAGGAGTGATGTTCTGTCATTCACAAATGATTACCCAAAACTGAGAGAGAAACAGGGTGAGTGGTACCAGCAGATAGATAGATTTGTGAAGCTCTCTAAATGTCTGTGGGAAGACTTGAATAACTTGTTGGAAATAGTGGTTCCAGCTGACTTGTGGGTTGAGTGTAAGAGAGCAGTGGATTGGCAGACAAGTGAACCGGAGAGGGATAGAGTCACAGGTGCACCATCACCTGAAGTGATGAAACATTATTATACGGTGACTGAGTTCCTAAAGACGATAATTTCACCTACAAATATTGATTGGCAGAGGATTGACAGGACAGTGCAGAAGGCGAAAGAGTCAATACACACCTACTATGAGAGATTGCTGAAAGCGTTCAAGGAGTACTGAGGTAAAGAAGCAATTGAGGGCGAAAGAGTCAATACACACCTACTATGAGAGATTGGTGAAAGCGTTCAAGGAGTACTGAGGTAAAGAAGCAATTGAGCCGAAAGACGTTGCATTTTGTGTTCAGGTTCGTCGAAGAATTGAGACCTGAAGTAGGACAGATGAGTAAGAGTCATTTGATCTGTTGGCAAGCGAAGTCAATTGATGAGGTGTTGCAGTATGCAAAATACTGTAGTGATGAGACTGAGTTGAAGCACAAAAAGTTGAAGGAGAAAGTGAAGGTGATGCAAATTAAGGCAGCTCAAACAGGAGTGCAAGGAGCTTTAGTGCAACAGATACCGCAGCAGCATGGAACTGTCATGTTCCAACCTAGGGTGAGAGATAGAGGTCATAGAGTTAATATGAATTGTGGTCCGGATTTGAGTACTGTAGTGGTTCAGAATGATGTGCAAGGAATAAAAAAGAAGTTACTGTGTCATCTGTGCGTAAACGTGGGACACTGGAAACTGGAGTGTCCATTGATTGTGCAGGATGGTGTTGTTCAGCAAAGTGGTGATGTCAATACATTTCAAACTGTGAAAGTCCCTAGAACGAGAGGACTTAATCCAAACATTCAGAATCAAGTGCAGAAGTTTCAACTCATGTGTCAGGTGCAAGTGCCCTGTGCACAAGTGACACAGTTACAACCAATACAGCAGCAGGTTCCTGTGGTACCTAGACAGCAAATGCAGGTACCTCAAGCCCCAATGGAACAGCAACAGATGATGCTTACTCCACAGTTCACAGGTCAGAGGCAAGACAGAAGTAATGACACAGTGCACCAATTCCCTTTATATACTGAGAATGAAATAAATGATGAATGGATGAGTATTAGTTTGGATGAAGAGCCATGTATGCTTTCAGCATCCTTAGAGGTAGATCAGAGAGGACCTTTTGTGAAGGGAAAGGTGATGGGTCACAGAGTCTCATTTTTAGTGGAGACGGGAGCTACATGCTCTACAGTGAAAAGTGCAGAAATTCCGAATTTACCTCTTTCAGGCAGAACAGTCCAAGTTGTGGGAATAGCAAATAGACATTTAACTAATCCGATCACAGATCCAGTGCAAGTTGAGATTGGCAACTTTCAGGGACTGCATAAGTTTGTAGTTTGCAACTCAAGTCCAGTATCTCTATTGGGAACAGATTTGTTGTACAAAACCAAATGTTCCATTAGTTGTTAGACTGCAGGAATAGAGGTTCAAACTAATAGTGATGATGAGAAAGAAGAGACATCTGAAATGGGGAAAGAAAATGTTTACTAAGAGTACCCGTTGATTGAGTTTTTCCCGATGTTTACTGTGAAGGAATTGCATGCAGACTTGCGGGGAACAGTACAGGAGAACGTGTGGGACCTGACAGGTAAAGAAGTGGGCTTAATCAAGGGAGTGGAGCCAATTATGATTACTCGGAAGCCAAATGTAGTGATTTCGCAGCTTCCACAGTATAACATGGCACAAGATGTTCTGATGAAAGTGGCGCAGATAATTGGAGATTTTCTGAAACAAGGGGTTTTGAAAGAAGTGTTGAGCAGTCCATGTAATTCACCGATAATGAGCTTGAAGAAACGATGTGGGAAAGTGCGTATTGTGCAGGACTTGCGAAAAGTGAATGACATGGTGGTTAAGTGTTGTCCTGTAGTGCCGAACCCAGCAGTGATACTGTTTCAGATTCCATGCGATGCAGAGTGGTTCACAGTGGTTGATTTGTCACAAGCTTTCTTTTCTGTGCCTCTTCATTAGGATAGTCAGTTTCTTTTTAGTTTCAAATTCCTAGACAGAGTCTACAGCTAGTGCAGGCTTCCACAAGGGAACACGGAGTCACTGTCTATGTTCAATCAGATCTTGAAAAATAGCTAGGAGTCATTGGAACTACCATACCAATCGACTCTAGGGCAGTACGTTGATGATTTGCTAATTGCATCCAAGACAAGGGACGAGTGTAAGTAAGTCTTGATTGCCCTGTTGAATGGTTTGGACATAAAGGCGGTCATTCTGACCGCGGCGGGCGGCGGTCGCCGCCCGCCATGCGGTCACCGCCGAATGACCGCACTGCGGTCAAAAGACCGCGGCGGCCATTCTGGCTTTCCCGCTGGGCCGGCAGGCGACCGCCAAAAGGCCGCCCGCCGGCCCAGCGGGAAAGACCCTGCAACGAGGAAGCCGGCTCCAAATGGAGCCGGCGGAGTTGCAGGGGTGCGACGGGTGCAGTGGCACCCGTCGTGATTTTCAGTGTCTGCAAAGCAGACACTGAAAATCTTTATGGGGCCCTGTTAGGGGGCCCCTGCACTGCCCATGCCAGTGGCATGGGCAGTGCAGGTCCCCCCAGGGGCCCCACGACACCCGTTCCCGCCATCCTGTTCCTGGCGGTAAAAACCGCCAGGAACAGGATGGCGGGAAGGGGGTCGGAATCCCCATGGCGGCGCTGCAAGCAGCGCCGCCATGGCGGATTCCCTGGGCCAGGGGTAAACCGGCGGGAAACCGCTGGTTCCCCTTTTCTGACCGCGGCTTTACCGCCGCAGTCAGAATGGCCCTGGAAGCACCGCCAGCCTGTTGGCGGTGCTTCCGTGGTCCCCGGCCCTGGCGGTCCATGACCCCCAAAGTGTCACCTTTGAAATTGCAGTACTGTCAGAAGTCAGTAAAATACTTGTGACACCAGATTGAGAAAGAGTCAAGGAGAATCTCCAGAGGGAGGATTACAATGATATGGAAGAGAAGTCCTCTGACTTCACAGAGAGATGTCAGAATGTTTCTGGGAATGGTAAGTTATTGTCGTCAGTGGATTCCAAATTTTGCTGAGCTTGCCAAACCATTGCAGCAACTGACACATAAGGAGATTACTGACCCCATTACGCTAGATGAAGATCAGATGAAAGCGTTTATTGAGTTGAGAGAGAGTTTGTGCAGAGCTCCAGTGTTGGGAATGCCTGATTACACGAAGCCATTCACATTGTTTTGTCATGAACGTGATGCTTGTTTTTTGTCTGTCTTGACACAGGTACATGGCGGTGCTTATCGCCCAGTAGCCTATTTTTTTTAGCTACCTTGGACCCAGTCGCAGCAGCTTTACCAGATAGTCTGCATGCGGTTGCCGCAGTTGGTCAAAGCCTTTCTCAATGTGAGGGAGTAGGGATGGATACCCTTTGACGGTAATGGTACCTCACTCTGATGAGATTTTACTGACAGGGATGAAAACACAGTATTTGACTGGTGCAAGACTGACAAGGTATGAGACGAGCATACTAGGTGCTCCAAATGTAACAGTGAAAAGATGTACAGTGCTGAATCCAGCAACACTGCTTCCAAGTGATACTGTTGAAATTAAAAAAAGAGGAACACATCGAGCATGATTGTCTTGAGGTAACTGAGTTGTGTACAAAACCAAGGCCTGATATCAGAGATACCTGATTGGAAGAAAATGACCAAATTGTCTTTGTTGATGGCTCATGTCTCAGAGATGGTACAGGAACATTGAGAGGAGGATATGCTGTATGCAGAATAACAGGTACATCAGAAGCTTCTTGACTTTGAGGTGTATATTCTGCACAAGTTGCAGAATTGGTAGCTCTTACGAGAGCGTGCCATGTTTCTGCGAGACTGAGAGTTACAATCTATACTGACAGCCAATATGGATTTGGAATTCTTCATGATTTTGGCCAATTGTGGTTGCAAAGAGGGTTCCTGACCTCTACTGGTACACCAGTAAGAAATGGCGACAAGATAAAAGAGTTGTTGTATGCAATACAGTTACCTGAAGAAATTGCTGTGGTGAAATGCAGTGCGCATCAAAAGGCACAAGATTACATCTCACTGGGAAATGGATATGCGGATCAAATCGAATGGTTTTGCACATTGAACTGTATATTGTTCAAAGACAAGTGGGAATTCATGTCAGAAGAAGATAATACATCTACATTTTTTGCATTGATTGCGGTCGATACTCTAGAAGAGTTGAAAACATTGCAAAGTAATGTTGACAAGGAAGAAAAATGTCTTTGGGCCAAATTAAAATGTGTCCAACGTCCCAATGAGATTTGGGTTTCTGAGGAGGGTCAGATGGTCCTACCAAATAGTTTATTGTCCCAAATGGCCAGATATTATCATGGACAGGCACATATTGGGAGGGATGCCATGGTTAGATTGTTCAAGATCAACTGGTTTAACCCTAACTTCAGGCAGGCAGCAGAGGCAGTATGTCATCGCTGTATAATTTGTCAGCAAATAAATGTGGGAAAAGGGACAGTGGTGAAATTGAGCCACATTGGAAGAGCAGAAGGTCCATTCAGCAGAATGCAATTGGATTTCATTGAAATGCCTGAGGGTGGAGGTTTGAAGTACGTGTTAGTGATAGTGTGTGTCTTGAGTCACTGGATTAAAGCATACCCTACAAGAAGGAATGAGAGTCTCACAGTAGCAAAGTTGTTGCTTAGGAGTTGATACCACGTTTCGGGTTTCCGATCTCCTTAGAATCAGATGTAGGAACTCACTTCAATAACAAGGTGATTAAACTCTTATGTGCAGCACTAAACATTGAGTAAAAGTTGCATTGTAGCTATCGCCCTGAAGCATCAGGACTGATGGAACAGATGAATGGTACCTTGAAATCAAAAATTGCAAAGATGTGTGCAGCTACGAATCTGAAATGGCTGATACATTGCCTTTGGTGTTGATGCTGATGAGAAACACACCTGACAGGAAGACAGGGCTGTCGCCCCATGAGATCCTCATGGGCAGAGCAATGAGATTACCAGCAGTTCCAGCCAATGCACTTGTAAACATTACAGAGGATATGGTGTTGGACAACATGCATAAAGCATGTTCGCAAAACCTGTTTGGAGCCACGTTGGAGGGGTCCTTATCAGGTGGTGTTAACAACTACGACAGCTGTGAAATGTGGAGGACTCCCAAACTGGATACACATGAGCCATACAAAGAGAGTGGTATGTCCACCAGATCATGAAGAAGCGTTGTTGAGAGCACCAACAACAGGGAAACAGGTCACCACACCTAGGCCAGAAAAGGAGCCAGCAGAGCCTGAAGTTGAACTAGAGCTTGTGGAAGATGGTTCCATTACACCTGTAAGAGACGAGAGTGAAGAATTATTACAGGAGGATACAGCAGGAGAGCCTAGCTCGGCAAAGGTTCTTCCAGAATCAGACGGTGCTGAAAAGCAGACAGAGCAAGTGCCAGACCAAGAGGGGGAAAGAATTGAGACGGGTCAAAGTCAAAATGATCCGACTCCTCCTGAGCCTGTTGCAGGTCCATCAAGAGAAAACACCATAGAGAAAGAGAAGGAGAAGAGGCCAATCTTGAGAAGAATATTGACGGAAGGAACAAGAAAAGGAGATAATTGGCCTGAATCGCAGATAGGGAAGAAAAATGAATTGGTCATAAATGAAACAATAGAGGAAGAAGTGGATAGTATGAGAAAAGAAGAATTAAGTGAAGCAGAACTAAGTGGTTATCAAAAGTTGAAAAGAAAGAGAATAGCAAGTAGATGCTACGCAGGTCCTGGATGGGTGTATGCAACTACCAATGAATGGCAACACAAGTTATGTCTTTTTGTTTTGATAGAGAAGTTCTGAGTCAGTACTTCGATGTAACCTGAAGGTGATGGAGGAAGCTGAATTGTTGTGCTAATCTGAAAAACCTAAGAAAGAGACTGTTGAAAATAAAACTGAAAGAGACATAGATAACCTGATCTGACATTGAAAAAAAAACGGATGTGACAAGCTTCTAATCGATTTTAACAAAGGAAAAGGGTCCCTGGATGTGAAACTGAACTGTGAGAGAAGAATTTTTCTTTATTTTTGATTTTTACTGCACTTGATCAAAGAGTTACTTCTGCTTTCTGATTCTTTATAGATCATGGCTGAGCTAAATAATCAAGACAAAATTGCTAGGCGCTGTAAATACATGAGTGTTGGATTGTCAGTTATGTGTGGAATAATATTTATAGTGATGATTGTGGAAATGTCTGTTCATGATATGAAAAGAGCTACTATTACTTCTGATCCTAAAACTACTACACTAACAACTTTAGAGAGGTTTAAGTTTGATGAGAAATATTTGCATGATTATACTAATGTACAAGTAGAGCTTTCTTCTAATGTTTTCTATCGCTTGTTGAGTGAGTATGTTGAGACATTGGATGCGAAGAATTGTCTTGTGTGTACGCAAATTCCTTTGTCAGTAGAGGAAGGAGTTACGTACCATAGTTTACCCTTAACCTATGGAATAAGTTGTAGCTTGCTACTAACAAGGTTCTATTACCTGGAGTACATACAGTATTTTTATTCCAACCACGATGTTGTGTTCTCATTTGTTCCTATTATTAGATATCAGAGTAAAATAGCTAGAGAGCATGATATAGTCCTAGATAGAGGATTCTTTGAGCCTACACTAACATTTGGGAGAGCTTATGTGCATCGTAATAACCTAACGTGAGGCATGTGTTTTTGTTTTAGAGTAAGTGGACTTTTATGCTGAATGGTCAGGACGCTGCGATTCCTGGGATCTATTATATTTGTGGACTTAATGCTTATTACAGTCTTCCAAGAGGATGGTATGGGACATGTTATTTGGGGATAGTTTTCCCTGAAATTTATCAGATAGATGACTTAAAGAATTTTCCGAAATTGAATGAATTACATCATAAGCGACAGAGGAGGGAAACCTCTTCTGCAATTGTGGGAGATATATTTGGTACAGTGATTCCTTCAGTGGGAGTCATTCTGAATTCGATCAAGATACAAAAGTTGTCTACTATTGTGGATAACATGCTGACAAATTTTACAGGAGCAATACTCCTGATAGATACGGAATTAGCCGCGGATAGAGCTATGACGCTTCAAAATAGGCTTACTTTACACATTCTTTTAGCGAAAGATGTCAGAGTCTGTAAGATGATTAATGCCATGCATTGTTGCTCGTATATTCCAGACAGCAATAGGGAGATAAGAGACTTACTCACTAATCTGACTAACTCAAGTAAGGATTTAAAAGAATTGAAAGAGCCAGGTGTTTGGGAAAAGGTTGGAAAATGATTTGCTTCAGTAGGAAATTGGCTTAGTCAAATTTGGAATGGGGTATTATTAAAAATCAAACAGGGAATATTAATTGTGATTGCTTGCATATTAGAAATATGGGGTTCATGTAAATTATGTCAAAAGATACAACTGAAAAGATCTCAAAATAAGGAGGGAAGAACAAAATAGAGAAATAATTCATAGGGAAGATTTGAGGAGGAGACAAAATACAGCAGAAACAGAATTATGAAATGATGGTAAAGAAAGGTGTGATGACATATTTAGTCTTCAGATGAGGGACTGTTGAAGCAGATATGTTAATTAGAAATAAATAATTAATGAATGTTTATGTGTTTTGATTAACAAAAAGTCCATAGTGAAATTAATCGTAGAGAAATTAATGTACACGTTTAAAAATGTGCCCACGAAGAATGACTGCCACTTATACGAATTTGTAGTAAAATGATAAAAAATGCTTGAAATGATGAAAATGTGTAATAATAATGTAGCAATGTGCCTTAATGAGAAGTATAACCTATGTTTTGCATTATATTGTAGAGTTAACTTAGCCGAAGTTGTGGCCTAGTTTTTTGCCAGGCCCCATGCAGAAGCTGAATTATTAGAACATGCTGGAGGAAAGTGACCATGATAAACTAAATCTGAACCACCCAATGTTAAAGCCTGCTTAGCTAGTATTTTCTGCAATGTACCGACTGACAGAAGATGATGGAATCACATTGCTAAAATTATGTGTAGAGTAGACGAGATGTACTTTCCCAGGACTCAAACAATAGAGACACTGACTGAAGAGGAAGATGCAATATTTCTGATACCTGATGAGCCGGATGATGAGGACATTGACAAGTGAACCAATCACTGTGCTTATGCGCTTGTGAGCCCGATGCATTGCTGATCGATTGATGACCTGACGATGAAGACTGACTTTGTTGCTGATCCATTCCGTGGATAGGTAGCTATGACAATGTGACGGATTAACTTGTGTGCCTTTCTTTCTAGGTACCAGCTGTTTTCTTTAAGTTAGATGTTTTCCAAATTCATGTTCCTAAATTGTTTTTGCATGAATTCCCACATGCTGATGCTAATCTCGTTTAAGTAGGGCTTTCTTTGGGTGAAGTTGACATTGACAAATAATTGACAAACTGATTGCTGAACTTTGCTATTAATGTTGATATATTCATCTTTGTTGGCTTATGCTGAAGCATTAGAATATATGTTTATCAAGTTCTGATTAGATTGTGTTATTGGTGGTCACTAATATACTAATTCTGAGCTGATTGAATAAAGTTGACTTAACCTTATGCACTAGAATTGTAACTAATAGGGAAATAAAAATTATTAAAACATATATTGAGTTGTGGTTATTCATGAAGTGTTGATATAATTGTCTAGTGATTAATGATTCACGTAGTGGTTATTGATTGGTCATATTGAATATTGATAACATTGGTCACTACATGGCTAGGATACCCCATGTGATCCAAAAGGTTCATCGGCCTATACGCATCCCCTTGTAAGTCTACTTACTAGGGACCAGGCACGCTAGCATCTGTCATGTATGGAGTCGAACAACACATTAAGGTCACTCCCCACAGATGATGAGCAAAAAAACCTCAAACCAGATCTCACAAATGTTTAACCCATATCTGTAGACCAGTGTCACAGTTTCATTCTGCAGCACTCCTTGGATCAGAATATAGCACCCCTCACTATCCAAGATCACCTTCAGCGGTCAAAGTGCAAATCCTTTCCTAAAGATAATAACTACTCACTGGGCATAGGAGGAATAACATATTGTCAATTTTGTATCCAACCACTTGGCGTGCAATCTGATTTCAGTGTTATGGGTCTGGTGGGATCCTGCATAAGGCCAATGTTTGACTCATGTCTGTGGAGACCTGCCGAGCCTTCCATGAGTCGTTTAACCCCCAGATGTTCCAGGTCATTCGTCTAATTGTGCACATCCACTTATTGGATAATATTATGCTTGACATTATGTAGGAGTGCTGAAGCCATCACAGTTATTCAGAGGACACCATCATATCAAGGTAGTGTAGTAGTATTACATAGTAAAGTGAACATATGGTGTTATGTTAAATGTGAACTTTATTCATGTATAACAGGAGCGACTGTTCATCTCCTCTTCCAAAAGTAACTGTTTCCAATAGAACCTTTCTTCACTAAATATAAAGCAAACACAGTGCTAACAAACCAGGTTTTATGATCCATTACAGTATCTTGTTATGTAGGAACACTACTGTGGAGATAGTTTTTTTTTGTACAGCACACTACATTTTTACTCTCTCTCGCTCCCCGATTAAGTACAAATAAGGACAATGAGTTAACTGCTAGTGACATCATGTTTTTTGTTAAATTTCGATACAGGTATTTATTCTACAATAAAACAACTCACTGTTTGACATTTTTCTCCACAAAAACATAAAAGAGGATTCAAGAGCAAAGAGCGAGACTGGTTAATAAAGCACCGCAGCATATTTATTGCATGAGTTAATGATGAATTCACCGAACGATTGAGGCCATATCTTACCTCTTTATTAGCAAAGCAGTACAATGTGGCTACAACAGAGCCCTGAGAAGATAAAAAAGATATAAGGCCTATTAAAGGATACACTTACAGCATTTAATGAGTCTGTGTTATACAGGTAGTAATTCATAACTCCATACTCCTTGTTCCTAACTGTTGAAAACTGCAAGCCCCAAATTGATAAAACAAGTAATTTGTTATATAGTCTCTCCATTCTAAGAGTTGTTATGATTACTCAATTAAATATTATCCAATGTACCCAGCTCAGAAGAAAGGAAGAATGAGGGTTATTGCTGGGATTCACACATACAACCTGCATGCTTCAGTCATGACCATTCAGACCACTAAACTATGCTGCCCACTACTTCAGTTCTCAAAAAATATTGTGCTTGCACAGGTTCTCAGAGAACTGTCTTGAACCAGATCTGAAATATCTATTTTCATTGCAAGACATGGCCTACATGATGAACAAATATACTTAGGAGCTATGCTAGCGTTTCTCTGTAACAAGGTGCAAATATCAGTTTATGTAGTGTAATTGAATGAAGGTGAATGAAAGAGTGATGTTTGTGGTAGTTATTTGGTTGGTACTATTTGAGTTCGATTTTCTTAAACCTAAAAAAAATGATAATTTTAACGTTAATAATCTCGAGCTTCAATAAATAGAAACTCGTTCCTCCTTCAGGCAACCTGTGCGGCCTGAATACCGCTGGTCCCATTAAGAGTTCACAGCAGGGCCTTAACATTCACATCGGCTCCTAATGCAGCCGGTGCCAACGTGGCGGTGCGGCAGGTGCAGCAGCACCCATTGCGCATTCCACTGCCCGTAATTCGGGCAGTGGAAAGCTGAAGGGCTGTGCATCGGGGGCCCTGCACTGCCAATGCCAAGCGCATGGGTAGTGCAGTGGCCCCCAGGGACCCTCCTGATGCCCACATTCCGCCAGCATTTTCATGGTGGTGTAAACGGCCATGGAAAGGCTGGTGGAAAGGTGACTCGTAATCCACAGGGCAGCGCCGCTTGCAGCGTCGCCATGGCAGATTACAACCGACGGCAGCCTGGCGGTGTCGACGATCGGGTCATGGCACATCTGCCACGGTCATAATAGGGGGGCAGAAAACACTAGACACCAGGGATATATATATTTTTTTTTTTTACAGGAGGGGAGTGACCCCTTAGACAAGGGTCCCTCCCTTAGAGCCACATTTATTTTAGGCCATTTCTGTGCCCCTTGGGGGTAGATTGGCCTATTTTTATAATGCCAATCTACCCTTCGGCGGGGGCAGAAACCACTAGACACAAGGGATTTCTTTTTTTGTTTATTGACATGAGAGAAGCGACTCTTTACGCAAGGGTCGCTCCCCAGGGGGACAAAATATTTTTAGGCCTAGTTTAATAAGGCTGATCTGCCCCCATGGGGGGAAGAAAACACTAAACACCTGGGATAATTTTTTGTTTGTCTTTTTACAGTAGGGGAGCAACCCCTTAGGTTGTTCTGCCCACTGGTGGGCAGATGGGGCAATTACCCAGGATCCACTTCACAGAGGGGCAGAAAACCTACTAGATGCCAGGGAATTAAAAAAAAAGAAAATAGTGGGGTGGTGATTACCAACCAGCAGGGGCATGGTTATGCCCCCATCCCAACTGAAGTGGGTAACAGTCTTTCAGTTCTCCCCCCACACACTAAAAGATCTTATCCAAACAGCAAGCAAGAGGACATTTGATGTTTTGGGTTTTGGTTTTACATTTGGGCCATGAGAGCTTATCTAACTCTCAAAATCGTCCCACTTGGAATGGTGAGGGCTGCACTTTTCAGACTTTGGGATGCTGTCATGCAGAAAAATCTATGAGACCTAAACTCTGGGTGAGTTCAGGACGGTGTGCTTTATATTCACCCGCACAATTTTCCTACCCACAATGCCCTACAAACCTCCAACTTTGCTTGAAATAACACATTTTCTCCACATTTTTGTAATAGAAATTTCCGGAACCTGCCGGAATCCACAAAATTCCTACCACCCAGCATTGTCGCATCTATCCCGATATAAATTCTGCCCCAATTACATCATAAAAATGTTTTTTTTCAAACTCCCCTTTTGGACCCTGTTAGACGTTTCATCCTTGGGGTGGTCTCCCTTAACTTTTTGCCTCTGTTTCCCAGGTTGTTGATGTGTGCTGGACTCTGCTTTTACTGTTTGGGATACTCTGGGCACCTTACCACTGCTAACCAGTGCTAAAGTGCAAGTGCTCCTATACAAAATATGTATGTAATTGGTTCATCCATGATTGGCATATTTGATTTACTAGTAAGTCCCTAGTACAGGGCACTAGAGGTGCCCAGGGCCTGTAAATCAAATGCTACTAGTGGGCCTGTAGCACTGGTTGTGCCACCCACATTAGTAGCTCTGTAAACATGGCTCAAACCTGCCACTGCAGTGTCTGTGTGTGCAGTTTTAAACTGTAAATTTGGCTTGTCAAGTGTACCCACGTGCCAGGCCTAAAACCTCCCTTTTCTTACATGTAAGGCACAGCTAAGGTAGGCCCTAGGTAGCCCCAAGGGCAGGGTGCAGTGTATAGTTAAGGTAGGACATATAGAAATGTGTTTTATATGTCCTGACAGTGAAATATTGCTAAATTCATTTTTCAATGTTGCAATGCCTATCCCTCTCACAGGTAAACATGGGAGCTACCTTTAAATATGATTAAAGTGTAGATTCCCTTTGGGAGTGGATAGACATGTGGAGTTTGGGGTGTCTGAGCTCACAATTTAAAAATACATATTTTAGTAAAGTTGATTTTAAGATTCTGTGTTTGAAAATGCCACTTTTAGAAAGTGAGCATTTCCTTGCCAAAACCATTTCTGTGACTCTGCCTGTTTGTGGATTCCCTGTCTGGGTCAGTTTGACAGTTGGGCTGGTTGCACCTCTCACTAGACAGTGAAACAAAGGGAGCTGGGGTGCAGTCTGCATTTCCTGATGAGCCATCTGTGCTAGGAGGGGAGGAGTGGTCACTCACACCTGAAAGGGACGTGCCTGCCCTCAAACAATGAAGTCTCCAACCCTCTGGCCTGGGCAAGGTAGGATTTCACAAATAAGAGAGACTTTCATTTGAAGTAGGCCTTTTTCAAAGGACAAAATGGGTATAAAAAGGGCACCCAAAGCCACAGACTTTAGAACACTTCTGGAAACCAAGAGGAACCTCTGCTTGGAGAAGAGCTGAAGAGCTGAGGTAGAAGAGCTGCCCTGCCTGTGACTGTGCTTTGTGAAGCTATCCTGCAGTTGCTGCTTCTGCCTGTCCTAGAGGACAAAGACCGGACTTTTTGTTGCCTTCCTTCTAATGAAGAACTCTTCAAGGGCTTGATTGAGAGCTTGCCTCCTGTTGTTTGAAGTCTCAGGAACAGCAAAGACTTATCTCTGCCAACACCAGGAGCCTCTGCTGAGACTCCTACTCTGCCAAATGGTGCCCATCCAGTTCCTGGGACCCTAAAAGGAGAAGCTGGGAGCCCAAGAGTGAGAAATCCACGTGCCGACCGCTGTGCAGGGAAAAGATCAACGCAACTCCGATCTGCGGCTGAAAAATCACTGTGCCGCCGGCTTTGCGGCTGAAAATCGACAATCGCCTGCAATGCGAATGGAAGATCGATGCCCGTGGCTAGAGAAATGGCACGCAGCATCGCTGACAGAGGCTGGTGAGATAGCAACCTGTGCTGCATGGTTTATAGATCATCGTGAGGTAGGATTTCCGATGAAAGCGTCTCTGGGTGTGTAAAAATGACACAAGGCCTGCCCGGACCCGAGAGTGCGGTTCAAATTGACACATCACTCTCCTGCGGAGAGAAGGAACGATGCACACCGACTCGACTGAAGAAGAAACGGCGTACGGTCTCGCTCGTGAGTGATATTGACGCATCGCAAGCCCTTTTTGACGCTCACTCGCCCGTGCGGGGTTATTTGTGACACACACAGGTACAATTCCACGCTTACAGCGGTAGAGTAGTGTTTAAAATTACATGAAGACTCTTTTTGATTCTTAATTGATAACTTGACTTGTGTATTGTGGATTTTTGTCGTTTTGGTCTTGTTTTGTTTAGATAAATGTTTTCTATTTTTTCTAAACCTGTGTTATGTCATTTTGCAGTGTTTTATTTAGTTAGTGTGTGTGTTGGAACAAATACTTTACACCTAGCACTCTAAAGTTAAGCCTGTCTGCTCGTGTGAAGCTACCAAGGGGGTGAGCGGGGGTTAGCTATGGGTGATTCTCTTTTACCCTGACTAGAGTGAGGGTCCTTGCTTGGTAAGGGGGTACCTGACTGCCAACCAAAGACCCCATTTCTAACATTGGTGATCAGCTGTTGGGATTGGACTTGTATTTGTACTTGATATACAGTAATTAAGTGTACACCACTGTTTTGAGTGCAGACCACTACGTGCCCACATACTACTTGTCTTGTTATTCTTGCTTTTTCTCTTTTTCTTGGATTTTTCCCTACATCCATTTTTGTGGTAATCTTTGATTGACTTCTCATCTTCATTGGGAGCTTGTTTTTTGCCTTTTGGAACTTGTTTTGACTGTCCCATTAAGAGCTCATCCAAGAAGGAGGAGCTGCAAAAGGTGCTGAGGGCCTGGGTGACAGCCAAGAGCACTGCAGGACACACAGAGGATGAGGAGGATGAGGAGGAAGAAGAGCATTCCATAAACAATGGTAATGTGGGTTGGCCTGTTATACCCAGGGAGAGGGTCTCCAGGGCAGGTAGCAGTGTCTCATCTAAGGGTCTGACCCCTGAAGAATTGCAGGACAGACAGGTAGAGAGGGAGCACCAGAAGGAGTTGGACAAAATGAGGATGGCCACAGAGGAGAAAAAGTTGTTGTTGGCTCATGAGCTCAACTTAAGGGAGCTGGATCAGAGGAACCAGTCTAGTAGGGATGGTGACAGCCACATCACAGTGCAACCTGAGAGGAGGGTACACATTCCTAAAGATCTTGTGAAGGATTACAAGAGGGAGGATGACATATACTTGTGGTTCAAGGGGTATCAGTCTGCTCTCCACATGAACCTGGTCCATGAAACTCATTGGGGGGGCGGGTCTGTGGATGCACTTTGAGGTAGAGGGGAGGGATACTCTGACAGCCTTAGGGGATGCATAGAATCTCACGTACACTATCATAAAGGATGCCCTACTCACAAGATATGGTCTCACCTCTGAGACGTATAAGGGTAAGTTTAGGTTCTATAAGAAGAAGGAATCCCAAACATGGTTGGGATGTGTTGATTCTTTTTACAGGTTACTGGATGGTTGGGTGAAGGGCAGTAAGGTAACTACCTATGAGGGGCTTTACAATTTGATTGCTTGGGAGCACATGTACAGTTTATGTTTTCCAGAGGTGCGCCAGCACCTGATTGACAGCAAGCTGACTGATCCCAGGAAGCTTGCGCAGGTAGCAGAGCACCAGGGTCCATAAGAGGTATGGGGGAGACCATGCCAAGGGTGGGCAGGTTCCATCTCAGAAGAAAGGGGAGCTAAGGGTAAACAGGGGGAGTTCTTCAAAGGCCCCAAACTGATTCCCAGGGTAAGGATTCCCAGACCCCCAGTGAGAAGAAGCCATACTTCTCCAAAGGGATGCCAGTGGCAGGGGGATTCCCACGTAAGTGTTATGCATGTGACCAGGTGGGCCATGTGAGGATGGACCCCAAATGCCCCAAGAGTACACCAGCACCCACTGGCGAACAGCCCCATGGTTTGGCTAGTGTAGCGCTTGGGGAGGAGTTGGTTCCAAGTGGGTGGGAGCCAGATGAAATGACCCTTGTCTCACTAGGGGACAGTGAGATGGTCCAGAGAACCCTCGTGCCAGAGAACACTAAAAAGTACAGGCAGTGGGTGAATATCAATGGACAGAGGGTAGAGGCTCTGAGAAACACAGGAGCCAGTGTGACTGCAGTAAGGAGTCAGCTGGTGTCTGAAGAGCAAATTGATCCCCGGGTACTTCACCAAGTAGTTTCAGAGGACAACTCAGAGCACCTGTGCTGAGTGGCGCAGGTTCCCTTTGAATGGAGGGGGGTCTCAGGTTCCTTGAAGTTATTTGTGAGTCTAACCATGCCTGTAGAATGTTTGCTAGGCAATGACCTGGAGGATTCCATTTGGAAGGAGGTGGAACACAGGTCTCACTTGGAGATGATGAGTCTGCCTGAGTGGGTATGCATATCCACCCGGTCAATGGCAGCCTGACAGGGTGGGCAAGAGCCCCTGGAGCCTGAACGGTGGCCCAGGGGACCACCAAAAAGAGGAAGGGCACGGGGTGTGGGAAACTGGCCTCAGAAGTTCCCACGGTCCGGGAGGAGGCGGAGCCTAAGGGTAATGCCCCGGAACCTATAGAGGAACAGGTGGCTGAACTGGGGAAAGTCCCTGAGCTGTCGCAGTGGCAGCAGGAAGGGGAACCCACCAGGGAAGCATTCTGTGCAGCACAGAAGACATGCCTTACTCTGGAGGGTTTGCAACAGTAGGCTGCAGACCAGGTGGCTAGCAAGGAGCCAGGATCTCACCTGATCTACTGGGAGGATGACCTCCTGTATAGTGAGCCTAAGGTTCCTGAGCCTGGGTCAGCCCGTGTGCTGGTGGTACCCCAGTGCTTAAGTGCCTTCCTACTGGAGTTGGCTCATGATGTGCCTTTAGCTGGATGTTTGGGGCGGGACAAGACCTTTGAGAGGCTCGCCACCCACTTTCTCTGGCCCCTAATGCACAGGCACTCAGATGCCCATTGCAGGTCTTGCCAAACGTGTCAGGCAAGTGGCAAGAGTGGGGGGAAATGTAAGGCTCCCTTCCAACCTTTACCTGTTGTTAGTACTCCCTTTGAGAGGTTAGGTATTGACATTGTGGGTCATCTGGATCCCAAGACAGCCATGGGCAACAGGTTCATCCTGGCCTTGGTGGACCATGCCACCTGGTACCCAGAAGCCATTCCTCTGAGGTCAATCACTTCCCCTGTGGTGGGTAGTGCTCTGATGGGGGTTTCTACTCACCTGGGGTTCCCCAAGAAAGTGGTATTTGACAGGGATACCAACTTCATATCCACGTATATGAAGTCTCTGTGGAAGGAGTGTGTGGTGACCTTCAAGATCACCACCCTTTACCACCCCCAAAGTAATGTTCTGGTTGAGAGATTCAACCGCACCTTGAAAGGCATGAAGATGGGCCTGTCAGAGCCTTTGAGGCGGAAGTGGGACGTCCTCTTGCCATACCTTCTGTTCGCTTGCAGGGAGGTGCCTCAAAAGGGATATGGGTTTAGCCTCTTTGAGCTGATTCATGGCTACCCCTGTGAGGGGACCTTTAAGTCTGGTCAAGGAGGCTTTGGGAAAAGCTCCTAGTAAACCCCCCCAGGATGTATTCAGTTACATGCTGGCTTTGAGAAAACAGACTGCCCGCTTCAGGAGTCTCGCACAGGAGAACCTGGAAGCAAGCAAGGAGGACATGAAAAGCTGGTATGACCAGAATGCCTATCTGGTCGAGTTTCAACATGGACAAAAAATTGGGATAATGGCACCAGTGGAGCCTAGGGCACTCCAGGACAAGCAGACTGAACAATTTGAGGTGGTGGAGTGCAAGAGTGAAGTCACCTACCTGGTGGACTTGCAGTCTCCAAGGAACCCTTTAAGGTTCCTGCATGTTAACAGCCTCAAGCCATACTTTGAGTGGACTGAACTGTCTATGCTCTTTGCAACTGATGATGGGGTGGAGGAGGCTCTTCCTGACCTCCTGTCTGCAGGAGAGAAAGATGGGTCTGTGGAGGGAGTGATCCTCTCCCCCTCCCTGACTGAGGAGCAGCAGAGGGACTGTCGCCAGGCGCTGGGACAGTTCACCTCACTGTTTTCCCTGATCCCAGGTGTCACACACTTGTGCACACATGATGTGGACACCGGAGACATCCCACCCATTAAACAGAAAGTTTACAGGGTGACTGAGAGGGTCAGGGCTTGCATTAAGGATGAAGTATCCAAAATGTTAACCCTAGGGGTTTTTAAGCAGTCAAGCAGTCCTTGGGCCAGCCCAGTGGTATTGGTCCCAAAGGCTGCTGAACCTGGTGCCACTTCAGAACTCAGGTTCTGTGTGGATTACCGGGGACTCAATACAGTCAGCAAGGCTGACTCACACCCCATCCCCGAGCTGATGAGCTCATAGATCGGTTGGGAACTGCCAAATACCTCAGCACGTTTGACTTAACGTCTGGGTACTGTCAGATTGCCTTAATTGAGGGGGCAAAGGAGAGGTCAGCATTTTCTACCCCAGATGGACACTTTCAATTTAAAGTGATGCCGTTTGGGATGAAGAATGCCCGCCACCTTTCAGAAGTTGGTCAACCAGCTGTTGGCTGGGCTGGATGAGTTCAGTGCCGCCTACCTGGATGACACTGCTGTGTTTAGTTGCACATGGGAGGAACACCTGCAACACATCTGAGAGTGTTAGAGGCCCTGCAGAAGGCAGACCTCAGCATTAAGGCAAGCAAGTGCCAAATAGGGTAGGATTCAGTGGTGTACTTGGGACACCAGGTGGGGTTGGCCAGGTGGCACCCCTACAGCCAAAGATTGATACCATTCTGGCTTGGGAGCCTCCCAAGACCTAGACTGAAGTGAGAGCCCTCTTAGGTCTCACAGGATACTACAGGAGGTTTGTTAAGGGATATGGTACCATTGTTACCCCCTTGACTGAGTTGACTTCTAAGAAGCTACCCAAGAAGTTGATCTGGACAGAGGCTTGCCAGACCGCTTTTGATTCCCTGAAGGCTGCCATGTGCACAGCACCTGTGCTAAAGGCACCTGACTACTCAAAGGAGTTTGTTTTGCAAACAGATGCCTCAGAGCATGGGTATTGGAGCTATACTCTCACAGCTTAATGAAGAGGCCCTAGATCAACCTGTAGCCTTCATTAGCAGGAGGTTACCTCCCAGGGAACGTAGGTGGAGTGCCATAGAATGTGAAGCATTTGCTGTGGTCTGGGCGCTGAAGAAGCTAAGACCCTACTTGTTTGGGACTCACTTCCGAGTTCAGACCGACCACAGGCCCCTCAGATGGGTAATGCAGATGAGGGGTGAAAATCCAAAACTGTTGAGGTGGTCCATTTCCCTGCAGGGGATGGACTTTATGATGGAATACCGCCCTGGTACAAAACAGGCCAATGCTGATGGTCTGTCCATATTCTTCCGCCTTAGTGATGAGAACTCCCATGAGGTTGGGTAGTTGCTCCCCACTTTCAGCTGAGGGGGACACGTGTTAGACTTTCATCCTTGGCGTGGTCTCCCTTAACTTTTTGCCTCTGTTTCCCAGGTTGTTGATGTGTGCTGGACTCTGTTTTTGTTACTCTGGGCACTTTACCACTGCTACCCAGTGCTAAAGTGCAAGTGCTCCTATACAAAATGTGTATGTAATTGGTTCATCCATGATTGGCATATTTGATTTACTAGTAAGTTCCTAGTACAGTGCACTAGAGGTGCCCAGGGCCTGTAAATCAAATGCTTCTAGTGGGCCTGCAGCACTGGTTGTGGCACTCACATTAGTAGCTCTGTAAACATGGCTCAGACCTGCTACTGCAGTGTCTGTGTGTGCAGTTTTAAACTGTAAATTCGGCTAGGCAAGCACACCCACTTGCCAGGCCAAACCTTCCCTTTTCTTACATGTAAGGAACCCCTAAGGTATGCCATAGGTAGCCCCAGGGGCAGGGTGCAGTGTATGGTAAGGTAGGACATATAGGCCCTCATTACAACTTTGGTGGGCGGCACCCGCCGCCTGCCAAGTTGTATCCGCCGTGCGGCCGCCAATGAGGCAGCACTCCCATGGTGGCCATTAAGACATCCCCGCTGGGCCGGCGGGGATGTCGGCCGCAACACGGCACCCGGATCCAAATGGAGCCGGCGGTGTTGCGGCGGTGCGACGGTGCAGTTGCACCTGTCGAACTTTTCACTGTCTGCTATGCAGACAGTGAAAAGCTCCATGGGGCCGTGGCCAAAGGCATGGGCAGAGCAGGGGCCCCCAGGGGTCCCGCGACTTCCCTTTCCGCCAGCCTTTTCATAGCGGTTCCTACCGCCATGAAAAGGCTGCCGGGAGGGGGACTTATAATCCCCTGGGTAGCGCTGCAAGCAACGCTGCCCTGGGGGATTACAACCCCCGGGACCAATGTGGCGGGAAACCGTCGGTCCCGGTGGTGCGACTGCAGCGCTTCCACCGCTGTCGTAATCCCCGAGTTTGTACCACCAGCCTGTTGGCGGTACAATCTCCAGAACAGCCGTGGTGTAATGAGGCCCATAGTAATGTGTTTTATATGTCCTGACAGTGAAATACTGCTAAATTCGTTTTTCACTGTTGCAAGGCTTGTCCCTCTCATAGGTAAACATGGGAGCTACCTTTAAATATGATCAAAGCGTAGATTCCCTTTGGGAGCGGATAGAGTTTGAGCTCACAATTTAAAAATACATCTTTTAGTAAAGTTGATTTTAAGATTGTGTGTTTGAAAATGCCACTTTTAGAAAGTGAGCATTTCCTTGCTTAAACCATATCTGTGACTCTGCCTGTTTGTGGATTCCCTGTCTGGGTCAGTTTGACAGTTGGGCTGGTTGCACCTCTCACTAGACAGTGACACAAAGGGAGCTGGGGTGTAGTCTGCATTTCCTGATGAGCCATCTGTGCTAGGAGGGAGGGGAGGAGTGGTCACTCACACCTAAAAGGACTGTGTCTGCCCTCACACAATGCAGGCTCCAACCCCCTGATGTGTGTCTGGGGCGTGGCCTGGGCAAGGCAGGATTTCACAAACAAGAGAGACTTTCCTTTGAAGTAGGCCTACTTCAAAGTACAAAATGGGTATAAGAAGGGCACCCAAAGCCACAGACTTTCGAATACTTCTGGAAACCAAGAGAAACCTCTGCTTGGAGAAGAGCTGAAGAGCTGAGGAAGAAGAGCTTCCATGCCTGTGACTGTGCTTTGTGGAGCTATCCTGCAGTTGCTGCTTCTGCCTGTGCTAGGTGACAAAGCCTGGACTTTGTGTTGCCTTCCTTCTTGTGAAGAACCCTCCAAGGGCTTGATTTAGTGCTTGCCTCCTGTTGTTTGAACTCTCAGGGACAGCAAAGAGTTCTCTCTGCCAGCACCTGGAGCCTCTGCTGAGACTCCTACTCTGCCAAGTGGTACCCATCCAGTTCCTGGGACCCTGAAAGGAGAAGCTGGCAGCCCAAAAGTGAGAAATCCCTGCAATGACCGCCATGCGGGGAAAAGATCGATGCAACTCCGATCTGCGGCTGAAAAATCAGCACGCCACCAGCTTCGTTTTTGAAAATCATCACTCGCCTGCAACGAGACAGGAAGATTGACACCCGCGGCTGGAGAAACGATGTGCAGCATCTCTGACAGAGGCTGGTGAGATCGCAACCCTTGCTGCATGGTTTTCGGATCATGGTGCAGCAGGATTTCCGACGCTAGCATTGCTGGGTGGGAAAAAAAGACGCACAGCCTTCCCTGACACAAGAGTGCGGTTCCAATTGGCACATTGCTCTCCTGTGGAGTGAAGAAACAACGCACGCCAACTTGACTGAAGGAGAAACGATGCACGGTCTCCCTCGTGAGTGATAACGATGCATCGCAAGGCCTTTTTGACGCACACCGCCTGTGCGGGGTTATTTTTGACGCACACAGGTACATTTCCACGCTAACAGCGTTAGCGTTGTGTTTAAAATTACATGAGGACTCTTTTTGTTTTTTAATTGCTAACTTGACTTGTGTATTGTGGATTTTTGCCGTTTTGGTCTTGTTTTGTTTAGATAAATATTTTCTATTGTTCTAAACCTTTGTTGTGTCATTTTGTAGTGTTTTCATTGAGTTTCTCTGTGTGTTGGTACAAATACTTTACACCTAGCACTCTGAAGTTGAGCCTGCCTGCTTGTGCCAAGCTACCAAGGGGGTAAGGGAGGATAGCTGAGGTTGATTCTCTTTTACCCTGACTAGAGTGATGGTCCTTGCTTGGACAGGGGGTAACCTGACTCCCAACCAAAGACCCCATTTCTAACAGACTCGCTTTGGTTCCCCCTCAATTTCAACATGTTTTTGACTCTTTCCTGTCACAGGCACTTGGCCCACCTACACAAGTGAGGAATAATTTTGATCAGGAGACTGAAGGGAACAATGGGTGGTAGGAAATTGGTGCCCATGCGGTGATCCCACACAGAAATGTGGGAATTTTTTTATTTTTTGTTTAGCTAAATTTGAGGTTTGCTGAGGATTCTGGTTAGGGAAACACTGGGGGATCCACGCAAGTCACACATCCCTAGACTCCCACAAGTGTCTAGTTTTCAGAAATATCTGGGTTTGGTTGGTTTCCCTAGATGGCTGCTGAGAGCCCTGGGCCAAAAACACTGGTGCCCCCCCATTTAAAAATACGGTAGTATTGTATTTGATCATTTTGATGTGTTCACGTTGTGTTTTGGGGCATTTCCTGTCGCAGACACAAGGCCTACCCACGCAAGTGAGGTTCCATTTTGATCAGGAGATGTGGGGGAATGCTGGGGAGAATTAAATTTGTAGCTCCCCTCAGATTTCAGAACTTTCTATCAACGAATATGAGGAAAAAGTGTTTTCTTGCCAAATTTTGAGGTTTGCTACGGATTCTGGTTAACAGAACCTGGTGAAAGCGCCACAAGTTACCCATTCTGGGTTCCCCTAGGTGTCTAGTTTTCAGAAATGCACAGGTTTGGGAGTTTTTCTAGGTGCCAACTGACACTAGGCACTTTCCAAAAAACACGTCAGTTGTCAATGTAAAAACTTGATGTGCCCATGTTGAGTTTTGGGGCATTTCCTGTTGTGGGCACTAGGCCTACGAACACAAGTGAGGTACCATTTTTATTGGGAGACTTGAGGGAATGCTGGGTGGAAGGAAATGTGTGGCTTCTCCCAGATTCCAGAACTATTACTGAAATGTGAGGAAAACGTTTTTTTTATTGCCAAATTTTGATGTTTGCAAAGATTCTGGGTAACAGAACCTGGTGAGAGCCCCACAAGTCACTCCATTCCGAATTCTCCTATGTGTCTAGTTTTTAAAAATGTGTAGGTTTGCTAGTTTTTCCTAGGTGTTGGCTGAGCTAGAGGCCAAAATCCACAGATAGGCAATTTGCAAAAAACACATCCGTTTTCATAGGAAAAATGTGGTGTCCACGTTGTGTTTTGGGGCATTTCCTGTCGCGGGTATTCCGCCTACCCACACAAGTGAGGTACCATTTTTATCAGGAGAATTGGGGGAATGCTGGGTGGAAGGAAATTTATGGCTCCTCACATATTCCAGAACTTTCTATCATCGAAATATGAGGAAAAGTGAGTTTTTATTGCCAAATGTTGAGGTTTGCAAAGGATTATGGGTAACAGAACTCGGTGAGAGCCCCACAAGTCACCCCATGCTGGATTCCCCTATGTGTCTAGTTTTGAAAAACTGCACAGGTTTGGTAGGTTTCCCTATGTGCCGACTGAGCTAGAGGTCAAAATCCACAGTTAGGCACTTTCAGCACAAACTGCCCCAAATAGCGAAAAAAAAGGCTCGCCACAAGAGGGGAAGAGGCCTGGCCCCAAAATGGTTATATATCTAGGCAATAATGCCCAATACCTTTACTTTTTGCACACCTTTGCTCATGAAATATGAAATGTCATCTGATCACTCTTAAAAGAAATACACCAGATAGGAAAATTATGCAGACCCCATAGTCACATTTTTACAGTCACAGAATGGCAAAATGTGGTAAGGAGATTTTTTGGAAAAAGGGACAGCACTCTAGATATATTGACAGTCACCTTCATACACCAAGTCTAAGGCAGATCATCTCAACCTCGGTGAAGTGGGAAGTTCAAAGCAATAGTACTACTATATCAAAAGAGATAGAAATTTATTTTTAAAACAGTTTTCGTATGAAAGCTCACCTTACATTTGGAGCAGACATGATGGCTACACAAAATACAACGGTCTTTGTCAAAACAGTTACATATTCTCGAACATCAAGAGAGTAAGGGAATAGGGAAATGGAGGTTGTGACTCATCCTCCTAATTAACAGTGTCAGAATCAAGAGAGATAGTCAACTTCAAGTCATCTACGGTGGGCCCACTGTATGTAGACAAAATACCTTATTCTGAAAGGAGCTCTCATTCACTGATTGTTATCCAGTGACATGTTTCACCATCAAGTTCTTCCTGACCCTCTGAGGGTCGGGACATCCTGCAACATCTTTCCTTACAAGGGAGCACTTTTTAAGGAAAAAAGGGTGTGGGATTTATTTGAGGGATTCCTTAAAATTGCCTGACAGTGCCCAAATCATTATTTATTCACAGGTCCCTCTGACAAGGTTAAAAACTGGGGACAACGGACTAGATGGAGCTATTATGACTTGTTGGCCCGTAAGGGTGATCAACTAGTTTCAGCCACATACTCCAGTCCAGTGGCTTTCATCAGTATCAATATATCCTTATTAATATCCTTTTGGGAAAGGGTGGTTGTTTTTTTAATTCAATTATTCATACTATGCCACATACATACTGGGCAAACTACCCTCCACAGATCCCTACGGGGCACCAAGATCCACATTACAACTTTGGTAGACAGAAAAGCCCGTCCACCTAAGCCATGTGGTCAGAAAACCGCTGTGGGTGGCCTGACTGCGAGGGCTTTTATTAGTTTCCGACTTGGTTGGCGGGCGGAAACAAAGTTTCTGCTCGCCGTGTTGTGTAGCCATTTTAGTTATAGCTCCATGCAGGTTATTTTAACACACTAGGCCGCTGTGCACTTTAACCTAGATATATTTTATTCAGCTTTGTCTTATTATTGATACAATAACCATTTTTACGGTCTTTTTTTATTTTCCGTTTATCTAACAGTTTTTGCCTATGCCAGCACTCTGTTCTCAAACAAGGCATTCTTGATCACTCTGTGCTTCTTCGAAGGCTACAGGACGGTACATTGTGGGTGAACGAGGTGGAAGTTTAGTCTCCAACATTCGTAGAAAACGCACATCCTACGTAGGGACATTTTCTCAGATCATCAGCTGTGTTATTATAAAAACACTTCCTTGTCCCTCACATGTTAAAGGGAGATTCCAGCCAGGGAACCACGACTGTATGCTGATTGCTGAATGCTTTGCTAGTGATGCTAACGCAGACTGCAGGCCTTTGCTCAGGTATGGAGGTTGATGTCTTCCCAGGGGAACCTGAAGGGCAGAATTAGAGCTTAACATGCTGTGCTCTATCATAGCCTAGTTAGGAGCTAGTCCATTGATTATAGTGACAATATGATAGTGTTGTTTTTATGCTTCACTCTTCTTGTCACAATTTTAATACTGCCATGTTGTGTCGTCCTGGTTATTGCAGCTCATGCTTTGCTATCTAAGATGCAGTTATTTTATTAAACTCATTATTGAAACATATACTGCTTCTGTTTGTCATTTATATGTGAGACTGAATTGTAAATGAGAGAAACGGATGAGACCTGAGTGACCACGACTTCCCTGAGAAGCCAAGTATGTCATGCGCTCGGCTGCCCAGTCATCCCTATCCTTGGGTAGAGATGAGGCACTGCTAGTTAGCCGGAGCAAAGCTCGGATTGGAGCGACTGGTGTCACCGGCAGTGGGTTAGACTTAGGGGGTGATTCCAACTCTCCGCCGCCCGCCAGACGGGAACCGCCATTTGGCCGCCATGCGGCCAAAATACCGCTGCCCCCATTCCAACATTCCCACTGGGCCGGCGGGCGCTACCCATGTTAGCGCCCGCGAGCCCAGCGGGAATGAGGCCTGCAACACAGGAGCCGGCTCCGAATGGAGCCGGCGGTGTTGCGGCCGTGCGACGGGTGCAGTTGCACCCGTCGCGCTTTTCACTGTCTGCTAGGAAGACAGTGAAAAGCTGGCCGGGGCCCTGTTAGGGGACCCCTGCACTGCCCATGCCAGTGGCATGGGCAGTGCAGGGGCCCCCAGGGGCCCCAGGACACCCCTTACCGCCAGCATCTTCCTGGAGGTGAAAATCGCCAGAAACAGGCTGGCGGTACGGGGGTCAGAATCCCCAGGGCAGCGCTGCCCTGGCGAATTCACCCAGCCGGGGCAAAAACGGCAGAAAACCGCCGGCCCCGGCGAGGCGACCGCGGCTTTACCACCGCGGTCAGAATGGCATGGGAAGCACCGCCAGCCTGTTGCCGGTGCTTCCGTCATTCGTCTTGGACCGCCAGGGTCAGAATGCCCCCCTTAGTCTCCCACACAGCGGCCGATTCTGCCGCTCAAAATCCAGTAGTCTCATTAGAATAATGAGAGCCTACGCGACAGCCGGACCAGCAGAAAACAGCCCACAACATTGATGTCAGCTCATAATAGAGCAGGCAGCACTGTTGCGGTGCCTCGTTGGAGCAGCACCAATCGCACTTTTCAATGTCTGTCAAGTCTGGCTCTGCGGGTCTGGCGGTCCTAGGACCACCAGACTCGTAATGAGGGCCCAAGTTCCACTAACTAATTGCCATTTAATTTAAGTATTCATAGGGGTATATGTCTGTAGTATGCATTGAACCTTTCACATAATGCTTGTGTTTGCAGTGTTTTCACCTCATTTGTATCAACGTAGAATACACTAACACCTGCCCCACCTTCTGCTTTAACGCTGTGTCCTCATGGTAAACACTGTACTTTTCAGTTTTTTCCCTCTAATACAGGTCATACCAGAACTAGGTTTGGGACTGTACTTATGGTCGCCTGCTGTGATTAAATGTGTTTCTTATCCTCAGGTGGACCCTCTTCTAAGAAAGGTGATTGTGTTAGAGTACTGTGCATGTGAGCAGCATGGTATGAATGATTAAATATATAACCAGTCTCCCTTTCTGAAAAAGGCCTTAATAGGGACATACTGATCCTGATGAAGCCACTGGATTGGGGTACATGGCAGATTGCCCTGGTAACCATCCACTTTAAAGGTTTTGAACAACTATTTGCAGACCATTTCAATGCAGCCGGAGCAGCCTCTCAGAATCTAACTGGTCTCACACCCTTTGCATGAACCAGCCTTCTCCACTGGCGACCTCAAACCGGCAACAGTGACATCAAACAGCTCAGCAAGTGGGTCAGAGAAAGCTCCCATTCCTTGACACCCCACAAACAGAAGAACTAAAAGAGTACCTGGAAGCAGGCTAGCTGTTACACTGAGGAACTCCTTTCAACCAAACAACACTGAAAACAGCCAGAAAGAAAATGGAGAATGAACCACAAAGAAACTGACACTAACCAAATCAAGCAGAAGGCTCTAGCTGAGCACATAGATAACAGCTCTAATAGCTGTAAAGATTTTTTTTTAGAATCGTCAAAGACTTCAGCACACCAGCTTCCACCACAAACAGCTTCACCTCTCAACAAAACCTATGCGATAACAGAATATTTTAGCAAGAAAATCAAAACTATCTACAATAACTTTGACCCTCAACGCATCCCTTGCAACCTTGCCTCCAGCCTACTCACCTAAGAAAAACCCTGACAAGATGGGAGAACCATCAATTAACAGGCACTAAGACACACTTGCCCCACCACATCTACAACATGGGTGTCTCTCCAATCAGTGAAGTACTCATGCACATCCTGAATACCTCCATTAATAACACAACATTTTGTGAGGCCTGGAAACACACAGTGGACAACACAATTCTAAAGAAACCTTCAGTAGACTCTACCCAGCTGGCCACCTACCATTCATTCTCCCTACTCAGCCAAGATCATTCAGAAAGCCATTAACAAGCAACTCACTCACTACCTCAACACATTCCAATTCCTAGACACCATGCAATAAGGTTTCAGACTCAATTCCAACACCAAGACAGCTCTCATTGCAGCAACGTATGACATCAGCATGATCCTTGATGGAGGAGAAACAGAGGCACTCAATCTGTTTGACCTCTCAATGGCATTCAACACTGTCTTAGACCTCACCCTGATTGGAAGACCACATGAAGTAGGCATCTAAGGACCTGCCCTCAATTGGACCTTCTCCTTCCTCACAGGAAAAACACAAAATGTCACCATGCCACATGACACATCAGAAACCAAGAACTTCATCTGTGGAGTCCCCTCAAGAATTATCTCTCAGTCTGACCTTGTTCAACAACTACATACCCCACTGGCCTACCTCATCAGATCGTACAACATCAACATACATTCCTAGGAAGACAACACCCAATTGATACACTCCCTGAAGGACAAGACCCTAGAGGCAACAAAACTTCACCAGCTGCATGACCTAGGTAGCCACCTGGATGAGATTTGATTGTCTCAAGCTCACTCAGTCAAAACTGAAATGTTGATCTTCGAAAGGAAAACTTGTGCATTGAATTCAACCTCATGGCTGGCAGACATCAGCTCCTCACCAACCCCCACAACCTAAATCAGACACTTAGGAATCATCCTAGGCGGCAAGTTTAACATGACAGGCCAGGTAAATGCAGTGACCGCCACCTGCTACCACATTCTGAGGACACTGAACAAAATCATCAAGTGGTCACCAGAGAACAGAAGCAAAACAGTCACACAGGCCCTGATAACCAGCAGACTTGGCTGCGTCAATGGCCAGACCTTATTGTACATCTCCCCCAAGGCATTGAACTACCTCCCACATCACATCAAAGGCCTCCTCATCACTTCTTGAGTTCCACAAGTAGCGGAAGACTTGGCTTTTCGAATAATCTCACCCTAAAGACAGCTGCTTCCCAACCTGTGTAGGGCCTGGATACCCTCATGGGTGATTAGCACACTATACAAATAGACATAAAATACCTTAACATAACAACAACATGAGTGCTAACCACCTTGAGGACAGAAAAGACTGGGATATTTAGCTACACTCAAGAGGCAATGCCTGATGTGTATACAATAAGCCTTGCTTCATAAGTAAGCTTTTTTGTGTGGGTGGTTCAAAATCACAGAATGATGCAATCCCTGGGTGTGCTTTTTAGGCCCGATCTCCTTCTGGATGTTATTTCTGAAACACTCAAGGTGTAGTGGAAGTGAAAATAGCCACCATGAGAGTGAAAGACATGACAGTATTCTAATGTGGGCTGCCTATGAGTTCCCAGAAGCAAAAAAAACAAGGGCCAGATGTACAAAGAATTTTTCCAGTTGCAAACGGCCCGATTCACAGAGTCTCGGAATAATGTTTTTTCAAATGTATAAAATGCAAAAGGTGATTTGGTAACTTATTGCCAAATCACATTTTTCATTTATTTGTGATTCAGTATTTGGAAGGGCATGTTTAGAGTGTCCCTTCCAAACACCAAATCAATATGATATGTATTACTTTTTGAGACTGAATTCCAGTTGCAAAATAATAATACATAACCACCTGTTTAAAACTGGTGGTAAACCATTCGCAAAAGGGAAGGGGTCCCTTGAGGACCCCTTCTCCTTTGAAAATGTAAATCAAAATATTTTTAACAGCATGCAGCTAGGCCCACCGCCCACTGTCTACTCTTAAGTAATGAAACTTCTAGGTTTCATTTCTCTCTTTTTAACTGCATCCTGCTTTCCTTTAAGGAAAATGGCTGCATTAAAAAAAGCTTGCTTTATTAAAAAGCAATCACTGACACAGTAGTCTGCTGACCTGAGCAGGCCACCCTCTCTTTGATTGCTGTGGCTCCTAATGGGTCGCAAACTGTGACCTACATCATTAACATTCATGAGGTAGGTCAATTTGCAATCCACAAGGAATCCCTAAATGAAACTAAAAGAGTTTCATATACTAGGAATACCAATTTCCTCATTGCGATAGGGAGAGAATCGCAATGAGGGAATCGGTATTCCTAACGTTTGTACATTTGGCCACAAGTGTTTAAGGGACACAGTTGAGTTCTGTTTATTCTTTAAAAATATTCTAGGCAACTTTTCAAATTCCAGTATGGGTTGAAACACTTAGGGCCTCATTATGACCCTGGCGGGCGGCGGAGGCCGCCCGCCAGGATGCCGCCCTCCAAAATACCGCGCCGCGGTCAAAAGACCGCGGCGGGTATTACAAGTTTTCCCCTGGGCTGGCGGGCGGTTGCTGAAAAACCGCCCACCAGCCCAGGGGAAAACGACCTTCCCACGAGGATGCCAGCTCGTAATCGAGCCGGCGGAGTGGGAAGGTGCGACGGGTGCAGTGGCAACCGTCGCGTATTTCAGTGTCTGCAAGGCAGACACTGAAATACTTTGCGGGGCCCTCTTACGGGGGCCCCTGCCGTGCCCATGCCATTGGCATGGGCACGGCAGGGGCCCCCAGGGGCCCCGCGACCCCCCCTACCGCCATCCTGTGGCGGTAGGGGGGGTCAGAATCCTCATGGCTGCGGAGCGCGCTCCGCAGCCATGGAGGATTCACACGAGCAGCGGAAAGTCAGCGGGAGACCGCTGACTTTCCGCTTCTGACCGCGGCTGAACCGCCGCGGTCAGATTGCTCGTTGGAGCACCGCCAGCCTGTTGGCGGTGCTCCCGTGGTCGGTGGCCCTGGCGGCCACCGGCCGCCAGGGTCAGAATGACCCTCTTAGGGCCTGAATTGGACAAATGTGACTGATGTCCATCTGCCCTATTAGCATTGCCATATAAGGTGGACTGATAAAGGTCACGCTTGGGAGGAGTAACACTTACACCAAACTCTAAATTAGACCCTTATTTACTTGTTGTTTACTAGAAATAAATACTACTTTTGTAATCTCTATTCTTGCATATTAGCACTAAAATGCACATCATGTTAGAGTGTGGACTGAGGAAACATAGCACTACCTCCGACACATTCCACTTAAATGTTTAAAGGTATAGGCAGTGTTTTATAGGACATTTGTCTGACTAATGGAATGAATTGAGAGCTGTTGATTTTCACAAAGATTAATTCAGACTGGCTCGCCATGTGAAGAGTTTACCTTTTTTCTGTCGTTTAAAATAAATATTAGACGGTATAATTCACTGCTATGATCAAAACATACGAGGATGAGTTTAGTCACTTCAATACAAAAATAAACTATACCTGAAAAGAGCTGAGGGTTAATTGCACGAAGAGTCTGACATGCTTGGAGTGCCCATCAATCTGATCATCCGTGATGAACGTATACACAATTTCATGTATACCCAGCAATGGAATTAACACTAGTGTTGATCGAGCGAGCCTGGAGAAATGGATGAATACAATGCAATGTCACAGAACATATTTCGAAATATCAAGGCAAACCAACATAACACACAAAATAATGGAATTATGTACATTGCAAATAAGACAATTATAATTCAGTTTCGAAGTGAAACGGTGTAGCAGTTTTAAACATTTTATCATGGCAAGCCTCTGGAAAAAAAAAAAATTGAGAGCTGTAGCAATGCAGCATGCAGATGTCAGAAGCCATCAACTAGGAGGAGTGGCAAACCATGAATGGTAGATCAGTCATGCAGATTCTGGAGACCGATGATTCGGGTTTTGCGGGCAAACTGGAATGCAGGATAGACTGATCCAATTTGACATTCACTACGGAGAGTGTTCTAGTGACAAGACTAGCAATTCATTGGACCTGAAAATGGTTAAGATATAGGGTGGTATAATGTTTGAAAGGTTGCTGAGATTTCTAGAGTATAGCACACATGTTGGGAAGCAGTACGAGAGGTTCCTTAATGAAGGAAACTGAGGTAGTTGGCACGTCCTTAAAGTCAAGGATTGGACTTTTACTGAGGGTTCTTGCTTTATGGTATATTATGTTACTTACTTCACGCCCATGCACAGAACATCATAAAACCAAGAGCTGGTGGGGAAAGTAAACAAAATAGCATCAGACCCTATTTATTAAACAAATTTGGAAAAGTCTACAAGTTTCACATTGCAAATGAAAGTGCAGAGCTATTGGCATTGACAATCCTCGGTGATTTTGGCATATTTAAAGCCAAAAACATTCCAAGATGATCTCCTATGTGTGCACTTTCATGATCGCACACAGACGGATATCTTGGAACGATTAATTTCAAAGTATAAAAAAAAATCATTCAACATGGCCCTTCTGTATGAACATGCATGCACACTCACCAACAGCCACCTTGTAATGATTTTTGTTATACTTAGAAGAAAATCATTCCAAGATGACACGTTGCATGAACATGCATGTGCAAATGCAGGCAACCATCTTGGAATTTATTTTATAGCAAAACAACAATCAATCCAAGTTGGTGCAGATGGATGCATTTTTTGTATGCTCATGCACAATGGTACACAGCAGCAGTCCTCGGTAATGCCACTTTGGCAGCTCGAGGAGGAGCAGCGGCTTCAGTGGTGGTATGCATGAGAGCAGGATGGCTGGCTGACTACAGGTCGGAGAGAGCATTAGTGCCTGGGGCCCCGCTACAAGCTGCTTGCGACCTACACCTCCCCAAAGGAGCTACGTGCCATATCAGATACCATGTCGGTGGTGTGGGTCCGGACCCAGTTCCACTGTCTGGATGCCTTCATGGTGAAGAGGAGTCTGAGCAGCAACCTAGGAGATGGATGTCTCTGCCCCAGCCGGGCCTACGCGACACAGCCTCCCTGGCAGCAGGCACAACCCTTAAGCATGGAGGCCAGGAGGCCCGTAATAGGAGACATCAAAAGCCTGGGGATGGACTGAACTGTTTGGAAGACCCAACAATGCCGGGATCCCTCCTCCTGGTTTGCAGGTACCCAGGTGCTGTGCTCCCTGCTTACCCCATAGTCGTTTATATTTGGTGCTTCTGTGCCGTGACTCTCGGTCCTAACGACCAGAGGCCTGACTGGGACCTGCCGCCTCCCTTCTGCCGCAGTGAGGAGCGTGCTGGACGAGGGGGTTTAACAACTCAGGGATAACAGTTGACGAACCTGGGGAGTGGGTGGTGATGGCCCTGAGGCCCTAGACATCACAGGTGGAACCAAATGGTGGCCACTCTGGAGCAGAGGTCGGGGGGCCATATTCAGAAGTGACTTGCTCACAGAAACCTTGGGAGACACATAGCCTTCACCCTTGAGGACAGGTTGGAGTGGAGGATCTGGGGGATGATGACCTACATGCTGGTGATCCCTGTGGATGGGTGGTTCACCCTGAGGATTAGCAAAGAGGCCGCTTTTGTGAAGGACCCTACAGCATCTGCATCCCTGGGCATTACTCCCTGTCCTGCGGCATCCCTGGAGAAGGCAGGTGCTCACATAGGTGACTTCCCTACCATTGTCACAGAGGCACTGTCTTTTGCAGGGAAGGTGTGGTCGGATTGGGCCAATCTATGACGGGCCAGGAAGAGTCGCTGGTGCTCTAGACTCGGTGCAGGGGGCCATGGCTGCATTCTGGGGGAAGTAAGATCACAGCATGAAGGACATGCTTACCTAGTCTGCTGGGGCCCTTGCTGGGGACTGCCGGGCTTGATGGTGGAGAGAAGGAAGCCCCAGAACCCGCTCCTTCCAAGAGGTTCTCTTTACCTCCCTGAGAGAAGACCTCCAATCTGTCAAGAAAGAACTATCCTCTGACCTCCGAGAGGAGCCCCGTGATCCTCTTCTGGAGGATCAGGGTATCAGCTTAAAAGAGGTAATTGAACAGCTCCAACAGGAAATCGTCAGGCTCTGAGACCAACAGATTGACTCGCAGACACAAGAGGAGGACTTGGGAAAATGCTCAAAGCAAAATAACATTTGCATCAAGGGTGTTCCCACTGGTGTGTAAGGCAACAACATTGCGGCATATGCAAAAGATCTGTTGTGGATGCTCCACCTGAAGCAGACATCCATCTGGACAAAGCACACAGAGTGGGTCTGCCACGACCTGACTCGGCATCTCCTGCATATTTCTTGGTGTGCGTCCATGACTTGCAACTCAAAGAGCACATTCTTTGGTCTGCTAGAGATCCCCATCCGGTGCTCTTTCCAGGCCACAAGCTGATGTTGTATCAAGAATTGTCACCCTCCACACTTCAGAAACACCAGGGGTTCAGTCCAATTATGGCGATCCTCCAGGACAAAGGTATACCACACACATGGGGCCACCTCTTCTGAATCATCTTCCTCCTTGACCACAAGAACCATCAGCTTTGCTTCTTTACAGAAGCCTGCCCGCTTCTTGACATCCACAAATTCTCTGCATCAGTGTTGCAGGCTGATCCATGCAACAGGAGGACCCGCAGATGACAGCGATGACAGGGGGGGTTGGGTTTCTCCGGTAGATCTTCATCCTGATCTGGAGACCATGGCACAGGAGCAACGAGTGGTACTGGAGAATCTCAGGTAATGACACTGGTGCCGCGGACATATGAATGTCTGAACCTCCTCGGACGATTGCTCCAGTGAGGGCGGGGTGGTGGTGAAGGTAGCAGGGAATGTTTTGCTTGTGCCACCATACACACTTGATTCCTTCACTACCATGACCCCTTTGGATTTCTATTTGGCGTCTACTCATGGACTATGTTGTTCTTACAGTTTTATTATGTTTTGTTTGTCTGTTTGAATGGGGACTTGGAGTCCAAATGTAGGAATTCAATGACTCATCCAGAACATCCCCGACATGCATGACATACTCAAGATCCTTACTCTGATTCTGAAGGGTCTGAATCACCCCACTAAGAACAGGGCTATGCTCTCTTAATTTGAACGGTCTCAAGCTGACTTACCTTCTTCAAGAGACTCACTTAGTTTCCAGCGACTGACAAAGACTACGATCCCGAGCCTTCCCATTCCGATATTTTTCATCCACTCCAACTAAGAGTCAGTTGTTTTCCCACTCGGTATTGGTAGGCACATGTACCTTCACCTTAACAACTATTTCTGCCCCTAATGAAGTCCAGAAACGATTCATGTGCCATGCACTGGCAGAAGTCATGTCTACTCAGGACTGCATGGTGCTTGTGGGAGGGGACCTCAACCCGGTCTTTGACCATGTCCTGGACAGATCTACACAGCGACATGGGCAACCAGGAGCACTTTCTGAGAAGGCACACTTTGGTTGCGGAACCTGGGGCTGGGGGACCTCTGGTGCAGTTTATACCCAAATACTAGGGACTATACATTTTACTCTCACATGCACAAATCAGATGCCCATATAGATTATCTCTTAGGTACCAGGGACATTCAATCCCTGGTCGAGGCAGTGGAGATTGAACCCCGTTCCATTTCAGATCACACAGAGATCTCTCTCGCATTGAACCTCCCCTCTCTGCGCTGCCCTTCAGTCCATGGCAGCTGTGAGACACATTGCTACAGCGACCTGAGGTAGTCACCCAGAATGCCAAGGCACTGAACACTTTCCTGAAGTTCAACAATATCTCAGACGTCTCAGTCTCTAGTCTCTGGGATGTCTTAAAGGCTGCCATAAAAGGAGAACTGATACCCATTTTCCAAGCGGAAAACAAACTCTGTTGTGAAAAGCGGGGGCATCTGGGTCTAAGGGTAAGGGAACTCAAACACATTCATCAGCGTATGGGAGCACCGAGAGTCTGGCCCCAACTAGAGGCTGAGCTTAAGCAACTGGCAGGTCTCAATCTGGGCAGGGTAGAATATGCGGCCCTCAGACTTTGTCACTCTTTCTATGTGAGAGGTGAAAAGTGTGGGTGCCTTCTGGAGGATCAGCTGGGGGTACAACAGGGAAGGAGGGTGCAGTCTCTGGCAGCTGTGGATGACTCCGATCTCAGAGAAGACAGTTCTATTTCAGACGCCTTTTAGTATTTCTACTAAGGGCTCTACATGACAAGTCCTTGCCACAAGACCATCCTGACCTCTATCTCCGGGAGGTGTGGGCCCCGTGTCTCACACAAGAGGAGACAGATGCCTTAGATTGTCCGATTAGGATAGAGGAAGTAATTTCAGCAATTGGCCAGCACAGGACCCTGAAATCTCCAGGGCCAAATGGGTATTCTGCTTTAGTCTATAAAACCTTTTGTATACAGCTAGCTCCCATGCTAACCAGTCTCTTCAACACTATCCAGCGCCCGAGTTCAATGCCACCCTCCATGTTGGAGGCAGCCATAGTGGTCATCCAAAAACCCAGGAAAGATCTGAGGCAGTGCACCTCCCATCATCCCATATCTCACTTGAACGTGGATATAAGCTATTAATTAGCATTTTTGCTGTTCAGCTCCAGCCCCCTGCCAAGGTTTTGCCTCCCAGGCCAAGCAGTGTTTATCCCCAGCCACCAGTGCAGAGACAATACGAAGCACATTCTTCATTTAGTTGTTAAGTCCCATCGCTCCTGCCAGGAGTTAATGCTCCTGAAGTTGGATGGAAAGCATTGACCACCTCCAGTGGCCATACATAGAAGCCACTCTCCATCGTTTTGGCTTCAGCAAACGATTTAGCTCCTGGGTTCTTAGCAACTAAGGCTAGCTCCCTGCATCAGTCTGAGTAAATGGCCAAACCTCCACCTCATTCCCCATCCTCAGGGGCACAAGGCAGGGACGCCCCTCTCGCCCCTGCTCTTCACCCTCTACGTGGAGCCCATGGCCTAGTGTGTCTGGAACAATCCAGCTATCAAGGGGGTGTGTTTTGAGGGCGAGGAACACACCATTAGACTCTACACAGATGATGTATTAGTGACCTAAAAAGAGTGACTACCTCCCTGCCAGCATTCCTAAAGTAATTGGAGGCTTTTGAAATAGCTGCCAGGTTCAGTATTAATGTTTACAAGACCCAGGCATTGGACTTGTCACTGTCCCCATCCTCGAGGGATGTAATAACTCGGGAACACCCAATCCAATGGGCATCGCCTTCTCCTCCCAATCTAGGAGTTCAACTGACCACCACAGTGCAACGGCTCTTCTCAACTATAAAGCCCTGCGCATACAAATCGAGGCGGACTTACGTCACTGGCCCCCACAATGCCTCTCTTGCCTCGGTCAAATAACCTCCTGGAAGATGTCGGTACTGCCAAAAGTTCTGTTTCTCTTCCAGACTCTACTGCTGGAACCCCCCACAGGTCTCATCCACACTCACCAGTGAGAGATTAATCCCTTTGCCTGGGCTCGGACACGGTCTTGGATGTGCAAAGACCTGATGTACAGACCCCTGGGGGAGGGAGGTCTTGGTATGCCAAACCGTCAACAATACTACCAAGCGACGCAGCTCTGGTTCCTGGCTGAGGGGGAGTCTGAGAAGCCCTGGCTCTTCATGGACTGTGTGGTCATTAGGACACCTTTGTAGAAACTCCTCTTTTCATATAAGGCAGCTCGGCCACAGAGTCTCTACCTCTACCCATCACAAGATCGATGATGAATATCAGGAACCAGGTGAGTGAGAAAAGTGCATTCACCTTATTTCCCTCCACTCTCACGACCATTATTGGCCATATAGACTTCACCCGGGCCTTGATCATGCAGCATTCTAACGCTGGTGGAGAGCAGGGTGTGGTTCAGCTGGACATATGTTTGACGAGTCTGCCCCCCTGACCTCTGCACACATTTGTGCTGAATACGAGCTCCCTGAAGTGGAGAGGCTGAGATATTTCCAAATCAGACACTGGGTGAGCCAATCATCAGTTTGTCCGGGAGTACACTGCTCTCTCACCACATTTGAAAAATGGCTGATGATGAAAGCATGAGACAAACACCTGATCAGTGAATTATATGGCCTTCTATGCCAGCCTACTCTGCGAGTAAAATCGACGGGACAGCAGCAGTGGGAACTGGAACTTGGGTGAGAACTGACTCAACGAGAGTGGCGAGACACATTGCCCATAATGCAGCTAGTGTCAAAACTGCTACTAAAATAACTTCCTTATGGTACCTCACGTCAGCATATCTCCACAGAGGCAACTCCACACGCAGCACTGATTGTTGGCACAAATGCGGATCCTCTGGGATCCTCCCACACCTCTTGTGGGAGTTCCCAAAACTTACATATTACTGGTAAAAAATCCTAGATGACATAGGCACTCATTTAGAAATGCGGCTACCCCATTTCCCAAGATGCATTGTCCAGGGTATACGTGGTGTTCCTAACTTTCCCCTCAAATCATGCAGAGGCCAACAGATAGGGCTGGGTCCTGGGACAGCATTGCAGAACATTCCAACGCATTGGGGCTCCAGCGGGACCCCCACGCATCAGGGCTGGCTCCACCGTCGATGGCACATTTTGGGGATGGAGAAACTGACCTTGTCACTCACGGCACAGGGAAACTCATATGACCAGCTATGGTGTCCCTTTATCACACTACTCTCGGCTGTATTTTGTGAACTCACTTGTCATAGATATCTCTGGCTACTCAGACATACAGATCTGGCAGCACACACTCGGCCCGCGGAACCTTCGGTGACACAGGATGGCTGACTTGAGGTGAATTAGGCCATGTTTACATTTTGGCTTAAGCCGGTCCTGTGGGTAAGGAGGGAGGGGTTGAGGGAGTCCGTTTGTTTGTTTGGAGTTATTATTTCAAAATGTCTTTATGAAATGCCAGAAAGAGATGTGAACCATAAATAAAAAAACAAGGAGTAGGTAACAGTAAATGGAGCAAGGGAAGCAATGTACTCCTATGCAGTGCTGAAAGGCAAATAAAACAATAGTCCCTTCATGTTAGAAGTGGAATGATATTCATGCAATCAGAAACAATGTAAAGATGAGACTCATCAGATTAGCGATAAATAGGACATTAAGGAAGAAGTCCATTTTTCAACTACAGGACACTAAAACAGAAAAAAAAACATAAATTCATGAGCAAGGGGCTAACCAAAAGCTCACTTTATCTATAAATGTATAATTAGGATGTCATGTTTTCAGTGTGTATTTTTTCTGGATGTCAGTGTTGTTTTCTCAGTGTTTTCCAACTATTTTGAAAATAGTGCTTTTAAGGGTTTATTTAGCTGCCTAGGCCACTTTTTAAAAGCACATATTTAATTTCATGGAGAAGTAAGGCAGGGTATGTCGTGTTTTGTGATTGGTGGTGTGCCCAATGAATTTATGTTAGACTGTTTTAGATATCAAAAGTCTTTTTATTGCACTCTCACTTACACTCACATGTCATTACCCTCTCTCACATCTCATTACCTCTCACACTGTCAGGAATCTGTCTGGTTTACAGGGCTATAAATGGATTTAAAATGTAAGAGTGCTATATTCAAATGCTTTAATACATACATTCCTAAACACAGTTGGGCTTCCTTCACCTACTCGTTATTGAAATATTATAACACTGTATGGTTGGTCAACCTTGCCAATAGCATAGTGCTTTATGAAACCGTTGAAATTTTGAATTACATCAGATTCATTTTTAGCTCTGCATTCTAAGGCACTTAAGGCATCTGCAACTTGATGCTTTAGGCATGCTCGCTGCTGCTTTTCTTCAGTCTTTGCTTAACTGCATTAAGGCTACATTAAGGTGATGCTGATGTTTGGTGGACATTCATAGTTCCCAAGTGTCCCCATATGAATGTCTCACTTTATTTAAGCCCTGATCTTTTAACAGACATCAAATTGTTTTCTGGGAATTGACATTTTGCTAACAACATTGTAACATCGTCACAACACCCCAGCAGTAAGGTGCAGTTGGATAAAAAGCACAGAATGAGCTGAAGGTATCACACGCAACAATGGGGCACCTTGAGGCTATTAATTTTGTTGGTATATGAAAAGATTTGTGGAATGTTTTCACCACTATCCGATGTGCCTGGTGACAGCACTGTTTTCACTGGTACCTGTCACTGCGCTTCACGTTGAATGTTTAAAGGCTGGAGAGTTTGAGAATTCACCTGCTATCAGTACTGGCTTGTTGGAAAAGGGACTAATGTATCAAAGGGTGATAGCCCTTCTGTGTAAATGTGACAGTAGGGGTAGGCATAATTTTTGCAATGTGCTGTAGCAGATATAACAGCAAAACTAAGGTGAAATTATGCAGAAATACGCAAACATTACCTGGCATTTGCAGCTATTTTAATAGCGCAAAATGCACCCTTGTGCTCAAAATGCTCAAAGGTTGCATTTTGCACTACAAAAATATGGCTACATGTAAAAGAGGATGAACAGCAGCAGCGAGCAGCCAGCAGCCAGCAGCCAGCAGCAGCTCACACTCACTAAATTAATTGTTCCTGTGTTATCACTCCTGCAGTGGAACTTTTGTGCCAAATTACTCATAATCACCAAACAGACGAGATTGTGCAATTTTCAAATTTCTCATCATAAGACTGACACAAAATTATAATGATTACTCCAGCATATGTGGCATTTTGCCCAGGCCTGTGTGACAGTACATATCAGCAAATATTCTTATGAGCCTGCCATTTCACCAGTCAGTGAAAGAATGAAACACTGCAAAAAGATAAAATATAATTTTAGTATTTCCAGGTTTTTTACAATGTTTAAAAATTTAGATCAGACCTAAAGCACGCTCCTAAACTAGGCACATTACATCCAAACACACAAAACTGTAAGCAATACAAGACCAAATGGAAGAAGAAACAATATTTTAGTGACATCCCTAAATGACAAAACTCAAGGAGAATGATACTAGGCCAATCTTTCGTGCTTCTACTTTGTATAACAAAGTTTCATTCTGTTGGCTCCTTCATGAAGAAATAAAAATGACTCATTCGCTCTCAGTGTCTTTTCTTTTTCAATAGCTTTTGAGTTTGTGGCTGTGCAGGTATTTTCCAGTGTTTATATGTTTACAATGATGAGTACCATGTCCCTTTCAGTAGGGATGTATCAGTTATTATAGATTTTAACCTAAAACTAAGGTGGTTTTTAGTATATAATTATAATGCAGTGTTAGCATAGTTTTTTCTGGAAAGAGTGATATGCTACCACTTTGTTATACTTATTTATTTAGAGTAAAAACAGAGAGAAAGAGAGTCAAAAGCCACGAATTCAGATATAAAAGGGTCAAAATAACTGTAAGATCCAAGAACCAAGATAGTGAACAGGGAACCATCACTAGGATGTGATCAGGAACAGTATGATGACACAGGGAACCACAAGGACCGCAATGCATCAAGGAAGTGAAACAGAAACTAAGACTCGAATACGATGAGGAAATACAAATGATAAGTAGAGATGTGTGTATTTTTCTATATTGAAGTAAAGTCTGGTTTCCAAGGGTTCCTCATGAGGGACATCTAGGATGGTAGAGTTCTGACACAAAACCTGACATTATTCCATCTGACCATTGTAATTGGAATAAAAACTGTGGCCCAGATTTATGGTGGCCTTGAGTCATTCCAACGCCATTAGCGTTATTTTTTTAATGCTAATGTGGCATTGGAAGGGCAAAAACACTGCACCATATTTACAAACTGGCGCAATGCTTGCATTGTGCCACTTTGTAACCACTTGCACCACATTATGGCTGTGTGCAGGCATAATGTATGCAATGGGGGCATTCTGGCGCTAGGGGGGCTATAAAAATGGCACAAACAAATCTCTGAGATTCATTTGCGCCATTTTTATCGACAGTTTTCAAAGCCTGCTAACCGCAGGTGTCAAAAAGAGGCTCCCATTGGTTACACTGGCCTCTGGGTGCTTTGAAGCATTAGCTTCCTATTATTTTTACGCTAATCCTGCAAAGCACCGGACTAGCGTAAAACATTCTGACGCTAGTTTCCCCTGACTACCGCCATGGTGCGCCATATTTTAAATACGGTGCACACACATGGTGGTGTTAGGGGGGTGCTAAGGGGCACAAGAAATGTGGCGCTGCACTAGGTGTAGCACCACTTTTCATAAATCTGCCCCTCTGTGAGCAAAATGCTACAGTACAAGATGTGGGACGCCATGTCATTTAGTTCTTATCCATGTCAATGTAAACAGAGGGCCTGTCTACATACTGGAGCCTAGGCTCTGCTGTATCCTCTCCTCCACAAATTGTTCAGTGCACCGAAAGACTTTGCATAAGGGGATCAACATCATAATATGCATCTACATGTTGAAAGTGAATCCCAGAGAAGAGGAAACTCACTCAGCTGCAACAGAACAACGTTTTCAGACGGAAACAAGACAGCAAGCTCTCATGGAAATTATGTGCATGTACACTATGGGCAGCAGAAGTATCTACCCAAGATGGAAGGGGTACATTGCGAGCTGTGAAGTCTTTATGCTGCTGTTACACATGGGGTCCATGTTAATGTTGAAGGCCATTATTGATGTCTCATATGAGGAGGGGCAGGTGACATCCTACTGGGTGAATATTGCAAATAAAGCAGTTGTAGTTTCATTTCAGAAGTGAAACGATGCAGAAATGTTAACATGTTTATCACAGCAAACGTCTGGCAAAATAAATACCAGAGAGCTCTAGCAATGCAGCATGCTGATGTAAGAAGCCAATAACTGTGGATAAGCAGTAAACAATGAATGATGAATCAGTCATGCAGGTCCTGGTAAATGATGAGGTTTTGATTGCAGAAAAGACTGATCCAATTCAATGTTGATAACTGGCCAAACTCCCTTTCCTCTTATCTACTGCTTAACTGAGCTGAAGAGCATTGTCCCAGCCTTGCACGATGGTTTTCACTGATGCAGAAACAGAAGGGATGCCATCTAGCACATTATTATCTATCAGCCTTCAAACAGTAGCACTAGTACAGAGTATGCCCTCATTATTTACCCCTTCTTGGGTCTGGTTCTCCTTCTGTATGGCCTCAATGATGTTGACAGCTGCAAGAGGAGAAGCACAAAGGTAGGACAGCACACCGCAGTAGACCCTGCTCAGCAGCCCATTTTGGATAACCAGAAAACAGTGGAAATAAACACTGGCAAATTATGTGGCCATTTCATGAGATCTACAATAAGCAAAAAATGAAAACATTTGCGATAAGCCATGGGATGCACCCAAGATAGAAGGAAAATGCAAGTTGGCCAATGCAGAAGTGGCTCGCCCAAACAAGACAATGGCGGTCATTATGAACATGGCCGAAAAGACTGCTGACCGCCGTGTCGGCGGTGAACAGAATCCTGCTGGTGGCGGCGAATGGAAACCCGCTATATATTGATATAAAAACCCAACCCTGCCAAAAATTCCCAGACCACCACTCCCCGCCAGGAGCCTGTCGGCAGGAATCCCGGCCCACCCCACCCCACCACCGCCAAGCACACCCACATCCCGCCCTCCAAATAATGATGCACAAATCACCTCGGCGGACAGTGGAGGCCGGACGACCATTGGCGGCTGAGACGGCCACGGGCGGCAAGTGGGCACAACAGCAACAAGTGCACACATTGGCTAGGCCTAGCACCCACACACCTGACACACATCCAGAACACCATAAAATACCCCTATACACACCCCACAATCCCTTGCAACGAAACCAGGACCAGAAGACGGAGGGTACCAGAGCCAGACAGAGAACGCCAGCAGACAGGACAAGCATTTCGACTTACACAGGACCACCCATACCCCGTCCCCAGTCCCGACGCCATCCACCACCCTAACCATGCCCCCCCCAAAAATCCACGCTTCACCAAAAGGGAGCTAAGGACCATGGTGGACGAGATTCTGAAGGTGGAGCCACAAATATTCAGGTCAGAGGTGCAGCACACACCCATTGCGGGGAAATTGGAGCTGTGGCAGACCATTGTCAACAGGGTGAATGCAGTGGGACATAATCCACGCACCAGGGACGACATCCGCAAGAGATGGAATGACCTACGGGGGAAGGTCTGGGCCAAGGCATCCAGAAGACTGGGGGAGGACCACCACCAACACCACCTGACTACACCGACTGGGAGGAGAAGGTACTCGCCATACTGCACCCAGAGGGACTCACTGGAGGAATGGACTCGGGTAAGCCATCTACAATTACCCCATATACAACACATCTGCAATGCATGCACCACCCCAAGACCCCCACCCACCTAGAACCACACCCCACCCAGCCATTACCCACCACATCCACTACCCTGCATTACCCACAATTCACTACCAGGCCCACATCACTCCCGCTGTGCACAGCCACCCACACCTGCACATACCCACAATGTAATAACAACCCCCACCACAATGTAACCCCACCACTGCCACTAAATGCAATGTCCACCTCACAAAGGCACCCTGGAAGGCCACTGATAGTCACACCAGCACAAAATTGCACAGTTCTGTACACCTCAAACCCTCATGCTTATGTAACAGACATGTCTATGTCCCCCAACAGGCACCACCACCCATGCAACCATAATGGAGGGGACAAGGAGTGCCACAGCACTCCAGGGAGACAGGGGCACATCACAAGACCTTGGCGAAGGACGCCTGGACACTGATGAGCAGGCAGGCCCCTCACACAGCCCTGGATGCTCACATGCAGCAGCCCCACCCAGGAAACCACTGTCACCCCTAACATCCAGTCAAGACCAACAGGCCAGGGGAGGCGTACCCACACCAGTGGACCCAGGGGAGGGACAGGTGTAACACAGCTACAGAGGCCACAGTCTCCCACTCCCAACATGCAGGAAGGCGAGGGCCTCAGTACAAGTGGCACGCCAAGACCTGCACAGGGGACACAGGCACAGGGGGACAGGGCAAGTTCAAGTGCCCCAGTGGGTCAGGGGGTAGGGCACCGGATGGATGCAGCAGCCCAGGACGTCATTGCAGAGGTATTGGGGGCCTACCAACATACCCAGGACAGGTTAGCACAGATTGTATCCACCCTGGAGCAAAGTCAGAGGATGCAGCTGGAACAACACCAACAGGCCATGGAGCAGTGGAAAGAACACAATGCCACAATGGCCACCATTGCTGGAGCACTGCTGCAGTTGGTCAACAAACAGTCAGACACCCACACCGGATAAGAGGCCTCCACAACAGCCCTTGACAACCAGCAACAGACGAACCAAGCAGCAGAAACAGCACAGGAAATACCCTCCCAGGAAACACAAGGGCCAACCATGCCACCCCAAGAAGCTCCACAACAGGCACCCAAACGTAGTCTCAGGCCAAGATATGGCACTGGAAACCCAGCTAAGAACAAGCCCCACTCCAACAATTGACACTGCCACTACTGAAAAGCAACCATCCCACCCACTCACCAACTACACTTAGCTGAGGGCAAAATGAAGTACTATACTACAAATAGGACCCACCTATGACATCCAATAGGGCTGCCACCAAGTCGGTTTTGAGGACACCCAACCCTAACGACTTCCATCACTGTACATAGCACATTTCACTGTATTCGACCAATAAACAACATTTCTCACCTGTAACACTGTCCCCTGTCTTCAATGTTGAACAAAGTGGAGTATGGATGCAACTGGCAGGGAACAACTTTATTGTCAATTTGTGCTTGGTGGTGGTAATGTGTGTTTCAAATTAGGCAAGGAGGGAATGCATATCTTGTCTGTCAGTACCATGCTGAAGAGGTCCATGTCTCACCTATCATGACCAATCCCCCCTATATGACATGGCACACTTACAGTATCAGTACCTAACCACAATTACAGGCTTAAGTCCCAGACAGTGATTGGAAGTAGAGTTGTATCAGTTGGTTCCTGGAATTGACATCTTCCCCTTCCTCATCCTCACCATCACTGTCCTCACCTCTCTGAGGTAACTGATCAGGATCTATAGCCTCTCCACCTCCAGAAGGAGGATAGAATGTCTCACAGCCGTGTTGTGCAGCATGCAGCAGGACACCACTATTCTGTACACCTTATCAGGCCCATAGGCCTGGGGCCCCCCAGAGATATGTAGACACCGGAATCTAGCCTTCAGGAGACCTATAGTACGCTCTATCACCCTCCTAGTACGTCCATGGGCCTCATTGTATTTCCTCTCTGCATCCATCCTGGGATTCCTCACTGGTGTCAGGAGCCAATGCAAGTTTGGATAGCCAGAATCACCTGGAGAAATGGTCAATACAGAGTTATCATTGTAATGTCCCTTAGTCAGACAAGCTGGTTTTCTGCAATGTGTCAGTTAGTGACAGGTAAACTTACCTATGATCCACCCTCTGTCCTCTTGTAGTTGTTCCATCTTCTGCGGCACACTACTGTTCCTTAAAACAAATGTATCATGGACTGAACCTGGAAACATGGCATTCACATGGGAAATGTACTGGTCTGCAGTACATACCAATTGGATGTTAATGGAGTGAAAGTTCTTCCTGTTTCTGTACACCTGTTCCCTCACTCTTGGGGGGATGATAGCTATGTGGGTGCCATAAATGGCACCTATGACATGGGGAATGTTTGCAAAGGCATAGAAGTCAGACTTGATGGCAGGGAGGTCAGCACTTTGGGGGAATCGCACATAGGACTGCAGATGTTGTACAAATGCATTCAGAAACCTTGTCAGTACCTGGCTGAACATTGGCTGTGAGAAACCAGCACCCATGCCCACTGTCACTTGAAATGAGCCTGTGGCCAGGAAATGGAGTGCGGAGAGCACCTGTACCTCAGTTGGAATGGCATGCTGATTACAATTTCTGGGAGTTAGTGCAGGATCCAGTAATGCACATAGGTCCTGAATAGTTGCACGTGTGAGTCTGTAAGTGATAATGATATGACGCTCCACCATGGTCCCCATATCCACAAGTGGTCTGTACACCGATGGTGCCCTTCCTCGCCACAAGGGTTGGTACCTATGAGGGGTAAGAAAAAGGAGTGATGTGCACACATACATTGGCATATTTGCTAAATACATGCAGTGCATTGTTCATAGTAGTGTCAGTATAATAACTGCAACTTGACAGATGTACATGTACATCACTAGGAGGGAACAGAGTTAATCATGTGTGATAATATGCGCAATGGATAGAGGCCTCAGTGCTTCATATGGCTAGTAGGCCCAGCATTGTGAGTATTATGAATTTCAAGATGCGTAGGTGATGGCAAAATGTCTGCCCACTTTAGTTCTGCCCCTTCATTGTGGAAGTGACCTAATACCGCTAGCGGTTGACGTCACAGCGTACGGCAGTGTTGACTGCTGTTCGCACCCTCATTGGTTAACATGGATGCCAATGGGGAATCCTGGCGTATCATGATCGCCACCGGCGGTGATGGTGCATATGGCCGCGGAACGTACGCACGTTCATCATCGTTTGATCACTTGACTCCCTGATCATGTGCGGAGAGGTACTCCACTCTGTGTACTGCTGTGGCCTGCCTCTGACTATGGATGTTCCACGTGGTGCAGGGAAACGGGTCCCTGCCTTCACCCTGGAAGAACTGGAGAAACTAGTGGAAGGGGTCCTGCCCCTGTACGACAGACTCTATGGCTGGCCAGAGGTACAGGTGAGTCCGGGTTTGGGGGGCACTGTGTGAGTAATGGATGGAGTGGATTGCACAGTGTCAGCGCCCACCAGAAGAGGGCACATTGGCATGCCATCGCCAAGGAGGTATGGACCCTGGGGGGCTACAACCAGCAGAGCACCCACTGTCGAAAGAGGTGGGAGGACCTGCGACGCTGGGAGCGAAAGATCACTGAGGCCCAGCTGGGGAAGTCCTCCCAACGTGGAAGGGGTGCCCGTTGGGCACCGACCCCCCTCATGCGAAGGATCCTGGCGGTGGCGTACCCAGACCTGGATGGGCGCTTGAAGGCTGCACAGCAGTCACAAGGGGGTGAGTACGTAAGACCACACTTCAGCCTGGAAAGATGAGTGTGTGTGCGATAGGGCTCAAGGTGCTTAGAGCAGGGAATTTGACTGGTGTCCATCTACTGTCTGTTCCCCAAAGGGTGTAGGGGTGTCCCTGTCAGGTTTCACCTACCTCAGCTCCAATACTATTTCAGGGGATGGGTGTAGGTCAGTATACTGCTCAGTAGTCAGGGGGATGGCCATGGGCATAGTGCAAGGTGCTGCCTGTTGGGTATGTCTGCTGGGTAGGTGTATGTCTGGCCATTGTGTATCAGCATTCAGCTATTTACAAGTGTCTCTCCTGTTTTGTCTCTCCATTCGTGTTCTCTTGGGTTTGTTTGGTACAGCATCAACATCAGGCGAGGGAGCTGCGGCACCGGCAAGTGGGGAGGCAGCAGCCCACGGATCCTCCGAAGCAGAAACAACGGATGCCCAGGGGACCAGTAGGAGGGAGGGTGAGGGGACTTCCACGGGGTAGGCTACTACAACATGAGGTAGTGACTCTGAGACCTCCTCGAATGGGGTTCCTCCGGCGGTGGCAGACCATAGTGGACACACCACTACTGTGAGATCTTCCGCCACTGGCCATACCATCAGCGCCCTCCCTTCTGCTCCCCACTGAGTTGTCCGTGCCCGCCCACCCAGAAAGGTGGGCGTCTCCTTCGCCCCAGGCACCTCCTCCCCTGCCCCAGTCAGCCCTGCTGCCCTCACAGAGGAGGCTATTGACCTCCTGAGAACCATCTCGATAGGACAGACAAACATCGTCAATACCATCCAGGGTCTGGCATCTGAGGTGCAGCAGACCAATGCCTATCTGGATGGCATTCACGGTGCCGTGTCTGCCTTACAGAGATCTTTTCAGGCCCTGGCCTTCTCTTGGATGGCAGCCAGTTTCCCTGGCCATTCCGTCCCCCCTCCAGCCTCCCACTCCCTTCACCCGTCCAAAGCACACAATCAGACCCGCTTACAGGCACATCAACACACAAGAAGCACACTTCCAAACACAAGCACCACACCTCACAACACTAGCATTCACACAGCCAACAGACACCTGCACACACAACAACGTCCACTTCCCCCAGTGTGCCCACCTCTTCCGCCTCCCTTTCTGTCCCCTCTACATCCACACCCTCATGCACTGCACCTTCACTCACTGTTACTGCTCCTCTTGCTGCACTCACCACGATAGCAGACAGCCATACATTCACCCTATACACCACACCTGCACTCACCACCTCTACTGTAGTTGACACATGCAGCACACTCACTAGACTTGCAGACACCCACCCAACATACATCCACACTAGCTGTCTGTCTTCTCCCACTGTGTCCACCTCCCACCTCCCAAAACACACAAACGCACCGACACCCACCCATCAGACATCCACCACACCACAGCATACTGAGCAGTTACATGGCACCCACTACACGCACACCTACACCTGTCATGCTGCGGCGGACGCAAGCACGGGCCGCCGCGGCGCGGCATTTGGTAAACACCGCGGCCTGCATGCAAGCTGCAGGGGAAGCCGCGGCTTGCAGGCGGGCCGCGGGGGAAGCTGCGAGGCCAGCCAGGGGTCGCGGCACTCGCCGCGCCCCCTTCTTTCCTTTCTGCCACAAGAGCAGACGCGGCGGGAGATGAGACCCCGAGTTGGGTCTCGACCGTGCCACGCATAGCGCATTTAGTGCGCTTAACCTTCTGGCATGTAGGAAATCTTCTTCTTCACCACTTATCGGTCACAACAGGCAAAAGCCGGATACCTGCACATGGTGGTGTTTTAATGCATGCCTTTTCCCTTTCCCAGCATGCTGTTCACTTCCTCTCTTCACAGCATGCATTGTTTCTCTTAGTTTGGACGCATGTTCTTTATTCATTGTTATACTCTCTTCCCCAATCCAAGATGGTGGTGTTTCTACTTCCTGTTTCCTACTTCCTGTCTAGGGATATATAAGGGGAATTCAGCTTCTTGCTCATTGCGTTGCAACACTCCTTTGGTGGTAGTCACGCTCCGGCTGGTTTCCTTTGTGGATCCAGTTATCCTGACCTATCTTCGTCTCCAGTTTTCTTGTACTCTCGGATCTTCAGTTCTAACGTCCTGGTGTCCTCCTTCTGTTTCAGGGAGTTCCTGTTGGAGGTTTTTTACCCTTTTGGGGTTTTTCCTCTGGGACTCCTTCTGGAGGGCACGGACTGTAGTGGCTTGCTATTGTCAAACAGCACCGTGGCTACCGGAAGGGGTCGCCCCTACCTCGGCAAGAGCAGAACCTGCCGGAATCGGGGTCGTTCCCCAACCCTCATCAACCTCGACGGTAAGCCCAGTGAAAATCGTGACAGATTGCAACGCCCAAAAATCCAGTTGCAGTCCAGAACCATGGATAATCCAGTGGCAAATACGGAACCCACCATCCAGACCCTGCTCATGACTATACAACAACAGGCTCAAGAACTCCAACAGCTACGTACTGAAAAAACCGTCTATCGACAAGCCTTTGCATCCAGGACCACTGATGTCCCCTCAGTATCTGCCACTACACCTCGTTTCTCCGGGGATCCTAACAAGTTGAGAGAATTCCTGGATGCCTTGACGGTTTATTTTGCCTTTCACCCCGCACAATTTGTGCAAGACAAGACCAAGGTGGGGTATTTGATTAGCGCTTTATCGGGGCCAGCCTTGGCTTGGGCCACTCCTTTAGTGACAAGAAATTATCCCTGCCTGTCTAATTATTCCAACTTTGTCACTACCTTTAAACAGATGTTTGAGCACCCTGGACTTGAGTCTTCAGCAGAAGAAGCTCTCTGCGATATCCAACAAGGAAATCAAGATGTATTACAGTACATCACCCGTTTCAGACAATTAGCAGCAGAAACATCCTGGGTGGAACGTACCTTGGTGACCCTGTTCCGCAGGGGTCTCAGAGAGGACATTAAGGACGAACTGGTGCACTCTGCTAGAATAGAGAACCTTAAAGGATTGATGGATCAGATCCTGACAATAGAATATCGATTGAATGAGCGAAGAATGGAGAAAAAGAAGAGTCGTTTGCCATCACACTCAGTAACGTCTCGCACCTTCCCTCATCGTACCGAAGAAGTCCGTCCTGAACCTAAGGGGGTTACCGAGGAAGAGCCGATGCAAATTGATACGGCTCAAGGACCTTTATCAGCTAGTGAAAGAGAACACAGACGAAGGAAGGGACTTTGTCTGTATTGTGGTGCAGCTGGTCACCTAATTCGGACCTGCCCCGTTCGTCCAGCCAAGCCTTTGGGAAACGCCAACTCCCATACTCAGTGAGAAGGGTGAGGACGGGATATCGTGAAATACCTTCCATTTGCTCTTCCAGGGAAGAAGGAACTGCTTTTTTTCTTTTACCAGTTATCCTTCACTTAACTGATGGCCGGGAAGAAAGAACCCTAGGTTTATTGGATTGCGGAGCCAGTGGCATCTATTTAGATGAAGCATGGGCCAAGGAACGACAGATAGCACAAATACCTAAGGAAGTACCAGAACAAGTCCACACGGTGGATGGATCACTCTTGGCCTCAGGACCCGTACAGTATACCACCCCTACTTTCTGTCTACAGTTTGGGAAACACCAAGAAAATCTTTCGTTTGATTTGATTTCATCACCACACCACGTCATGATCCTGGGAATTCCATGGCTCACACGGCACAATCCTTACATCAACTGGGAAACAAAAACTATCTCTTTATCCTCTCACTTTTGCCAACAACACTGCTACCTAGCAGGGGATTATTGGTTCCCCAAAAGGTCTCTTAGCAGCACCCCCTAAGGTGGGATGCTCTATTAACGTCCTACAGGGAGTTCCCAGGCATTATCATGAATATGCTGATGTATTCCAGAAGCCAGAAAAACCTGAACTGCCACCCCATAGAGAATATGATTGCGCCATTCCTTTAGAACCAGATACAGTGGTTCCTTTTGGGCGAATGTACTCTCTAACAGAACCTGAGAAGCAGATTCTTAAGGAATACCTTGATGAGACCCTACAGAGCGGGTTGATTATTCCCTCCTCTTCACCTGCAGGGGCTCCTCTCTTCTTTGTGCCTAAGAAGACAAAAGATTTGCATCCCTGTATTGATTTCAGAGGATTAAACAAGATCACTATTAAGGATCGGCACCCGTTACCCCTCATTAAGGACATTCTAGAAGCAGTCAGAGGGGCAAAGAGATTAATCAAGCTGGATCTCAGAGGAGCCTACCATCTTTTGAGGATCAAAGACGGTGATGAGTGGGAGACCGCTTTTAGAACACCTTTTGGTCACTACGAATATCCAGTAATGCCATTCGGACTCACCAATGCCCCTTCCATTTTTCAAAGGTTCATGGATTCTATCTTTTCCGATCTTTTGCAACAAACAGTGGTGGTTTATCTCAACGACATTTTAATCTTTTCTGTCCACCCAGAGGAACACTCTAAGCATGTTAGCCAAGTTCTAGAGAGACTCCGACAACACCATTTATTCTGCAAACCCGAAAAGTGCGAGTTTGATCAGACAGAAGTAAAATACATGGGATATTGCATTAACCAAACTGGAGTCGCCATGGATTCAGACAAGGTGCAAGCTATATTGGATTGGCCATCTCCTTCTTCCATCAAGGAGACTCAGTGTTTTTTGGGATTAGCCAATTGCTATCGACAATTTATAGTAGACTTTGCCCAGAGAACCAGCTACATTACTCAAACCCTTAAAAAAGACCATCTAAAGAAGGGCTTTTGTTGGACACAAGACGCAGAATTAGCCTTTCAAGACTTAAAGAAAGCCTTTATTCAAGCCCCAATTTTACGACACCCAGACACCAGCAAACAATTCATTGTTATCACAGACGCATCCGAAAGAGCCATTGGGGCTGCCTTACTACAAAAACAAGACGATGATGATTTAGAGCACCCTGTATTCTACCTGTCACACATTTTATCCGATTCAGAACGGAACTATTCCGTACTCGAACGTGAATTACTCGCCTTAAAAACCGCATGCACAGAATGGAGACACTTTCTGATGGGCTCGAAAGAACCCTTTGAAGCCCGGACAGACCACAGAAATCTACAATGCTTAAGAAACTTTCAGTGTCAGAATAGCCGGCAGGCTCGATGGGCTTTCTTTTTCAGCCAATATGACTTTTATATCACATACATTCCTGGTTCTCAGAACATCCTGGCGGATGCCTTGTCCCAACGTTACCCTGAGTGCAGTGATTCTCCTGTACAGAACCTATTTGACAATAACAAGATCATTGGTTTAGTACAGACTTTTTTAGACCAAGTCAAGTCCGAATATGCCCGTCTAGAAGACACGGAGCTGAATAAGTTGCGTCCGCAACTTCACATAGATCAGGGGTATTATTATCATGATAAGGCCCTGTTCTTACCCACTAAACTAGTACAGACTGAAGCCTTACGTATGTGCCATGATTCCCCCATCGCAGGTCATCGAGGAATGAAAGCTACCGAAGAACTTCTGCTTCGCTCCTTCTGGTGGCCAACTCTCAAGACAGATACTGAAGATTATGTATCATCCTGTCCTATATGTGCTCAAGCCAAGACACCCCGTACTAAACCAGTAGGATTACTTCGCCCACTACCAGTTCCCCCAGGTCCATGGCACACTATCTCCACAGATTTCATGTGCTCTTACCCTCTTCAATGGGAAATCACGTAATTATGGTAACCGTGGACTCCTTCACTAGGATGGCTCACTTCACGGCCTTAAGAAAGTTACCAACGGCAAAAGAATTAGGTCAAATCTTTACACAAGAAATCTTTCAACTTCATGGATTACCTCAGGTCATTATATCGGATAGGGGTCCTCAATATATCTCCCGATTCTGGAAACAATTCTGTAAGACCTTGGGAATCGAAGTGGCCTTATCCTCAGGGTTCCATCCTCAAACTAACGGACAGACGGAACGACTCAATCAAGGCCTCAAACAATATTTACGTAGCTTCTGCAATGCGACGCAAAGTAATTGGGCTACCTATTTACCACTTGCAGAATTCTCATACAACAACTCAATACACAGTGCCTTGAAAGTCTCCCCTTTCTATGGCTCCTACGGTTTCCATCCTAAGGCCTTTCCAACTCCCCTGAAAGATACTTCCAATCTTCCTGCCATCTCCTCCTATGTTCGACAGCTACGAGGGGTGGTCCAATGTGTTATCCATTCCAACCTTGTGACCACTAAGTCACGCATGAAAAAGATGGCTGATAAGAGACGTTGTGAGGCTCCTCACTATCAGGTCCATGATAAAGTTTGGCTCTCCTCTAGATTCCTACCTCTCCGACTTACTCAGAACAAATTCAAACCCCGTTATTATGGTCCATTCCTGATTCTCAAAAAGATTAACCCAGTGTCTGTGCGTCTTCGCCTGCCCCAGACTTGGAAGATACACCCTGTGTTCCATGTTACTCAACTTAAACCTTACCTTCCTGATCCTTTTCACAGACAATTCTCCTGTCCTCCCCCTCGGTTGATTGATAATGTGCCCGAGTACGAGGTCCAGGAAATCTGTGACTCTCGGTTTTTCCATGGACGCCTCCAATACCTTATTCATTGGAAAGGCTACCCTATGAGTGAGTGTTCCTGGGAAGTTGCCCCTTCAGTTCATGCCCCTCTTTTGGTCCGTCGCTTTTTTCGTCTTTTCCCTCACAAACCTGGGGCCTCGGGGGGGCCTCGACGGCGGCCGCCGCGGACGCAAGCACGGGCCGGCGCAGCATTTGGTAAACACCGCGGCCTGCATGCAAGCCGCGGGGGAAGCCGCGGCTTGCAAGCGGGCCGCGGGGGAAGCCACGAATCCGGCCAGGGGTCACGGCACTCGCCGCGCCCCCTTCTTTCATTTCTGCCGCAAGAGCAGACGAGGCGGGAGATGAGACCCCGAGTTGGGTCTCGACCCTGCCGCGCATAGCACATTCAGTGCGCTTAACATTCTGGCATGTAGGAAATCTTCTTCTTCACCATTTACCGGTCACAACAGGCAAAAGCCAGATACCTGCACATGGTGGTGTTTTTATGCATGCCTTTTCCCTTTCCCAGCATGCTGTTCACTTCCTCTCTTCCCTGCATGCATTGTTTCTCTTTGTTTGGACGCATGTTCTTATTCATTGTTATACTCTCTTCCCCAATCCAAGATGGTGGTGTTTCTACTTCCTGTTTCCTACTTCCTGTCTAGGGGTATATAAGGGGAATTCAGCTTCTTGCTCATTGCGTTGCAACACTCCTTTGGTGGTAGTCACGCTCCGGCTGGTTTCCTTTGTGGATCCAGTTATTCCTGACCTATCTTCGTCTCCAGTTTTCTTGTACTCTCGGATCTTCAGTTCTAACGTCCTGGTGTCCTCCTTCTGTTTCAGGGAGTTCCTGTTGGAGGTTTTTTACCCTTTTGGGGTTTTTCCTCTGGGACTCCTTCTGGAGGGCACGGACTGTAGTGGCTTGCTATTGTCAAACAGCACCGTGGCTACCGGAAGGGGTCACCCCTACCTCGGCCAGAGCAGAACCTGCCGGAATCGGGGTCGTTCCCCAACCCTCATCAACCTCGACGGTAAGCCCAGTGAAAATCGTGACAACACCCCATACATCAACTCCCTCTGCCTCCACTCCCACCCCCTCATCCACAGCCACCCCAATTGCTCCCAAGAAACTTTTCCTCTCCTGTGCAGACCTGTTCCAACCCACTGGCCCACCCCGTCTTTTCCCGAAACGTGCCCACCTCCTTGCCCTTTCTGCTCCTTCCAGATCACAGCCCACCCCGGTCCAGCCTTCCCATTCCCGTGCCCCTTCTCCGGTGAAGAAGAAGGCTCGCTCAGAGCCTAAGGCATCCAGCTCCATCCGAGGCAAACAGCCCCCACCCCCTTCAAAGGAGAAGCCCACCCCCCATCCAACCTCCTCACGCAAGTCTAAGTCCCACACCCGTCGGAAATCCCCACCCCCACCCCTTGCCCCCTTTCCGTGAGGTGCCTGGATCCCCATATGGTGCCCAGTTCAGTGGAGTACCCAGCACTTGTGGGTCAGGTGTGGCCAGTTGTGGCCAAGGACAATTTGCTTTTTATGGACTCGCCATTGGCACTGTTTTGCTCAGTGAGCTACAAATTAAAGTTTCTGTGTGGTCTATGTTTGGGCTTCATGCAGTTCCACCCCGGTGTTTGTTTTTAATTTTTTATGGGTGTGGGGCTATTGTATGTACTATGGTCAAGTTGCATTGGCCTTCGGTCAGGCATGTCCCTCTTGGTGTGGGGTGTCTGACTTGTGCTGCTGGGAAGGGTTGGGGCGGCGTTATAGAGTGGGTGGAGTGGGTGGGTATGTAACTTTGCCCTTTCCTCCCTTGTGTCGTGGGTTGCGGTACTTACCGTCATCATCTTCGTCGGCGGTCTCATTGGTGTAGGTATATGGCAAGGAGCAAGGCTGGCATGATCAGCAGCTCTCTGTCCATGGCTGCTGCTGCACGTTTTGTGGAACTCCAGTGAGTCTTTCCTTCTATTTGTTTCTTTTCCGCCTGGCTTTGTGTGGCAGTGGTTCCTGCACCGGAACTGGCGGCGGAATGGTGGTTCATAATTTGATGGGCGGGTTGGGCCTTTATGACGGCCTGTGGGCGGACTCTGCCGTCGTCAGTGGGACTCCTTTCCTGGTGGTGGGTGGTGCACGGGATGCGTGTGTTCGGTTTGGTTTATTATTTGGCAGTTCGGCCCGCTCCTCTGTTGGCGGTTTCTACTGCCACCTCCGGCAGAGCGGAACGGACCGCCATGTTCATAATGAGGGCCAATGCCTGAAGAGGTCTGCCCAAAACCCCTCTTGGTGTTTTATATATTGTGTGATTGTGTTTGGTTTATGTATTTGTTGTGTGGATTTCTTGTGACATAAGGTGTGCTAGACAGCTAATGTTCCCTGTAATGAGACTTAACGTTGCACCTTCCTTAGGAGCTTCCTGAAATGGGCTAGGTTAGAATTGACTCGCAAATTATATGGCAGCGAATTTCAAAGCTTTTCAGTGGACACAGGAAAGGATTTAGTATTCATCACTTCACATCAATACTCCCCTCATCATGTATACATACCTTCAAGATATTGTGGTGGGTAATATTCAGGATATAATATTTATGTAGGGCAATAACTTAATCTTCGTATTCTAGGAGTAAAGCATCAGGGAAGAGCCTGTGGCTCTTGTGATGTGATCTGATGTGATATGCCTATTGACATAATTTGGGGCAAAAAAGTCAACTGCAAGCACACAGGGAGTGTGAGTGGCTGCTGACAGCTGCAGTTTGTGTTTTATTCCATTTAGTTCTATTTTGTAGTGCTGAATGCATCCTAGTGTCCATTATGGGCCTAAGGGTGCATCTTACATAAAGAAAATAGTGCTAATGCCAGGGTACATTCCTTTCATAATTCCACATAGTCTTGCATAATTTTGTGTTATTACGCTGCAACAAATTATGCAAGTTACACCCACCCATAACGGTGATGTGTTCTGTTATTTTGTTTTTGCTGTTGTTTTCATGTTACTGCAATGTGATTTCGTTTGGTTGTGCTGCCGTTTCTGTGTTGTGTTCTGTTTTTACTATTTTGTTGTGATTTGCCATCTTATGTTTTAGTTGTGGTGTAATGTTGCTTTGTGTATGTCAATTTGGTGTGTAGCTGTTTACTTTAGATATGTCACCAAACGCTGCTATATTTCCAGCCAAAAGCAGCACATGCCTTGAAAGTTCCTTTGACAAACAACCATTTACCACTTTTTAATAAGTTCAAATAGCGCTACTCAATTCATCAACAACTTAAGACACACGTTACAGCCCCTTCACCCTTTAACTATTTGTCTAAACACCCATGTGTCTAGGAAAAATCCAACTATCCTTTAACCCCTTGGGTGCTGAGGAAGAGGCGGTTATGTCCTCTGCTGTGGCGCTCAGGCTCCAGGGACTTAACCACCTAGTCCTGGATTCGGCCGCTCCCCCTGTGGGCCTCCCACCCCACTCCCATGGGCAGGGATGGAAGGGGAATTACTTCCTGCTCCACCCCGACCCCGTCCCCCAACCCCCAGTGACATCTGAGGTTATCAGAGGTCACCTCCCATTGCGCTGGGAGCATGCTTCAAGCGTAATCCGAGGAGAAACAGATTTGTTTCTCCTCAGTACGGGGGCAGGGGAGGTCTCTCTGAGCATTCCTGCAGCACGATCGCATAGTGATCATGCTGCAGGAATACCAATAGACACCAGGGATTTTTGTTTCTTTTGTCATTCACATATAAGGGGAGCGACCCTTTTGGCAAGGGTCGCTCCCCAGGTGGCAATTTTTTAATTAGGGCTTTTCTGTCCCCCCTGGGGGCAGATCAGCCTATATCAATTAGGCTGACCTGCCCTCAGGGGGAGCAGAAGCCACTAGAAACCAAGGATTATTTTTTTTAAATTGGCATAAGGGGAGCAACCCCTTTAGCAAGGGTTGCTCCGGTAGGGGGGGGGGGCATTTTTACTAAGGCCATTTATGCCCCCCGGGGGCAGATCTTCCTATATTAATTAGGCCGATCTGCCCCTAGGCAGGGCAGAAGCTACTAGGCACCAGGGATTTTGTTGTGGTTGTTTGTATTGATAAGGGGAGCAATCCCTTAGGCAAGGGTTGTTCCCCGGGGGCAATGTGTTCATTAGGCCTTTTCTGCCCCCCTGTGGGCAGATCCGTGTATATTAATTATGCCGATCTGCCCCCAGGGGGAGCAGAAACCACTAGGCACCAGGGATTTTTTTGTTTTCATTTTTTACAGATGGGGAGCGACTCCTTAGGCAAGGGTCACTCCCCTGGGAGGCAATTTTGTTTTAGGCCATTTCTTCCCCCCTTGGGGGCAGATAAGCCTATTTTTCTTAGGCCAAACCACTAGACACCAGGGATTTTCAGAAAGCCCACCGGAGACCAGGGAAGATTTTTTTTCAAAAAAGAGGGTGGGGGTATGGCCATACCTTCACCCCAAATAAATGGGGACAAAGTTGTTCTGCCCACCGGTGGGCAGATGGGGCAAATAAAAAAAAAATAGTGGGGCGGTGGCTACCAAACAGTATGGGTATGGTTATGACCCCACCCAAACTGAAGGGGGTAACAGTCTTTCAGCTCTCCCCGCACACTAAAACTTCTTATCCCAACGGCAAGCAAGAAGACATTTGATTATTTGGGATTTTGGTTTTGCATTTGGGCCACAATAGCTTGTCTAACTCTCAAAATCGTCCCACTTGGAATGGTGAGGGCTGCACTTTTTAGACTTTGCGGCACTGCCATTTCGAAAAATCCACAAGACCTATACACATCTGAAAACTAACCATCTGGGTGAGTCCAGGGTGGTGGGCTTCACATGTACCCTGCACCATTTTCTTACCCAGAATGTCCTGCAAACCTCCAACTTTGCTTCAAATGACATATTTCTCCCACATTTTTGTGATGGAACCTTCCAGAATATGCAGGAATCCACAACATTCTCACCACCCATCATTGTTGCATCAATACTGATAAAAATTCTGCCCCAATTTTAAGCCTAAAAATGTTTTTTTTTCAAACTGCCCTTTTGGACCTACTTTGGTTCCCCCTCATTTTCAACATGTTTTTGGCACTTCACTGTCACAGGCACTTGGCCCACCTACACAAGTGAGGTATCATTTTTACCGAGAGACTGAGGGGAACGTTGGGTGGTAGGAAATTGGTGCCGGTGCAATGATCCCACACAGAAATGTGGGAAAAATTTGATTTTTTTGCTAAATTTGAGGTTTGCTGGGGATTCTGGGTAAGAAAACACTGGGGGATCCACAAAAGTCACACCTCCCTGGACTCCCTTAGGTGTCTAGTTTTCAGAAATGTTTGAGGTAGGTTTCTCTAAATGGCTGCTGAGCCCAGGACCAAAAATGTAGGTGCCCCCACCTGCAAAAACAGGTAGTTTTGTATTTGATCATTTTGATGTGTCCACATAGTGCTTTGGGGCATTTCCTGTCGCGGCACTAGGCCTACCCAAACAAGTAAGGTATTTTTATCAGGAGCCCTGGGGAAATGCTGGGTAGATGTACGTTTGTGGCTCCCCTCAGATTCCAGAACTTTGAGGACCGAAATGTGAGGAAAAAGTGTTTTTGAGGTTTGGGAAGGATTCTAGGTAACAGGACCTGTTGAGAGCCCCACAAGTTACCCCATCCTGGGTTCCCCTCGGTGTCTAGTTGTCAAAAATGTCCAGATTTGCTAGGTTTTCCGAGGTGCCGGATGAGCTAGAGGCCAAATCCACAGCTAGGCACTTTACAAAAAACAGGTCAGTTTTCTTTGGGAAAATGTGATGTTCATGCTGTGTTTTAGGGCATTTCCTGTCACAGGCACAAGGCCTACCCACACAAGTGAGGTACTATTTTTATCAGTAAACTTGGGGGAATGCTGGGTGGAAGGAAATGTGTGGCTCCTCTCAGATTTCAGAACTTTCTATCACCAAAATGTGAGCAAAAAGACATTTTTTTGCCTAATTTTGAGGTTTACAAAGGATTCTGGGTAACAGAACCTGGTGAGAGCACCACAAGTCACCCCATCCTGGATTCTTCTAAGTGTCTGGTTTTAAAAAATGCACAGGTTTGGTATGTTTCCCTAGGTGCCGGCTGATTGTTTTATTCAGCTGTTATTTTCTGTATGAAAACCTTGTAGGATCTACACAAATGACCCCTTGCTGAATTCAGAATTTTGTCTACTTTTCAGAAATGTTTAGCTGCCCAGGATCCAGCATTGGTTTCACACCCATTTCTATCACTAACTGGAAGGAGGCTAAAAGCACAAAAATAGTAAAAATGGGGTACGTCCCAGTAAAATACCAAAATTGTGTTGCAAAATGTGGTATTCCCATTCAAGTCTGCCTGTTCCTGAAACTGGAGATACGGTGATTTTAGCACCATAAACCCTTTGTTGATGCCATTTTAAGGGAAAACCAGAAGCCTGAAATAGGAAGAAAGAGTTTATGAGCATTGGAAACACAAAACGGAGGACAATTGAAAGAGTGGAGGCTTTACATACCTGCATTTGTAATCATTAAATCTCATTTTCCTAGCTTTCAGTTTTGAAAGAAGTAGCCAAATAATCCTTATGAAAATGTAGAAATTCACCTAAAAAATATGAAATAAAACAATTGAAACAATAGATCATAAAAGGGTACCTCTCGAAATATTCCAAAATACATGACTTGATATTTGTTTTAAAATGTGTATTTTGTAAAATGTAATATTAACAGCAAGAATGTTTTGGTGCACACGACTTTCAAACAGTTGTATATTCGTTATAGCGAAAGAAATATGATACTGGAAATGTATACACGCTCTCATATGAAAATTAGTCGTGAACCCTATCAGACCCAAACATCTCCCCATTTCTCCATGAACACACAGAATCCCAGGCATGCTCTGCCTGCTTGGTGGTTATCAGTGGGTTGCTGCTTGAGATTTTGAAGCATTGGTGGTTAGAGAACCCACATCTTTACATGCAGCCCACACATCTCTTCTTTTGGCCTCAGTGACCTCCAACTGACTGCCCTTCCTAGCATGAACAAAGGTAGTAGTTTTGCTTCAGCTGAGATATCATCCGTTTGTTAAACAGCTTGCTCAGGCTTTACAAGCCTGGTTTCTGCATTCTCAGGAATTCCTAGACAGCCACCCTTCCATTGTAGGTGACACTTTTTTGCATTCTAGTTGATTTATAAAGCACATGGCTGCCCGAGAGCTTCCCATCTCAAACAACGTGAATAAGGACAAAGGATCTATGATACATTCAGTCCAGCTAGTCTCAAAATCTATTTAAAGAACAGCCATGATTTTAATTGCTTCCTAAAGCTATTCTCATTTTGGAGTTTACAAGTCCTAACTGGGAGGGCGTTGCAGAGTTTTGCAACAAGGTCTGAAAAAGACCTGCAGCCGGCCCTTGCTCTACTAGTTCTGGGAATTTTGGAATTGCGTTGCGTTGGCAGACCTTAGCACCCTGCTTGGGAAGAACAGCTGTATTACCAGGTTAAGCAGTTGTAAGCCTCTTTTGTGGTATATCCTTCGAGCTATGCAGAGGGCCTTATAAGTTTTATTCTCTGCTCTACTGGAAGCCAATGTAGTGAGGCCAAAGCGCCTATGGCAGATGGATGCCTGGGGACTTTTAGCAATAGGCGAGCAGCATGAATGTTGTTCTGTCTGCAATCTTTTTATCACATATTGTTCGGAATCCATGTAAAGGGAGTTTCTGTAATCCAGTCGTGAGAGGACAAGTGCCTGTACAACCATCATTCTTGTGGAGAATGGGAGGAGGTCTAGTATTTCCCTCGGCATCCTAATCATATTGAAACTGTTTGCTGCTACTTTCCTTGCTTATGTGTTTTAGAAGTGAGGGAACTGTTGAACTAGATGCCCAGATTTATTGTTGCGGGTTTGGGAGACTGAGATCTTTCTAATGATTCTGGCCAGTTGACTTGAGACCAAGCATCAATGTTGTTTCCCACCACCATATCTTCAGTTGTTTCAACGTTGTTTGAGGCAGCAGTGTGCTATCCCGTCGGCCACTTCTTTAAAGTACGTGGTTCTTTACCCTGCTTACCAGGAGTAAGAGACAATGCCAATTGTGTGTCATCTACATAGCTAATAATTGAGAGGCCAAAAGTGTGTACTATGTCAGCCAATGGGCAAATATTGAGATTGAGCAAAGTGGGGCTCAGGGAAGAGCCCTGAGGGACCCCCATTTCAGTGGAAAGACCTCAGAATAGCAGGCACTGTTGCATACCTAAAAACACCAAGAAAGAGAAGAGCCAGTCCAGTGCAATACCACTTATTTGTGTGCTTTCCAATCTCTGTCTGCCAATTGAGTGATCTACGGTGTCAAATACCACCCTTAGATCCAGTATTATAACTGCTGCTGAGTTATAGCCCCACAGTCCAAGATCCTTTTTAAATCTTCTGTAAAGCCTGTTTGCGATGGATGAAGGATTTAATCAATTCTGGATGGTGAGGGTGTGCAAAACTTTGAACCAAAAAAATATTTTAACTTGTACCCAAAGATTAATAGACTGTTATTATATAATTTATGTTAGAAACTGGGTTTAAGAAAAATATTTAATTATTATTTTTGTTTAGAGATGTTTTATAAGATTAACAGAGGGCACTTTTATGGAACACATGTTTATTACTGACGTTTACGATTGTTTTTATGGAAATGGCTGTCAAGGATAAATATCCTATTGCACATTCTTAAAGCAATTAGGTTGCTGAATTGGTGATTGTTAGAAAGTGCCTCTTTTTGTTTGGCCACTCTCATTTTTTGTTGACTTATGCTACTGGTTTTTTTGTCTTTATGTGCCTTGACACTGCTTAATAAGTTCCAGAGCATGTTCTAAGACTCCTAGAACATGTTGAAATTGATTACCTCCTAATTGGCACACATTACTCTCTAATAAGGCCATTGTATATGGTGGCCAATATATACCGATGGCAAGGAAAGTAAAATGTCACCTATGGACTACAGCAATACTGTGTCATCCACTAGTGTCACCAGGCAAACATGATTTCAGGCCTACCACTGTAGCCTGGCAGCTGTTATATGAAACCTGCATCCCAGCCTATCAAAATAAACCCTTTTTGACAGGGGAAAACATTCCTTTTAAATATTAATAAATAAACTCTATGCACACCATGTAGCCCACAAGGCAGGATGCATGGTATTTCAAGGCAGGACCAGTGGAAATTTAAAGGTATTATGTGGGTCATTATGACCCCGGCGGTGGGTGTAATAGTGGCAGTAATACCGCCAGCAGGCTGGCGGTATATACCGCCGCTATTATGACATTGGCAGTTTGGCCAAAGCCAAACCGCCAATTGAAACACACCGACCGCCACGGCAGTAATGACCACCGGGCTGGAGACTACAATCTCCAGCCCGGCGTCCGTCACTAGGTCGCCCATGGCATTATGACCCCACCCACCGCCATGGTTTATGTGGCTTCTGAACCTCCACGAAAACCATGGCGGTAGGCACTATCCATGCCAGGGAATTCCCTCCCTGGCACTGATAGAGGTCTCCCCCGCCCGCCTCCCACTCCCCAGATGCCTCCCGCACCCTCCCCCTCCCAACTCCCCCTACATACACACACCTACACGCACACACATACACACTCATACACACACGCATACCCACATTCACCCACGCATGCATACATTCATGCACACAAACAGCAACACTCACAAACATACATATTAGCACAAACGCCATCACACAACACAACATACACGTACACTCACACTCATTCATGCACACACACATTACACACGCCTCACACCCGCATGCACGCACACAAACACAGTCACACACACCCCCACACACACACAAAACACCCCCAGCCCCTCCCCTGTTGGAGAACCCGACTTACCTGCTGGCAGGGGGTCCTCCAGCTGGAGACGGGACGCGGGGTTGCTGCCAGCAGCAGCGTCCACCAGCAGAACACCGCTAGGCCATATCATGGCTCATGATACGTTCAGCGGCATTTTGCTGCCTTACCACTGTCCGCCGCCATCACCGTAGCCGGAATTCCTCACGCCTTCTGGTGGAATTCCGGTTATAGTCATATTTTGGTGGATTGTTGGTAGACACATCGACGGTATGTTGGCGGCCGTTGCAGTGACGGTAGGTGGCATTTGCCATTAATGTTATGATGAGGGCCTATGTCTTTACAGTGGCTAGGGTCCAAAAGCTATTTTGATTGCAGCAAGGCTGGTTGGCCCATAGAAAAACACTATACAGTTATATTGAATATTAATTCTGCTATCTTTGTATTGTACCCAGGTACAATTACGATTAAATCGCTATGTTTAATAGTTCATAAAACTCAACTCTATAGTATAGTTAGATTTCTAACAAACATTAAGATAACATGTTTAGGAATGTTACCTTTTCCCTGGCTGAAGGTCTCCTGCAGTAGCCCAGTGGGGACTGGACCCCAACAAGGTGTGAAACCTATTCCCAAAGCAGAGAACAAATGGATTGGGGAAGTGTTTATTTGCCTGGTAGGAGTACCAGTTAGTGTGGGACTTGGAAGTCAATTTACTTCAAAGGAGCCTTGTTGGACTTTTTTGCTTATGCAGGGTCATCCCCAATCTTTTTGCCTCCTGCCTCCTATTTTTTCTGACCTGTTGCTGATGGCTTTTGAACTCTGAGCACTTTACCACTGCTAACCAGTGCTAAAGTGCACATGCTCTCTGTGTAAATTGGATGTAATCGGTTTATCCATGATTGGCATTTTTGTTTTACTAGTAAGTCCCTACTAAGGTGCACTAGAGGTGCCAGGGCCTGTAAATCAAATGCTAAAAGTGGGCTTGCAGCACTGATTGTGCCACCCACATACATAGCTCTGTAATCATGTCTCAGACCTGCCATTGCAGTGTCTGTGTGTGCAGTTTTAACTGTAAATTCGACTTGGCAAGTGTACCCACTTGCCAGGCCTAAACCTTCCCTTTTCTTACATATCAGACACCCATAACGTAGGCCCTAGGTAGCCCCAAGGGCAGGGTGCAGTGTATGGTTAAGGTAGGACATATAGTAATGTGTTCTATATGTCCTGACAGTGAAATATTGCTAAATTTGTTTTTCACTGTTGGAAGGCCTGTCCCTCTCAAAGGTTAACATGGAGGCTACCTTTAAATCTGATTAAAGTGTAGATTCCCTTTGGGAGTGGATGGACATGTGGAGTTTGGGGTCTCTGAGCTCACAATTTAAAAATACATCTTTTAGTAAAGTTGATTTTAAGATTGTGTGTTTGAAAATGCCACTTTTAGAAAGTGGGCATTTTCTTGATTATACCATTTCTGTGACTCTGCCTGTTTGTGGATTCCCCGTCTGGGTCAGTTTGACAGTTGGGCTGGTTGCACCTCACACTAGACAGTGACACAAAGGATGCTGGGGTGTAGCCTGCATATCCTGATGAGCCATCTGTGCTAGGAGGGAGGGGAGGAGTGGTCACTCACACCTGAAAGGGCTGTGCCTGCCCTCACACAATGCAGTCTCCAATCCCCTGGTGAGTGTCTGGGGCCTGGCCTGGGCAAGGCAGGATTTCACATTCAGAAGAGATTTTACTTTGAAGTAGGCATACTTCAAAGGAGAAATTGGGTATAAGAAGGGCACCCAAAACCACAGAATTTAAAAACACTTCTGGAAACAAGAGGAACCTCTGCCTTGAGAAGAGCTGAAGAGCTGAGGAAAAAGAGCTGCCCTACCTGTGCTTTGTGGAGCTATCCTGCAGTTGCTGCTTCTGCCAGAGTAAGAGGGAAAAGACTGGACTTTGTGTGCCTTCCATTTTGAGAAGAAATCTCCAAGGGATTGATTTAGAGCTTGCCTCCTGTTGTTTGAAGTCTCAGGGACAGCAAAGACTTCTCTCTGCCAGCACCTGGAGTCTCTGGAGAAACTCCTACTCTGCCCTGCGGTGCCCATCCAGTTCCTGGGTCCCTGAAAGGAGAAGCTGACAGCCTAAAGAAAAGGAAATCCACGCACAGAGCGCTGTGCGGGGAAAAGATCAACTCGACTCCGATCTGCGGCTGAAGAAACGACGCGCCACCGGCTCCGCAGCTGAAAATCGACACTCGCCGGAAACGCGACCAAGGGATCGACACACGGAGCAGGGGAAACGATGCGCAGCATCACTGACGGAGGCTGCGAGATCGCAACCTGCGCTGCATGGTTTTCGGATCATCGTGCGGCTGGATTTCGACTCAAGTACCGCTGGGCGTGTAAAAACAATGCAATGCCTGCCCGGACCCGAGAGTGCTGACCGGATCGACGCATCACTCTCCTGCGGAAAGAAGAAATGACGTGCCCGACAGGACAAAAGGAGAAACGACGCAAGGTCCCGCTCGTGAGTGGAATCGACGCATCGCAAGCCCTTTTTGACGCCCACTCGCCTGTGCAGGGTTATTTTTGATGCACCCAAGGTACTTTTTCATGCAAACAGCGTTAGTGTGTGTTTAAAACTACTTAAAGACTCTTTCTGCATTTCTATTAATAACTTGACTTGTTTATTGTGGATTTTTGTTGTTGTGGTCTTGTTTTGTTTAGGTAAATATTTCCTATGTTTCTAAACTGGTGTTGTGTCATTTTGTAGTGTTTTCATGAAGTTACTGTGTGTGTTGGTACAAATACTTTACACCTAGCACTCTGGAGTTAAGCCTACTGCTCTGCCAAGCTACCAAGGGGGTAAGCAGGGGTTAGCTGAGGGTGATTCTCTTTTACCCTGATTAGAGTGAGGGTCCTTGCTTGAACAGGGGAAACCTGACCGTCAGCCAAAGACCCCATTTCTAGCAAGCCTTCTCTGTCACAAACACATGATAGTTGACACCTGGAAAGGTCTCAACCTTTGTCCTCCCAGACAGGCAAGCACCAAACCCAGTGGGGGTAAAGCTGAATCCAGAATTGGTTTGAAATGACCAAGGAGGGGGGCACTGTCCATTTCCCTAGCCACACCTCTGGTCAGGCACACAGTCTGTGCACATAGGGAGAATGCTTTTCCCATTTTAAAGTTTAGGAATGAGGGGCACTGTGGGATTGTTGCCTTAAAGGTGGAAGGGTTATCCCTGGGAATGTTTACCACATTGGTTAGGGAGGGGCCAGGTGTCACTGTTAACCATTAGCTAGTGCAGGCATAAATGTGGCATCTCCAAGCACCCTCTTTAAAACTCTTTCTGGACCTGTGGAAGAACAAAAGCGTCTGGACCTGCTATTTGTGACCTGAGAGGAGCTCTTAAGGACTGGACATGCTACTCCTTGTTCCCATGACAATGAAGTAGACCCCTAGGGCCAGTTGGCTGACCTCCTTTGTGGCCACAGGGCTATCAAATGCTTCAAGAGGCCTTTTTCTGAAGTTGCCAGATGACAAGTAACTGGACCTGACCTGTACCCTGCTGATGTAATTTGCTAGTGTCCGTCCCAAGCCCCCAGTGCTGTTTCTGAAGACCTAGGACCCTAAGGTGTTTATCTGAACTTCTCCTACCATTTATGACTTAGAAATGTTTGGACTTCTGGACCTCTGAATGACCGGGGCAAACCACCTCAGACTATCTGACCAAGGTACAACTTCACTTGGCTAAGAAATCAGGTGTCTCCTATTAGAAGCTTCTCTGCAGGATCAAATCCAGTTCCGAGATTCTCTCCGAGAAGGTATTCAGCTTTGTGAAGCTCAATGTCGGATTCGGAGCACCACAAAGGAGACTGAGTACGAACGTAAAAATCTTGTTCACTATTATTTTTTTTTCGTACCTAACAACATTATAGGAAAATAAGGGGGAAACGTGTGAACACCTCCAGGTAGGAAAAAGACTATATATGTAGAAGGCAATATCTCTGTACTCTAAGGAATGTTGCAGTTTATTTTCAAAGTTTCCAGCATTATACATTAAATAGTTAAATACATTTTAATAGAAATGGGCAAATAATCAGAAAAGATAACTTGTTAGGCCTTAAAGCTACAAAGATAATGCTTTGAATTGCCATAACTGTGTCAAGTACACTAGTCAGATTATTGATTGTGCATGTGCATAATTAATGTATGTCTTTCTAGAGTTTTGATAAATAGAATGTGTTGTATACCTTCTGAAAGCTAGTAAATAAATAATAAAGCCATTTATTCCTCTCCAATCCATGTACTATGTGTTTCACCCCATTTGATTTTCAACTACGGGAAAAATCTACACTGTCCAGTGTCCACAGAAATTAGACCACCTCAAACCTCCAGATTTTCAAATACAGGTTGTAATACTTGTTAACCTAGCATCTTCCAAACTGAGCTTTAGATCAAATAACTTCTAAGTTGCACGTTGTTGGAAATTTCTACTTGCTATTATCATTGTAACATGACCTGCTCCCTGTGCTTAGTTTGTTTCTATCTATCTGTCTATCTATCTATCTATCTATCTATCTATCTATCTATCTATCTATCTATCTATCTATCTATCTATCTATCTATCTATCTATCTATCTATCTATCTGTATTTACGTCCATCCGTGCGTCCGCCCACCCGTCTGTCTGTCTGTCTGTCTGTCTGTCTGTCTGTCTGTCTGTCTGTCTGTCTGTCTGTCTGTCTGTCTGTCTGTCTGTCTGTCTGTCTGTCTATCTATCTATCTATCTATCTATCTATCTATCTATCTAACTATCTAATCTATCTATCTATCTATCTATCTATCTATCTATCTATCTATCTATCTATCTATCTATCTATCTAGGTATGTCCTCTGAAACATGTTTATTCTGAAAATAACATGAGTATACTGTATTTTCCATGGCTTTGATCATCTGTATATAGTATGTGTGCATCATGTTGGAGAAACTCTTCTATATTAGCCTCCCCACTAATGTTAACTCACTTTACTTGAACTACAGTTTATCAGTCGCGGCTGGTGACTGGACAGAATGGCCGGACGGGGACGGGAGGAACAAAAAAATAAATGTATAGATGTATTAAAAAAAAGCTTACCTGAACCTTACTGTCACACCGCCGCTCTCTGTCGCTTTCCAGGCACAGGCTCCCAGCCTGCCCTGTGGCCAATCCTGATGCTGTTCAGAGCAGCATTATGATTGGCTGGAGCGCCCTGGCTGGGTGCTCCAAAGCAGTCTAGGAGCCTGGGCCTGCTCTCTCCTACCCAGCAACATAGTGGCGGGTTGTAGAGAGCCCGTGTGCGCATGTGTGTTTAGCCGGCACGAGACGGCCGGCCAAACATATATGCGCACTGAGGGGAGTGCTCTGTTCATTCCCCTCACTGCTCGTCACCCCCATGGCCCCGCCCCTTTAAAAATTAAAGGATAATAAATTGTATTTATTATCCTTTTATTTTTAAATGTTTGCAGCTCCTGCTGCTGGTGGAGCGCAATGATCCTCCACCCTAGCGGAGGAGCTGGCCCTGCAGTTTATTTTATACAACACTCATATTTGAACCTCTTCATTACTTGCAAATTACTCGGATGAAGCGTGACGTGAGAGGCTACCTCACTAAAATATCCATGTATCAGTATGATGAAGAAAGGGAAACTAATTCACTTAAAGCTGATTGGCTTCTTTTTCGTTTTGGTCAAATTTAGAAAAAATATGTTTCTGTTGTTTCCTTCCAATAACAACTTTTCTCTGTGACGTGAGTAGTAGTTCATCGCCTATGCAATAAAAGCTCATTATATTTGTCTTATCTTTTGAGTTCACTTTCCATGGTCACTGCAGTCAAATCACTTGAGTTTTTTTCTCAGTTCTAGTTTTTGAAGTCAATAACATCTTGCAAAACAGGTTCAGTCTCTCTTCTCTAAGCTCCATTAGTTGCAGAACCCGAAGAGCTGTTTCTCTCCCGTGAAATGCCTGAAGAGCCTGAGGTAAGCTGTGGACCTTTCATGTTTCTGTGTATATATGCTGCAAATGTTTGCAAACAATGCTTGCATACATTAAAAAAATTATTGCCAGCAACAGAACGCGTGCACACATAAGATAGTTTCAAGGTTACCCTTGACGTTATGGCAAACATTTTTATATTTGTGAGAATGGCTATTACAAAATGGAAAGTGGATGCTGCCCACAGGGAGCAATGAGTTCAATCTTTCATCTTCGTCACTTGTTGTCTCAAGATCTGTTTGAGAGGACCACAAAGCTTTCCAACAAAGCAAATTCAAGGAAGGTGTAAATGGTGAGTAACACATAGACAGTAGCAAACACACTGCTTTCTGGGAAGAGCACAATAACCTGCTCTGATAAGATGTTTGTGTTCTAATAAGATTAAATATATTTTAAAACGATGAAGGATGCACTAATGTTAATTGGATATGGGACACTGCTCCTCAACCAGAACTTGAAAAAAGGTGTACATAGGCCATTCTCCAGCTTATCAAACACCATCTTTGAGCTAGATTTTTAGTTGGTCCTGTCTACACAATGCTAACATCAACATCTTACCTACTGTGCTTCATTTGTCCCAGGGAATATCCTAAACCCTGTTTGACCCAACCACAGTGTCCATGGATACGATGGTGGTGTGCCTACTTCATCTTCAAGAGCGGCTCACCCTCCTCGTCTTGGGCCCACAGGTCTTGAGATACTCCCACTTTATGGGCAAATCTAAACTATGAGATAGAGTTAACTTTTCAAACATTGCAACTCATTTTCCCAAACCCAAGACACTTCCCATTTAACTTGGAGAGTTACTGTTGTCCCTTATTGTGACTGCCACTATTTTTCCCCTTATTGCAATCTGTTTCCGGTGTTCAACATTATTAGGATCGCAAACTGTAAGGTTGGGAACTGTTAACAAAGCAAACCTACTTGGCCAGGAGGATAGGGATTCTTCATTTTACAATTCTGTGTTTATAATCCGTGAGCACTCACTAATGTTGCATGTTTGTAAACTTTGTTTGGATCGTGGTAACTTCTTTAGTATCGTAATGCATTTTTGTTTTCAGGAGAGTTCTGTTTTTTGTGATCATCTGTTGATGATAAGCAAGTAAATGGACAGAGCTTATTCAGCTGGGGAGATTTAGGATGGAGTGAAGCTGCCACATAATACTGCTGAAAGACAATAAAGCACAACAGTGCTAGGACATAAGCCCACCATTTAAGTCAAAAAAACGTATAGCACTGGTACTATTATGGAGACATTTGCACCAGACTGAAGACAGGAATGACAACTGAGTGGCACTCGGCACATCTTCATAAGACACCATATTAGTTGTGGTAAATTAATCCATCCATTCATCAGTTGACAAACAAGAGAGTGCAGAATCATATTGATACCACGGACATAAAGAGGTTATGAATAGAGTACGCCCTTCAGTGACACAAAATAATAAACGAGATACCCAGCCAGTGGACATAAGTGTCCATTACAAGAGACCTTCAGAAAAGGAAATAACATCTAAGACTTGAGTCATTAACTGGTAGTTCAAAAGTACATGAACCGGTCAAACGGGACCACCCTTTCCAATTTATTGGACAGTATTTATCAGGATGCTATGGTACATGATTTCAAACATCTGTTGAAAGGGCACGTTGAAAAGGCAAAGGATGTGACAAAACTGCCTTTATTGTGCAGGGAATGATTGACATGGCATCTGAGCAGGTTAGGGACTACTACCTCGATTTTTAATAATGGTGGTAGCAAAGACGTAGACTCAAAAGTCTCAGAAGGGTCAAATGATAGATTTTAATAAAGGCTGAGGCAAATGTTTATTTTCGAGGAGCCGGGAACAGACTGACTGAAGATATTCAGCAACACATAGGCCAATCAAGTGTGCAAATGTTACAAAAATAAAACATATACAGTCTAATGGATTAGTAAAATCAGCTATCAGCTTCAAGAATTAATCAAAGTCAATCAGTGAACAGTAGCAGCTAAAAGAGGCCAAAATGATGCACAGCATAAAGGCTAAGAAGAATACAGAAGTCTTTAGATTTAGAACTTATAGTTAAATGCATTCAGACATTTAGGAGCATGATTTTTTAACAAAATAACCTGCATACTTCTTGCCAATGTGTCTCCTCTACTTGTTTACAGCATAAAGAATCTTATTAGAGAACTAAAGACTTGCAGCATTATTTTTTCCAGGTATATCCGCTCTTAAATGAGGCTTTGCAGATAGTTCGTGATTCAAGTGTCACATCTGCTCAGTTGCTTTGTTGGAGGTGGCCAGCTAAAAGCTATGCAAGGTGCTGCCTTTCAACTGTGGTGGTTACTCTTATGTTGGACTGGAGCAACCCTATCAAGAGGAATGTTAAACAAAACGGCATACGTATGAAGGGTGCAGGTTCTTCTCTGTCTCTGAGATGGGTTGTAAATAGCTGGCTACTAGGGGCCATTAAATCAATTTTGGCCCAGCTTCTGATCGCAGTTTTGCATCAAAATGTTTAGCGCTGGCTAGCATGATGCACGACGGTGCTAAAGACAGGTTAGAGTCAAAAAGATTTACGTTAACATTTGCACCTTGTAGAAAGGCAAAATGACATTAACGCTGTAAAAATGACTCTAAACTGTTATACTGCACTTAATATGGCGCAAAACATATATGCACCATTTTAAACTGCATTAGTGTCAACTTCAGACGCTAATGCAGAAAACATTGCAAAGGAGAGGCAAAATGGACCCAGCAAGCCAGGAGTGACCCCAGGGTGACCCCATTCAACCAGGAACCAGCCAGGAGGACACACACAAGCCCCATGTGAGGTAGAAGAAAAAGGGCAAGTGTTGTTTTAGTGCGGGCGAGCATGAAATCCTTTTGAGAGGTGACTGAGCACCAGCAACAACAATTCATCACCACCAAATTTCCAATTGGCATGAGAGAGGCAATATGGCAGCAGATAGTTGACAAGATTAACAGTGTGGCAGAGGTGAGGAGAACCGTAACTAAGTGCAAGAAACGCTGGCATGATTGTAAGTGAAGGACAAAGGAGAACATGACAAGGCACAGGAAGGCAGCACTGCAAATTGGAGGTGGAAGTACAGCACCACAAGAGGACCTGCACAAGATGGAGGAGATGGTTGCGGTGGTCATCCCAGAGGAACTGGTCACTGGAATCTCAGGACAGGACAGTGCAGACTACCAGGAACCACCACAAATGCAGGGTAAGTTGCATGGGGGAAATTAATGCAAAATTGTCAAGTGCAAGAAGGGGGAGGCATATAGGACACACACTCAATGCATGTGAAAGGAGCGCAAAGAGACACATTGCACATGAATCAAGTTGCACCATTCAAACGTAAGCAACGCATGTACATACACCTTGGTTGTGCCATGCACCACAGCACATACACAACCTGGACATATGTTAATCACCAGGGCTACATACCTACATGTACATATGCAGCACCTAGGATGAAAGGCATGTCTAATTACTGTGCCTTTGGTTGTATTATCACAATATCCCTTGCATATAGTCAAACAAACCCTACCAGCACGACAAGACATAGTAAACTAGGAAGTCAGTCAATATCATTCCTGGGGTCACGTCATGGTGGTGTCCCTTGCAGAAACACCTGGCAACTGCCTTGTCCCATTGCCAAAACACGTGTGCTGCATCTTACAGCACACAATTAAATGCAACCCTTCCCAACATTACCCAGACATGTGCCTAAAGCACCACTACCCCGCACGTACACAACACATCCTCATAAGGCAGCCACTACTCCATCATGTACCAAGGATGCCTCTCTGGGTGCAGGGAAAAGTAATCTGGGCAGCCGCTGGGGGAATTGCAGGCTGGTCCAATATCACAGGACACATGACCCTACCCAGTGTAACTAAAGTGGTGTAGTGTGGAGCCACACATTTTGACGCTGATTAGAACTGTGCCAGCAGAGAAAATATGTACTACAGATTGCAATCTGTAGGTCATAACACATACAGGCTGAGTCCACAACTACTCTGACACAACCATGTGAGACACATAGGAATGGGAAATAATCACGCAAGCACAACACACGGTGTATGTCTTTGAACATAATTGTGTACAATTTCACATTGAAGGGCGGGGAATGGTGCATGGGCAAATCTGGTGTTGGTAAGACTGTAGTGCAGTGCTCCCTTTGCGGTTGGCAGTATGAGTTACACACTGGGATGGTGGGTGGAAATCTGTCTGCTCATGGCAGCTCTGTGGGGCAGTTACCACTACATTGTTGATGGATCAAATAGAGTCAGCACCAACCTTGGGGTGCATTGACACGCTATTCTTAACCCTGCAAATCAGGCAATGGAACGCACAAAGGGCCTTGGAATGGGGCCCCCTGCACTGCCCATACAAGGTTCATGGGCTGCGCAGGGGCACCCAGGGGTACTCCACATCACATCACATCACCCCCAAACTTTGCATGGGGGTTTCACTGCTATGCAAAGGCTGATGGAAAAGTGGGAACATACCTAGAGGGTAGCACTGATCGTAGTGCTGGTTTGGTGTCACAACATAGGTGGCACTGCCAGTCTGTAAGCTGCTGGCAACTTGCCAGTGCCAGTCCATTGGCCCATGGGGCATTCCCCATGGACTATGAGTATAACGTAGTTTACTCTCTATTAACATAGCAAACATAGGAATGGAAATCTTAAATTCAAATATACAACATAGAATATATTTCAATTTAGATATTTATTATAGCTAATTAAACATTCAGTTCGCACATAATATAATCAACATAGAATCAACCCAAAAAAATATAATACAACCCCCTACCCTAAATGAAACATACATATATGAAAACATAAATAACATACCAGTAAATACGCAAAAATAAACAAATAACACAGAACCAACAAAATCACAAAAAAGTATACATACAAATTTACAACCGCCTCATACATGAGAGGATATTTAAACAGCACAATAAAGTTACTGCTTTGATGCTACAATTATGCGTTGTAGTTTGGATTGTATAAAGTTCAAAATAATAACAGCCAATTCTAGGTTATAATTTCCTGATTCAAATTCTCGTGTTACAGGCCTGATGGTAGCCAATCCTGGTCAGGGCTTCAAATTTGCCAATTTCAAACACTTCATGCCAATGTTCAAGACATGCCAATTTACAAGCCAACGCGCGTTTCGGTGAGTGAAGAAAAATATAAATACACCTTCATCAGGACTTTATGATTCAGTATAATTGGCATAAGTACATCTTGTAATCTGCCTATCAAAGAAACATCAGAATTATTCATTACAATTCTTTGCATAGGGGGAAGGCTCGAATCATGTCAGATTTGCAACCAGACCAACTCAAGTGACTTAATTAAGAAAAAACACAGATAAAGTGCCCAAGATCAAAATCTATAAAACCAATGCTTAATAAAGGTAAATAAATCTAAAGATCCAAGGAAAGCACCATTAGTGTCCAGCAAAATACTAGATAAAGTGCAGAAATAGAATCACCTATAGCATAAAAGTGTTGGATTACCACCGAGAGAATCTAGTCAAGAATAGTAAAAGACTTGTTTGGTTATATTAAAATAAGATAAAATACCTTAGATATGAAAGAACTTAGATATCCCTTACAGGCTGGATTAAACACTCTCCAACTTCAAATTTGTAGTCCAAAATGAAGGACTAACACATGGATATAGCTAAATGAAGCTATGCTTTCTCACTCTAAAAGCAAACATAATGAAATCATTAGCTTGCACAGGGCAGGAAAGTCCACAGGATAGAAAAGAAAAAATCTGCTCATATGTACAATCGCTAACTACAGACTTACCTACAAGTTCACATGGTTTAAAAAACGGAATCCACAGGGGAAACCCACAAGGATACCAAACTGGTGGGGAACAACTTGCTAACTGCAAGGGAACAGGGGGGAGTCATGAGCCAGATAGAAATGACACAATCCAGACGGTATAAAATAATTCAATCCACAAAGGTTCAGCAAAGCTAGCCTACCAGTATCAGCAGGATCCAGGACATATGACCAGCACGATGATCTCTCGAGGAGCAATAACCCGTACTTCCCCATGGACAACATGTGCCACTACCACCTGCGCTGTTGGGGTTGGTCATAATGATAAAGGCAGTCTGGTGGTCATAGGAATGCCAGACTTGAAATGAGGGTCCATGAATGCACCAGTATAACTACCTGCAAAATCACCATCAAACTAGCTCGGGCCCTGATCTAAGTTCAACTTTAGTCAACTGGCTATGTCCATTAATTTTTTGCCATCAGGCACTGTCATTTAGAAAATGATGTACACATCAACAAATGATACCCATGCTGGCCATCCCTGGGTCCACCCCTGTGCCTGTGTTGAATTAGCTGCACTGCCACAATGCTGCATCTTTTGCACCATAGTGCAAGGATGGCTAAATTGAGGGGGAGATTATAGTTGTGTAGGAAGGAGCACCTTCCAGCACAAATAGAAACTGAAATGGCAATCTGCGAGGTCCTTGTGTGCTGTGCAATATAGCACACATACACATATATCAACATGAGGAGCAATCAAAGGAAACAACAACATAGTGCCCTGGTATTCCCATCCGTGGAGTGGTGTAAGGTTTCGGTACTGCCCTGGTGTATGTGAAACATGTAAAACTGGGACAGGGGCATATTGCAATGTGTGTTGCTGTGGCTTGACGACTGCAACACCCATTGCAAGTCCCTACCATGCAAATGGATGCATAGGAAAGGTGCACAATAACAAGATGGTGTCAAGCCACCAAAAGGATATACATCACACCTAGTAAATATGACGCAGCCAACTGTGCTACCTGAGCTTCCCCTCATGTGACACTCAAGTGGGGCAAAGGGCTGATAGACTGCATGCATGATGTACAGGAACAATGTTTGGGCTGTAAGTTGTCACTGAGCCTCCAATAGCAAGTCAGTGATGTGACATGTTAACTGCCACAACATTGAAAGATTGATGTTACACCATCTCATTGCAGAGGATGAGGGCACTCCTGATGATCTGCCTGTTGTGGAGTTCCCCGATGACCTGGATGGCCAGCTGACAACCATCAGCCAAGAGACCCTCCAAGATGTCCTAATATCTCTCCAGACCCCACCTCCAGCTGCAAGGAGGCCTAATAATATATCAGCCATTCTGGATGCCTCACCCAACACCCCAATAGTACAACCTGCCAGCACCAATACAGCTGTGGACTTCAAGGACCCAGGGACAAAATTTGAGAGGACAGTGATAGGACTCCAGCGGGAGCTGGCCAAGCAGGTGCATGTGGGGATTGAGACAGTAGCAGCCAGCCTAGAGGGAATGCGCACGTGCCTCGTGATGGCCAATGAACATACAGCTGCCAAATGAGGCACACACTCCCCACTGTCTGGAGTCCAGCAGTGTCTGAGGGACATAGCTGCTGCCTTGAGAGAGAGGCCACAACAACTGCCCTCCCAAACTGGCAGCAGCATGATTGAGAACAAGCTGGACTCCATGCAGCAGGAAGTGGCCTCCCTCAGGGTAGACATGGCTGCCTACCACCGGGATGTTGCTGCTATTCTGAAAAATCAGCTGCTCCTCCTTGCTGCAGTGTTGCTATTGGACCTGGCCCTTTTACAGGGTCATTCCCCAGACTTTTTGCTTTTGCCTCCTTATTTTTCTGACCTTTGTTGGCTGACTTTTTGACTCTGAGCACTTTTTCACTGCTAACCAGTGCTAAAGTGCATGTGCTCTCGCTTACAAATTTGGTATGATTGGATTATAAATGATTGGCATATTTAATTTACCTATAAGTCCCTTGTAAAGTGGTATCCCTATACCCAGGGCCTGTAAATTAAATGCTACTAGTGGGCCTGCAGCGCTGCTTGCGCCATGCACTGAAGTAGCCTGTCAAACCTATCCAAGGCCTTCTAGAGCAGAGCCTGTGTGAGCAGTTTCCCTCCACAGGGACCTGGCATCTAAATTTACTTGCCAGGCCCAGAACTCCCCTTTTACTACCTGTAAGTCACCCCTAAGGTACGCCCTAGCTAGGCCTTTGGGCAGGGTGCTATGCATGTAGAAGGAAGGACATGTGCCATGTTGCGTGGCCTGTCCTGGTAGTGACAAACAGCCTAACTTGGTCTCTCACTGCTGTGAGTGCTGCCTCCTCATAGGATTGCATTGGAAATGCCCTGCCTTATGTGTAAGGGGTTTAGTCTGATTTATGAGGGGTAGCGTAGGCATGTTTGGTATGGGTGTGATATTGGTGAGAAATGCTGCTTACTGGTGTAGGTGTATTTTTTATTACTATCACAGAAATGCCACTTCTAGAAAGTGCACATTTATCTGTGCTTATAACTTGGGTATTTTGCAGCTGTCTCCAATCAACGTCTGGGCAGACTGACAGTTGGGGCTTTGTGCATACTTCTCAGACAGCCTGAACACAGGGAGGGTGGAGGTGACACAGAGGTGCATCTACATATTGTAAAGCCTTCATGGACTGAGAGAAGGGAGAGGCAGGGCACACCTGCATTTGTAAAGACAGCCCTGGCCTCACAAAATAGGGTCGTTAACCCCCCACTGATGTTTGGAGCCTGTGCTGAAAGGAGAGAGGGGGCACTCCCAGAACCAGTTGTAACTGGCTGGAACCTCCTCTCCCTACCATTGTAAAACACTGTAAGAACCTACTAAAGCGCTTTACTTTTGCCCAAGGACACCGCCGCAGCCCAGGTCACAAAATTTGATTTAGCGCTTGGGAAGCGCTGGATTTTCTCCCCCGGATCACCACCGCAGCAGGGTTCAGTAAATTGCTCGCAGAGCAGGGATCGCGCTTCTCTCAGTGCCCCCGGGGCACACCAACAAAGGCAGCGGAGCAAGCATGCTCCTCTCGGCGCCCCCGAGGCACCTCCCGCTCGTGGGAGCGCCCCTGGGGCACCAGCTGCCTCCAGCTTCTCACGGAGCCTCCCGGCGGCCCGGGAGCAGCTCCTTGTACTCGTGCACCGCATCGGGTGCGGGCGAGTGTTTCCTCGGACCCCCGGAGAGGTCCGAGTGCCTTCCAACGCTGAAGCAGGACTCGGGGAAGGCGCAGGGAGCGCCCCCTTCCCCGGTCGCTGCACTAGGAGCGGGACGCTCCTGGTTTTGGGCATCTTTGTTCTTCCAGCCAGAATCGGGAAGGGAGACCTCACCGGAGGTTCCTTCCCGCCTTTTACCCTACAATTGTTGCTGGGCCACGCCTGCCCCCCACCCCACGGACAGGGTGTGAGGAGGCCGAGGCAGGCCCCCACGAAGAACGCAGGCCCCCGGAGGGGCCCGTTCAGGAGGAGAGGGTGCCGACCGCCCCTCTTCCTTCCAAAACATCGCGTGTCCCCCGTTTTGCGCACCGGAGCGCCGGGGGCCCCCTACACTGGAAGTGCCTCTCTACTCGCAACCAGGTACTCTTTAGGGAATCTGGGCTCTAGGAGCCTAATACAGACTTGTGGATGTTTTCTATTTCCTACCTGGTTACTGTTTCTACATATATGTGCTTATGTTCCTTTTATGGGCATGTCTAGCTGATATGTAACTATATGACTTGTGATATATTCTCTAATGTTTCTTTTATTTAGGGATTGTTCATGACAAGTGCATATATCTTTTACTCTAATTCCTGACTACTGCTTATGTTGCAGAAACCTGAGAACTTACGTGTTCTAATGTGACAACTGCATATTCTTGCAGAGTATTGATAACTTGTGTAACAGTCTGACAACTGCTAAGGTAGCAGGGTATTACTTACGTTTAATGTTGGTCTAATTATGTTTTGTGCAATACAGATTATTTTTACATAGCTCAGTGTTGTGTTTACTTTGTGGTGTACATTTTGCGTCACGTGTGTTGTGTGTGTTTTGCAAACGCTTTACACATTGCCTCCAGGTTAAGCCTGACTGCTCGTGCCAAGCTACCAAGGGGGTGAGCAGGGGTTATCTTGGACGTGTAACTCGCTAGCCCTGACTAGAGTGGGTAAGTTCTGCCTGCCTGAGGTGCATACCCTAGGCAACCAGAAACCCCATTTCTAACAGTTGCCATATGTTGTTCCACAAATGGCAGTTGCCAGGAATTGGGATTCCACATCTTCAACCACTGAAGTGTGTGAGGCCCCCTCTACCTCCCCACAACCACCATCAAGGGCAGATGAGACACCACACACATCGGAGTATGAAGATGTGGAACAGATCAGCTTCACTCGTAAATAATCATAATCATATTAAAGATTTTGTAAAGCGCACTACTCACCCGTGAGGGTCTCAAGGCGCTGAGGAATGGAGGGGGGGAAGGAGGGGTGGGGGTGCTGCTACTGCTTGAACAGCCAGGTCTTGAGAAGTTTCCTGAAGGTAAGGAGGTCTTTGGTCTGGCGCAGGTGGGTGGGAAGAGTGTTCCACGTTTTGGCGGCGAGGTGCAAAAATAATCTACCGCCGGACGAGTGGACAGTTGCAAGGGCGAGGTTGGCGGTGCGGAGATGCCAGGTCGGGGTGTAGAAGGAGAGTCGTCTGTTGAGGTATTCTGGTCCGGTGTTGTGCAGTGCTTTGTGAGCGTGGGTGAGGAGTTTGAAGGTGATTCTCTTGTTGACTAGGAACCAGTGCAGGTTTTTCAGGTGGTCTGTGATGTGGCAGTGGCGGGAGATGTCCAGGATGAGGTGTGCGGAGGCGTTCTGGATGCGTTGCAGCCTCTTCTGGAGTTCGGCCGTGGTCCCTGCGTAGAGGGCATTGCTGTAGTCCAGCTTGCTGATAACGAAGGCTTGGATGACTGTTCTTCTGATTACAATGGGTATCCATTTGTAGATCTTTCGGAGCATGCAGAGGGTGTTGAAGCAGGAGGAGATGGCGTTGATTTGCTGGGTCATAGATAGTGAGGGGTCCAAGATGAATCCAAGGTTGCGTGAGTGGTCGGTGGGAGTCGGAGTGGTTCCAAGAGTGGCAGACCACTAGGAGTCATCCCATGCAGAGGGGGTGGAGCCGAAGTTGTGGACTTCAGTCTTGTCAGAACTGAGTTTGAGGCAGCTGTCCTTCAACCATTCAGTGATGGCCTTCATTCCTTCATGGAGGTGGGTCTTGGCGGAGTCCTTGGTGAGGGAGAGGATCAGCTGGGTGTCGTTGGTGTATGAGATGATGTTGAGGTTGTGGGATCGGGCGATGTTAGCGAGCGGGGCCAAGTAGACGTTAAAGAGGGTCGGGCTGAGGGACAAACCCTGAAGTATGCCGCAGATGATTTAGGTGGCCTCCGAACGGAATGGGGGCGAGGCGGACTCTCTGGGTTCTGCCGGTAAGAAAGGAGGTGACCCAGTCCAGGGCTCTGTCACGGATTCCAGCATTGCTGAGGCGTGAGGGTAGGGTGTGGTGGCAGACAGTGTTGAATAAGGCCGAGAGGTCAAGGAGGATGAGGGCCGCAGCTTCACTGCTGTCCAATATGGTTCTGATGTCGTCGGTGGCGACGATGAGAGCAGTTTCAGAGTTCCCATTAGCACCAGCCCATGCCACATGGGCAGTGTTCTCCTTTGTCCTGTGCTTGAGATCATGCCAGTGTTAGCACAGTTGGATATGTGCACTCTTCACCCACACACTGTTGACCTGTCTGCTATGGACTGTCATTGTCTCTCGCTTAACAATTGGCTATTGTTCCTCTGCACTTAACAACACTTCTCCCAAGCATGTCCCATAAAGTGTCCCTTAACCCTGGACTTGTGCTGTGTCACAAATGTGTGGATTTCACAAATGGGGTCACTGACCTGGAAATTGTAAATATCTCACTAAAACACTTCCACTTGTAAATAAACCCCTTCTACACAATCAGCATGTCTACGTGTATTGTAATCCATCAACTACGCTAAATGATTATGATGTGTATATCTATGTAATTGGTCACAGAATATCAGTACAAGAGTACAGGACTGTGGGAGCACAAAGCTACACACAACTTCCCTAACATGACAAATGTATATGCTGGTCTCATCACCTACAAGCAATTCACTGAGTATGTCACAAATGAAGAACACATGTATGCTTCCCTCACTATATACAGCAGGAATGGCTGTAAAGCAAGTCTAGGGCAATATTGTCAGCTGGGAGTACCAGTAGAACACAATGGTGTATACAGAGGTACCTAACTACATTAGTGATTGCCACTGGTTAGTTTTGCAGGATAGAGTTCCAATTTAGACTGTTGTGCCACGGTTTCCAACATTCCTACACAGGATCCCAACACAGCTGAAGTACCAGACCTACCTGTCCTATACAAAGTAAACATAGTCATCTTAAATTGGTGGGTACACTTGATGGCAGATGCATGGACTAGTAGAAGCGATGTTGCTGCCAACGTGACAGCTCAGTTGTCAATAGGTAACTCACATGTCATGAGAGGTATTCGGAGGCAGGACAGAATCCCTAGGCCAACCCCCAATTTGCCCTGTGCACTCATGGGAAGACCCTGAGATACAATCATATAACACAAAATGTATGGGAGAATGCAAACATGTTTATTAAAATTTCAAGTAACCTCAAAAAGAACTAAAACCTACCCTAGCCTCAACTAACCTATTTTAACTATACTTATCCAACAACTAAAGCTATCTACCCTATTCTAAACTTAACTTAGAAATTGAACACCACACTCTAAACATTGCCCCTCCCACCCCCCTTAAGCTACAAGACACATGCAAGATAACAAATATTAATACTACACATATACAAACTAATCCTAAACAAATATATATTTTGTTGGTATTTTTTTTATTTATATATATTTGTCATTATTACATTAATAAAACACAAGATACCTCAACATGACCCCCCCGCCCAACCACCCACAAATTAACACACAAGAAGAAAAAACCCACCCCAACTACATTTATTCTAACTAATCTATAAACCTAAAACACTAGCAACCAGGAAGAAAGGACATAGTACTTGGGCGCTCACAGTGAATCCACATATTAACAGATAAACATAGAAGGTAAGGCACGGTGCTCCTGGCAAGAGGATCTTCCCTTGTCCTCTAAAGTTTCCGAAGAAACTGAACAGAGATAAGTCAAAAGTCAGGGCACTCAGGAATCACAATCGTTTATGTTAGAGATGTTGAGAGTCCATATTGTAATAGTAAAGAATTTTGTTGTGAAATTGGAAATCATGAAAACAGGATCTTCAATTTATTCTTGAAAGATAAGTTGCATCACAGTGATAAGAAACGATCCTTAAGGTCAACACTTCTGTGACCATAACAGCCGATAAGTAGTCATGTAGCAACAAACGCCAAGAAACGATCCTTAAGGTCAACACATATGCCTGAACCCAGAAACCACTGCCAGGATGTGGCGGAACCTTACTGCCCTCTTTTGAAACTCATGCTTCTCCTCATTGGTCATGTTGGCAGCTATAATATGGAGATAAGCAACCATCAGTGTCAGCATTGTGTGGAGTCTATATAGATTACTAGTTTACACTGCTACATCTAATTACACATGCTCTAAAACTTGCATTCTAGATAAGACAAAGACCCTGATAAATGTAACGTCAATGTTGCATTTGCATCATATTTTTGATGCTAAAGTGACAAAAACCTACAAAAAGAACAAACATTTTGTAAGTTTGCACCACTTTTGCGTAAAAAAATGTATGCAAAGGCAGCACTAACTTTACATTGATCAGGCCCACATTTCCTCATCATCTGGGTCTATTTCCAACCATACATCACTAGTAACTTGAACATGTCATTGGGAGGATGGGATGCTGTTGGTAACCATAAGGGGTCGGAGCAGATAGGTACACATGCAAGCCTGATCAACATGACTGTCACCTACACTGTGAACATCACATCTGCCTACAAATTTGGTATTCCTCTCCCCCTGAACCTCTGGGGGGATGGCCATACTATCCATCATCTCAACAGTCCTGGTCATCCACGATGGCCTGACCACTCATACATGGAATCAAGGAGTGGACCATATGTCAGGAGGGCTGGCAACTAGGAAGCTGGTATCCATAGGTCAATCACATCTACATTCATGTACCCAGGTGTAGACACCAATCAATACGGGATCTGCCACTACTATTCCTTTCACACACAGTTCCATGCCAGCACACATTGGGCCTTGCCCTGCATGCAAGCCAAAGACATTCCACAAAAGTGAAACATACATGGAGTGCAAAAGACAGAGCGCAATGCTGGGGGACAATTGCCAGCCCAGTCCACCACCTTCATGCTAATACTGGGATGCACCAAATTAGGATCAATATGATGCACTCCTGTGTAGTTACCTGTGTCTGGGCACATATTGCTGACAAACGTCAATCCATGGGAGCCTTGCCCCATGGTGCATGGTTGGCTGCGATGAGGAGGAGTTTGATCATGTGCCACAAGGGACACCTTTGAACACATTACAGTAATCGAGAAAGAGGACATACAATAAATGTGTGCTGCCTCATGCACCAGCCATTGAAAGATCCCAATCGGAGGATACATGAGAGTATTCATCCTTATTGCACAATGCTAAGGCCCCCCCCTTTGGGGGGTGCGGAATTTGGCACTCTGGTGTGAGCAAATCTGTTAATCTGGGACTGCGTCTAAATGCAATGGGTATTGCTATGGTTGTTCCAAAGCAACACCCATTGCAGCTTATCACGCAGCCCCAGACATTGAAGTCTACTCACACCTAAGTCAAAGCAAATTTGGCTTAGCCCATGCCAGTGGTGGGGTTAGCAGGGTGCAAGGGGAGAAAAGTTGGCATGTCCCCTTGTTTGTTGCTCTTTCTATGCATGCTGCACTCTGCAACATGTTGAGTAAGAGCAAATCACATATGGAGATATTATTTTGTGCAGGAGGGAGTCCCTCCTGCACAACGACTAACCCCCCTCTCAACGCAGCCATCCATGCACCATGGCACACGGGTGGCTGTGTTGAGGCTTGGATGCAAATTTAGCAACAACACAAAGGGACAACACAAGGGTGCATTGTATACAATTAAATACGGCGCATCCCTGTGTTGTGAAAATGACGGAGTGTGCCACTACCAATTTTCTCACAACGCTGCACTCTGTTTTTCTTAGTTACATATGGCCCTACATTTGGCGTGTTCCCACCTTCTATACACTATGCTGGCCATTGCGCACCACAAGCTTCACAAGATGTGACCCTCTGGTGGTCCTTGGGGCTCTTTAAAATGGACCATGATATCACCATCCAGCCTACTACGATATCTGATCATTGGAAGGTTTATCACATCTGCCATTGAATTCAACACACATGACTTACTCACATCAAACCCTGGATTACTTCACAGGACACACATTATCACACTTACAGGATACATCTGAGTCTTCGAAACGCACCACTTCACCAATCATGTAGGGGGCAAGTCCACCTGTAAGACCTGAATGGTAAACCATGCTTAGTGTCAAATCATAGTCTCTGAGAGTGGGCAACACATTTCAGTGTGAACAAGTTAAGAGGAGTGAGCTAGTCATCCTAGTGGAAATCAGTACAACAGACACACCACTGTGATCACACAATGATACATACACTCAGGTGAGTTAGATCCACACATCTGAACACTAGCACTGGGCCAGAGACTCGTCTGGTGCTACACCCTGCAACGTTTATATGTGGCATTGTCATGCAGCTGTCTGTGGGCATGACACCTCCATTGCCAAATGGGACTGTTTGAGCATGTATTTTCCAGCTGAGGGCCATGTTATGGTTGTAGCAGTGGCAGGACCATTGTCACACCTATGGCATTTCTGCCTGCAACAGATGTAGGAAACAACTATCTCATCATCATAGCTCACAGACATGCTACTACCCAGGGACTGTGTGGGCATTGCAAGGTGCTGGGGATTTGCATTACACACCCTGCAATGTACAGAATTAAGGGCCATATGTACGAACACATTTTCTCATTGACACAGAATGGGAAAAACCCTTTGCTACATCTGGCCCTAAATGTGTGTGTCATCACAAGGCAGACACACTGAAGGGATTGCTATGGCTGTGGACTCATGTGCAGTTTATCTATTTGCACATTGTTAGAAATGGGGTTTTTGGTTGGCAGTCAGGTTGCCCTCTGTCCAAGCAAGAACCCTTACTCTAGTCAGGGTAAGTCACACACAATCCAAAATCAGCCTGTGCCCCCCCTCTGGTAGCTTGGCACGAGTAGTCAGGCTTAACTTAGAAGGCAATGTGTAAAGCATTTGTGCAATAAATCAAACAACACCATAGTATAACACCACAAAAATACACCACACAGTGTTTAGAAAAATATTTAATATTTATCTGGGTATTTTCAGGTCAAAACGATCAAAGTTGCAATATGAAGTTGTAAAGATACCACTGAAAAGTGATAAAAAGTGTCTTAAGTCTTTAGAAAGCAAACAAAGTCTCTTTCAAACACAAGGTACCTGGTTTCTGGTGGAAAATCTCCTCAGAAGGCCACAGGAGAAGAGATACGTGGAAAACTGGTGTGTGCGTCGATTTCTCCTCAGCACACATGGACTTGCGTCGTTATTATCCACGCGGGGAGTCGTGCGTCGTTTTCCGGCACGCGGACAGTCTCTTTCTGTGGATCGCGGGGAGTACCAGATGTCCCGGGTCTGTGCGTGGATTTTCCTGCTTGTTTTTCGGCTGCGTGTCGTTCTGTGGGGCTGCGCGTCGAAGTATCGATCTCACGGCAGGTGTCGCGTCGATTTCTCCTGGGGAGTTGGGCGGCGTTGTCCTTGCGAGGCCGTGCGTCAAAGTTTTGATCTCACGTCAGGCGTCACGTCGATTTCTCCTTGGAAGTCGGGCCGGCGTTGTCCTTGCGAGGCCGTGCGTCAAAGTTTTGATCTCACGGCAGGCGTCGCATCGATTTCTCCTAGGAAGTCGGGCGGCGTTGTCCTTGCGAGGCCGTGCGTCAAAGTTTCGGTCGTCCCGAAGGCGCTGCGTCGATCAGCGTCGGTGTGCGGCGTTTTTCTTGCCACGGAACAAGCTGTGCGTCGAAAATTTCGGCGCACGGAGCGTCCAAGTGGAAGAGAGAAGTCTTTTTGGTCCTGAGACTTCCGGGAACAGGAGGCAAGCTCTATCCAAGCCCTTGGAGAGCACTTTTACAGCCAGACAAGAGTTCAGCAAGGCAGCAGGCCAACAGCAAGGCAGCAGTCCTTTGTAGAAAAGCAGACAGGTGAGTACTTTGAGCAGCCAAGCAGTTCTTCTTGGCAGGATGTAGTTTCTGGTTCAGGTTTCTTCTCCAGCAACTGCACACACCGGCCTTGCAATGGCAGGCCTGAGACAGGGTTAAGGGGCTACTGAAGTGGGTGGCACAACCAGTGCTGCAGGCCCACTAGCAGCATTTAATCTACAGGCCCTAGGCACATATAGTGCACTCTACTAGGGACTTATAAGTAAATTAAATAGCCAATCATGGATAAACCAATCAATAGTACCATTTACACAGAGAGCATACGCACTTTAGCACTGGTTAGCAGTGGTAAAGTGCCCAGAGGTCAAAAGCCAACAACAACAGGTCAGAAAAAATAGGAGGAAGGAGGCAAAAAGTTTGGGGATGACCCTGTCAAAAAGCCAGGTCCAACACACATTGACTGCATTGTGACGTGTATGCATTGCAAATAGTGGTTGGCCTGCCACTGTTGCCATTGTACACTATTGTCAATCCAGTAAGGATGAAGTACATGGGCATAGACATAGCATTCAACACAGACACACTTGCTCTGTGGTCAGAGGAGGCGTCTGGAGTTGCAGTTTAGTGAGTGATGTGGCAGAGATGAAGCTGATGCAGTGCAACCTCATACTGTCAGTGAGGAGTTGTAGGCCACTGAACAGACTCTGCACATGTGTGTGGTATGGGGGTGGTAGAGGCTGTCTGTGACAGAACATGAACTGGAACATGGAACTGTCAGTATTCTCTTCCCAATTCATGTACAATCTCCCTAACATTGCCTTGCCTAGTGACACAAAGGGGCCAATAGGACAACAGTGGTGCAGCACCTAGGACTTGAGTGATGAAAAGTGAGCGCCACATTTGCGCCATTTTCCGACGCATAAGCAACGCTAAACTTCAATTCATGTGTTTGAGGTTAATTTTGTGTTGCCAATGCATCACACAATGATGCAAGGGTGGTGCTAGCCTCTCATGAATCCGGCCCCTAGTGCTGCCCCACATGATGTGTTCCCCTTAGCACACGCCTGACAACACCATGTGTGGGCTGTCTAAACAAAACGGCGCTACATGTTATAAGGGGGAGTTGTGTGGTAAATACATGACACTACCCCGGTGCTTTGCAAGACTTACAACTCAAGTACTCAAGCTTGTCCTGCAAGGCACCCAGATGCGCTTTGTAATAGAAATGCGGCTCAATTGAAAGTCTGCAATGATCAGGCGTTGATTTTTTCATGACTGATGTGGCAAAGTTGTCCCATGGAATCAAATGTGCCATATTCATTGCCCTCTAAGGTGGGTAAACCCCCTTTGCAAACATAATGGCTGGGGCAGAGGTCATGTGTATGAAATGTTGCCAAAGTTACGCTATGTATACATTGCACCACTTTGTTGATACAATCCTGGAAAAATGGTAGGGTGGCGGTACCTTGGCGTTTCATACATGACACTATGCCGGTGCACAGGTGTCCTATGGGCTCTGACTTGTATGACTTTGTAATGGTTGTGCAGGACTCATCAGACATCTGACCTGCATTGGTATCATTGTTGTACGTGTGAACTTCAGGCCTAAACTAGCACAGATACTCTTCATACCGGTTGCATACAACCTGTTCACAAGCAGTGCAATGAGCACTCCAACTTATCTGCTACTGTCATTCAAAAGCAGTGAACAGTCAATAGTATTCCAGTGGGAGACTTACCAGCAGTCCGCCAATCTTGATCCCCAGGTGATCTAGCAGATCCTACTCCCTGGCCACAAGATCTGCCCAACGATGCTTCAGCTGGTGGTCATTCTAGCCTGTTTGGTAAATATTTCTCAGATGGTGGAGCCGTCTGGCCGCTGTCTGGTAGCTGAGGATCACCCGGCCACCCATTTCCAGCATCATTGGCAGGTAGTGTGCAACCAGACAAACAAAACCCTACCAAGCTCCTCTGCAGACATTCTGGACATCCTCCCTTTGCCAGACATGTTGGCTGATGTTCAAAGTTGACCCCAATAAGTTATTATACAAAATAAACAGAACTGTAAACCCACTAATTTAGCCCAACTAGCCCAACTAACTAACAACCTTGGACAGACACCTCACATTACAAATACAAAACTGGGCAAAAACTACACAAAACCATAACTTCTAGGACAAAATTTACACAAAATTCAACAGGACACGGCACACGGAACACCACAAACTTCCATTCACATCCAACAATCAACCACCAGCTCCAATACTCAACCACACATAGGCCCTCATTACAACCCTGGAGATAAAGCGGCGGTAATACCGTCAAAAGGCCTGTGGTAAAAAAATTGAATTATGACCATGGCGGAAACCGCCAACACAGACAGTCACTTTAACACACGGACTGCCACGGCAGTAACCGCCAACAGCCAGACGGAAGACAAGGTTTCGCCCACTGTATTATGAGACACCAATCCACCACCTTTTCCGGGGCGGTACCAATGCCATCAAAAGCTGGGCGGAAGCAGTACACAGAAGGCAAAGGACTCACCTCTGGCGACTCAGGGAAGAAGCGCAACGCCATGGAGCCCGAACTGCAGGTGTTCCCCGTGCTGGTCTACCTCCTCCTACAACAGGAATACCAACGCCAGCGACGATGACCACGGTGAGTACTGCCGCCTAGCACACAGAAAGGGGGGAGGAAAAAGAGAGTGACACACACACGCAACACGCAACACCCCCACCCCCAACAACGTACACACAAGCCCACTCCTCAGGAATAATGCAAGGACAAAATGATTTGAAGAAAGTGAGTGTCATAATATAAAATACTAGAAATACGTCCACAAAAATCACAAGAGTATTTACAGATATACAAATGAAGGGACACTGCTCAGTCCATAACGTCTGTGGGCCACAGGGCCATATCACATAGGCCAAGGCCCCACTTGAGTCCTGCCTCAGTACGGAGAGAACACTGCTGGGGCATCAGGTCAAAAATACACAGGCACCTCAGGGGGAAGGGGAAGGGCTTTGTGCCCAGTGTGCTTCATCCAGTCAAGGAGGGGGTGAGTGGATGCTTTCTTACACTGGTTCTGGAGGGGGCTTTGTGCCCAGAGTGCTTCATCCTGGCAAAGAGGGGGTAAGTGGATGCCTTCTTACACTGGTCCTGGAGGGGGCTTTGTGCCCAGTGTGCTTCATCCTGGCAAGGAGGGGATAAGTGGATGCCTTCTTACACTGGTGCTGGAGGGGGCTTTGTGCCCAGTGTGCTTCATCCTGGCAAGGAGCGGGTGAGTGTATGCCTTCTTACACTGGTTCTGGAGGGGGCTTGTGCCCTGTGTGCTTCATCCTGGCAAGGAGGGTGTGAGTGGATTCCTCCTTACACTGGTTTTGGAGGGGGCCTTGTGCCCAGTGTGCTTTGTGCCCAGTGTGCTTCATTCTGGCAAGGAGGGGATGCGTGGATGCCTTCTTACACTGATTCTGGAGGGGGCTTTGTGCCCAGTGTGCTTCATCCTGGCAAGGAGGGGGTGAGTGAATGACTTCTTACACTGGTCCTGGAGGGGGCTTTGTGCCCAGTGTGCTTCGATCTGGCAAGGGGGGGGGATGAGTGGATGCCTTCTTACACTGGTTCTGGAGGGGGTCTTGTGCCCAGTGTGCTTCATCCTGGCAAGGAGAGGGTGAGTGGATGCCTTCTTCCACTGGTTCTGGAGGGGGCTTTGTGCCCAGTGTGCTTCATCCTGGCAAGGAGGGGATGAGTGGATGCCTTCTTACACTATTCCTGGAGGGAGCCTTGTGCCCTGTGATGCAGCACATGGGAGTGCAAGGTCACAGTCTCTCACCTGGGTGTCATATCCACTAGATTTGCTGTGGATAGGATGCAGGGCACTCCATGGAGGCAGGACTAAAGTCCATCCACCGGCAGCGACAGCTATACGGCGGGGGCAGTGCCGGTGCTGGTGTCAGTGCTGCCAGTGGTGGGGTGAGGCTCCAGCTCATCCCCTGCAGCCTCGGACAGCCCCCACTAGGGCTGCTGCTGCTTCCAGTGGTGCTGGTGGCGGTGCTGCTAGCGGTGCTGGTGGCGGTGCTGATGGCGGTGCTGCCAGTGGGGGGGGGGAGGCTCCAGCCCATCCCCTGCAGCCTCGGACAGCCCCCACTAGGGCTGCTGCTGCTTCCAGTGGTACTGGTGGCGGTGCTGCTAGCGGTGCTGGTGGCGGTGCTGATGGCGGTGCTACCAGTGGTGGGGGAGGCTCCAGCCCTTCCCCTGCAGCCTTGAACGGCTGCCCACTGGAGCTGTCGCTGCTGCCAGTGGTGCTGGTGGTGGTGCCGGTGGAGTTGCTGGTGGGGGTGCTGCTTGCAGTGCTGCCAGTGGTAGGGTGAGGGTCCGGCCCTTCCCCTGCAGCTTCAGACGGCTGCCCACTGGGGCTGCTGCCAGTGGTACTGGTGGCAGTGGCGGTGGTGGTGCTGGTGGTGGTACTGGCAGTGGTGGGGAGAGGCTCCAGCCCTTCCCCTGCAACCTTGGACGGCAGAAACGGCATGGATGGTGGTGGGGGCTCAGATCCTGTCACAGCACCAGGCCTCCCTTCCCTCCTGTCTGCCCTTGGCAGCTGGTGGTGCCTCCTTGCCCTTGGCAGCTGGTGGTTGTTCCTTGGCCTTGGCAGCTGATGGTCCCTTCTTGCCCTTGGCAGCTGGTGGTTGTTCCTTGGCCTTGGTGTCTGTCTGCTGTGTTTGGGTGCAGGTGCATGGGCTGGATGCTGTTGTGAGGTGGATGGCTGTTGGGTGTCTGAGTGCTTGCGTTTGTGTACTTTGGGTGGACAGACACAGTGGGAGAGGACACAGGGGACGTGTGCATGAATGTGGGGGTGGTGACTGCCAGTGAGGGGTGTGTAGTGATAGGTGTGCTGGAGGTAGTGGATGAGGATGTAGTGCATGCATGTGTGAGTGGAGACGCTACTTGGAGGGAGGTGGAAGACGAGGAGGAGGGGACACAGTGGAGGCAGTGGATGTTGGTGTGTCTGCTTCTAGATGGTGTTTGTGTGACTGCCTGTGGGATGATGTGTGGTGCTCGTGTTTGCCTGAGCCACTCCTGTGTGTTGTCTTGGGTGCATGCAGGTCTGATTGTGTGCTTGGGATAGGTTGGGGTTGAGGGGAATGTGACTGGGTAGAGGAAGTTGGAGGGGGAGGCTAGAGACAGGGACAATGGCTGCCATCAGAGAGGAGGCCAGAGCCTAGAATGATCTATGTTGGGCCGCCACGCCAGAGTGAATGCCCTCCAGGAATGCATTTGTATGTTTCAAATGCCCTGCTAGCCCATGGATGGCATTCACTATGGTTGACTACCCAACAGAGATGGATGTCAGGAGGTTAATAGCCCCCTCATTCAGGGCAGCAGGGCTAACTGGGGCAGGGCCTCTGGTGCCTGGGGCAAAGGAGATGCCCACCCTCCAGGGTGAGCGGGCACGGGAAACTTGCTGAGAGGCTGCTGGGAGGGCACTGCTGGTACGGGGGTGGTGTCGTGTCTGTACCTGTACTTGGGGTGGCCACAAAGGTGTCCGCCACCAGCAGGGAGCTTCCTTTGGAGGAGGTATCACTGGCAGAACTGTCTCCTCCTGTCTCCGCCATGGCGCTCCCCTCGCCCTCCGTCCCACTGGTGCCCTCACGGTCAGTGGATTCGGCCTCCAAGGCCATGTGGGATGCAGATCCCTTCGTCCCCGGAGCCTCAGCTCCTCCACCAGATGAGGCTAATGCACAGAAGGACAGCTTTACAAAACAAAAAGGGGGGGGGGAGAGACAGAGGATACACTTGGTCAAAGCCAGGAACAACACCACCATTGCGTACACAACACACAGGGGACAGCCCTACGCACTATGTGATGCACTACCACTCTCAATGCTAGTCACCAGGCCATGGACAGTAATACTTACTGCCAATCGCAAAATACCTGAGACCCACAGATCCCTGCCCAGTAGTAGATGCCCACTAGCATGTTTGGGGGTGGAGTGCATCATCCCCTGCCCAACATGGAACCTACCCTGCAATGTCTGGCCTGGCCTAGGGGCACCCACAGGCCCACATCCCTGACCCAGAGACCACCCCTCCAAGCGCAAGTAGTATATTGGGAAATGTTCTCACCCCCTTGTGGCTGCTGTGATGGCCTCAAGCACGCATCCAACTCTTGATAAGCCACCGCCAGTATGCGGAAGATCAGGGGGGTCAGGGTTCGGCGGGCACCCCTTCCTCTTTGGGAGGCCATCCCCAGCTGGGCCTCTGCCATCTTCCTTGCCCAGCATCTCAGGTCCTCCCACTGTTTCTGACCGTGGGTGCTCCACCTGCCGTTGACCCCCAGGGCCCGCATGTCCTTGGCGATGGCACGCCATATACCCTTTTTCTGACGAGCGCTGACCTGCAGAAAAATGAAAGTGGAAAAAGGGATCAGTCATACCGTTCGTCCCGTTACACCCATGGCCCACCACATCCCTCCCATCCCCTTACATACATACATTGCCCACCATATATGCTGCACGCTGCCCAGGACCCCTCCACCATCCCCCCTTACACGAAGACTTCACACACATCACACCATGCATTCATGCCCCATGCATTGTGCCTACAGTGTACTCACCTGTTGGTCTGGAGGCCCATATAGCAATCGGTGTTGGGGTAGGACCCCATCCACCAGTTTCTCCAACTCCGCAATGGTAAAGGCAGGGGCCCTTTCCCCAGTGACTCGAGCCATGGTTGCTTCCAGACACAGCAGCACTTGTAGAGTAGGTTCTCTCCTGTTGAAGGTTAGGTAGCAAGTGAGTGAACAGATATAAAATGGCGGTCACGTTGCGGAGGTGCGTACCATCAACGCCGGCGTACATCACCACTGGCCATTGTAGCCCATAGGGCCTAATGATATCGAATGAGGAGTTGCACGGCGGTACTCGGCAGCCTCCCTCAACAACGTGCAACGTCAGCAGCATTACCTCATTTCCACCTGTCCCTCCACACAGGACAGGCGGATACCATTTCAGGAGGGGCAGGCCATGACACCTAACTGCGTCACAGCCGACATAAGCACATTTTCGGAATAAACATAAAGATACTGTTTCTGTCACAACATGCAATGCATTGTACATTGATGAAATGTCCAGATGCTCATCATTTTGCCCCCTAGAGTACAACCGCTGAGGATGAATAGGAGATGGAGACATGCCCCGTGTACAGGTCCCTGGTGGACTTGGCAACAATGGAGGATAGGCACATTATCCTCATCTACAGACATGATAGGGCCACAATCCAAGAGCTGTGTGCCCAATTGGAGCCAGACCTGATCTCAGCTATCCATCAGCCCACTTGGATCCCCCCTCTTGTTCTAGTCCTATCTGTGCTCCATTTCTTGGCGAGTGGCTCCTTCCAAGTGACAGTGGCCATGGCAGCAGGAATGTCCCAGCCAATGTTCTCAAACATGCTGACCAGAGTGTTGTCTGCCTTGATGAAACACATGCGCAGCTACATTGTTTTCCCCCAGGTAGAGGATTTGACCACAGTGAAAGCTGACTTCTATGCAATGGGACATATCCCCAACATTGCTGGGGCAATTGATGGTACACATATTGCCTTTGTCCCCCTCCCCGGAGAAATGAACAAGTGTTCAGGAATCAAAAGAACTTTCACTCTATGAATGTGTAGATAGTGTGCCTGGCGGACCAGTACATCTCCCATGTGAATGCAAAGTATCCTGGGTCTGTGCATGATGCCTATATCCTGAGGAATAGCAGCATCCCATAAGTGATGGCTCAACTCCAGAGGCAGCGGGTGTGGCTAATAGGTGAGCCCATGGTTCCCATCCAGTGTTTGTTGGTATATGGGTGTGGGGTTGGCCCTAAGGGTGAGTGTCTGGCTAACAGGTATCCCTCGATATTTACAGGTGACTCTGGTTACTCCAATCTCTCATGGCTACTGACCCCAGTGAGGAATCCCACGACAAGGGCAGAGGAACGTCACAAGGTCGAACAAGACGAATTATAGAGTAAACCTTTGGCCTCCTGAAGGCCAGGTTTCGGTTCCTCCATCTAACAGGTGGATCCCTGTGCTACTCACCCAAGAAGGTGTGCCAGATCATCGTGGCATGTTGCATGTTGCACAACCTTGCCTTACGTCGCCAGGTGCCTTTTCTGCAGGTGGATGAGGCTGGAGATGGGCAGGTGGCAGCAGTGGAGTCTGTGGACAGTGATGAAGAGGAGGTAGAGGATGAGGGTGTGGACAACAGAACATCTATCATTTGACAGTACTTCCAGTGACACACAGGTAAAACACTGTAACTTCATCTTCCATTGCAGTTTTGTGTTGTAAATTTTCACTGGTAGGCTGCTATTCCCACTACTATGGCCACTTACTGTACCCTTTGACATGTCTATTCACAGATATCTGTTCCCTACTCTGGCTCCTGGTGTATTGACTGCAGCACAATATAGATCATACCTATGTATACATTACTGTACAGTCTACTTGCAATGTCTACAGATTGTTAAAGGAAAACATATTTAAATCATTTGACATGCTACATACTTGTATTTTTTAAAGTCGTGTTTATTTACTTGCTGAAAATATAATGGGGATGTGCAATGGGCAGGGGTGATGGTGAAGGAATGTTCAGGATAGAGTCCATTCTATGTGGATCACAGGTTCATTGTCCAAGGGGGCATAGGAAGTGGAGCAATGGCAGTTCAAGGTGGACAGGGTGACAGAGTGGGACACAAGGGTGACATTCAGGAGAGTCTTATTTCCTGGTGGGGGTCTTGGCAATGTTTTCTGGCTTCTGCCTGGATCGCAGGGACCGTTTGCGTGGTGGTTCTCCTTCTACAGGGGGAGGGGTGCTGGCGGCCTGTTGTTCCTGTGGTGGGGCCTCCTGTACACTTGCGTCAGCGGAGGTGGAGAGCTGTTCATCGGTGTAGCTAGTGTCAGGTGCCCTTTGGTGTGCCACTGCCTCCCTCATGGTGTTGGCCATGTCTGCCAGCACCCCTGCATTGGTGACCAGGGTGGTGTGAATGTCCCTCAGGTCCTTCCTAATCCCCAGGTATTGTCCCTCCTGCAGCCAGTGGGTCTCCTGCAACTTGTCCAGTATCTGGCCCATCATCTCCTGGGAATGGTGGTATGCTCCCAGGATGTTGGTGAGTGCCTTGTGGAGGGTCGGTTCCCTGGGCCTGTCCTCCCCCTGTCGCACACCAGTCCTCCCAACGTCTCTGTTGTCCTGTGCCTCTGTCCCCTGAACCGTGTGCCCACTGCCACTGACCCCAGATCCCTGATCGTCCTGTGTTTGTGGGGTTGCCTAGGATCCCTGTAGTGGTGAACACACTGCTGATTGATGTGTCCTGGGGACAGAGGGGTGGGACCACTGGGTGTGTGCTGTGCTGGTGTTTCCTGGGGGGGCCTCTGTGGTGGTATGGGACTGTGGCTGGGTAACCGAATGTCCAGAGGTCCCTGATGGGCCAGGTTGGTCATTCAGATCCAGGCGAGCAGAGCTACTGTCATCCCTGTGGGCCTCTTCGGGGGGGGGCTTGATGTTGCTGGCACCTCCTCTCTGGTGACGTTGGGTGTGGGACCTGTGGGGAGGTAAATGCAGTGTTATTGTTTCAGCGCGTGACATCTTGTGCATGTGTGTGTTGGCCTTTATGGTTGTGAATGCCCTGTGAGCTTTGCCTTGTGTGAGTAGTTATTTTGTGGGCTAGGTGACTCTCTTGAGTGTGCATGCTGTGGTGATGGGTGTCCATGCCGGGCTGTGAGTGGTGTCCATGCATTGGTATGGCATGCAGGGCTTAGCATTCGGATGGTGGGAGTGAGGGTAAGGGTCGGGGTATGTGATGGCATGCAGGTAGGGTGGGTGATAGTAATAGAGAGTTGACTTACCAGAGTCCAGTCCTCCTGCTACTCCTGCCAGGCCCTCAGGATGCATGATAGCCAAGACTTGCTCCTCTCATGTTGTTAGTTGTTGGGGAGGAGGTGGTGGTCCACCGCTAGTCCTCTGTACAGCTATCTGGTGTCTTGCAACCACAAAATGCACCTTCCCCCGTAGGTCGTTCCACCTCTTCCTGATGTCATCCCTCGTTCTGGTGTGCTGTCCCATGGCGTTGACCATGTCCACAATCCTCCGCCATAGCTCCATCTTCCTTGCAATGGATGTCTGATGCACCTGTGTTCTGGATAGCTGTGGCTCTACCTGGACGATTTCCTCCACCATGACCCTTAGCTCCTCCTCTCAGAACCTGGGCTGTCTTTGTGGTGCTATGGGTGTAGTGTGTGTGGTGTGTGTGAGGGTGTGTGAGGTGATGTGTTAGGGTGTGTGCTGTGAGGTGCGTGGATGGTGTATGGGTGATGGTTTTCTGTGGCTCTGGTTCTGTCGGTGTTCTTGGTGTCTCTCTCTCTCTCTCTCTCTCTCAGTTGTCAATTTCTTTGAGTCGTAAAGGGATGTGTGTGCTGTGGGTGTGTGTTTTATAGTGGTGTGGGTGTGTGGGTGTGTTGTTTGTATGAGTGTCAGGTGCGTGTAGTTTGAATTGTCCAATGTGGTGTTGTTTTGAATGTGTATGTGTATTTTGCGCGCAGCAGTATGTGCTGCCAATGGTTTACCGCAGTTGAATGTCCGTCACAGTGATTCATGGGTCATAATGCTGTGGGCGTAGTTCTGTTGGCGTAACGGTGTGGGTTTTGCTACCACCAGTTTATCAATGACCTTTGGGGAGGCGGACTTGTGTTCATGTCCGTATAGTGACGATTGGTATGTGTGGGTCATAATATGGGTAGCAGTATACCGCTGCGGTATGTTGGCGGCAGTCGGCATGGCGGTAAGTGGGACTTACCGCCAAGGTTATAATGAGGGCCATAGTCACAAAGGCACAGACTGTAAAGAGAAAGTGAAACTACAACCACTGTACCATGCTTGTAGACAGGATTTCCTATTACATCACTTCCTGGGCGTGTCCATCCCATTTTTCAGTTGTGCATGTTTTTATTTGATGCATTTGGCAGATGTGTGGTTTATTTTAGACGCATAATACGCATGCGTCGTTTACATTGACGCATGACTGTTATGCATCGATTTAACAGAAGGCTGCATTAAGAGGAATGTGAACGTAGAATTCACGCTAAGGGCTCATGTGTCATTTTCGTAACGTTTGTGGGTGTTTTTGACACATGTGCGTCATATTTTTTGCCTTATTTCCTGTTTGCATGGTTTTTTGCATTGTCCTTGGATGCACCCTGATTCACCATACACATGACATGGGCTGTGCTGCAATATGGCATATGGGGTATGGCCACATGTGGAAGTCCATGCAGCCATGAGGTAAGGGTGTGATTGGTTGGTTCCACCAATGTGTGTGTTACGGAGTAAACAGCATGCAATTATTTGCACGTCGTGCATATACATGCATGTGTGACAACAGTGTATCCACATATGTTTGGCATTCAAATTGGTCTGAATTGTGATTGTGTATTGTGTTTTGGTATGTGATGTTGTCATACAGAGCATACTATTTGAAGCTGCATACATAGATCAGGCATTGTTGATGATAGGCGAACTATTGCTACCTAGGAAATTTACCCCACCATCTGTCTCTGTATTTAGATTAGGAGTTTCTGGAGACGTGTACATCTTTAGTACATATTGTATATGACACACTCTGCCTACATTCCACCCAGAGTATGGTTTGATCACACAGTTTTTTATTTAACTCATTGCATTTACCAATGGTTGTTGTTTTATATTTTGGACCTGCAGCCCTAGCTGCATATGTTCTCATCCATACTAATGTGCATTCCACAGACGTGTCTGTGCAATGCGTGAGGTCATGTTTATCCTGTGTCAAGGTTGTGCCCCATGACAGTGGCAGGACAGATTACCATGGATAGACTGCGCAGGCTAATCTTCTTCCATTGGTAAACATCCCTGGGCAAATCATGATGACCACTGTTAGAAATATGGTCTTTGGTTGGCAGTCAGGTTACCCCTGTCCAAGCAAGGACCCTCACTCTAGTCAGGGAAAAGGAGAATCATTCTTAGTTAACCCCTGCTCACCCCCTTGGTAGCTTGGCACGAGTAGGCAGGCTTAACTTCAGAAGCAATGTGTAAAGTATTTGTACCAGCACACACCTTAACTCAGTGAAAACACTACAAAATGACACAACACAGGTTTAGAAAAATAGGCAATATTTATCCAAACAAAACAAGACCAAAACGACAAACATCCAACATACACTAGTCAAGTTATGAATTTAAAAAGCAAAAGAGCCTTAAATCCTTTATAACACAGTGATAACATTGTTAGCATACAAAATTACCTGGGTAGTTTAAAAAATAAAGCTGCACAGCTAAGCGTGCATCGGACAAGGCCAGCGATGTGTTGATTTCTCACTTGCAAGTGAGAACGTGCGTTGTTCCTCCTTCAGTCGGGTCGGCGTGCATCATTTAGATCTAGGCGGGCACCTTGGGTGCAGGGAGGCTTTACATTGATTTTCCGCACCCAGTGATGTTGCGTTGAAATCCGGTCGCACAGTGTCAAGAAACTGTGCAGCGTGGGGGCTTGCATCATTAACAGCAGCCTCTGCGGGTGTTGCGCATCATTTCTCCATCCACGTTGCATCGATCTACCAGATGCCATGCAGGTGGAGCATCAATGATAGCCACGAGGCTGGCGGCACGTTGTTTTTCAGCCCCAAAGCAGGTGGTGCGTCGAAAGTTCACCCACATGGCGTCTTTGCGTGGATTTCTGTCGTTTTCCACCAGCTGCACCTTTTAAGGGCCCAGAGACAGGTTAGGGCACCACTTGACAGGCAGGACTCACAGCAGAAAGCCCAAGTGCTGGCACAGAGAAGTCTATGATGTGCCTGAGACTTCAACAACAGAAGCAAGCACAGTTCAAGCCCTTGGATAGTCTTCACCAGTGGGAAGTCACACAAAAGTCAGTCTTTGTCCTCTCTCAGGCAGAAGCAGCTGCTGCAGGCCAACCCAACAAAACACAGTCACAGGAAAAGGGGCAATACTCCTCCTCCTGTTTCCAGCTATTCTCCTTGGCAGAGGTGTCTCTTGGTTTCAGAAATAATCTGATTTTCAGAGGTTGTGGGTACTCTTCTTATACCCCTTTCTGCCTTTGAAGTAGGCCTACTTCAAAGAGAAGTCTCTGTTGTTTTCAAGATCCTGACTTGCCCAGGTCAAGCCCCAAACATACACCAGGGGGTTGGAGACTGCATTGTGTGAGGGCAGGCACAGCCCTTTCAGATGTGAGTGACCACTCCTCCCCTCAGCCCAGATGGCCCATCAGGATGTGTAGGCTAGAACCCAGCTCCCTTTGTGTCACTGTCTAGAGGAGAGATGCAAACAGCTCAACTGTCAAACCAACCAAGACAGGGAATCCACAAACAAGCAGAGTCACAGAATGGTTTAAGCAAGAAAATGCCCTCTTTCTAAAAGTGACATTTTCAAACACACAATCCAAAAACCAACTTCACTAAAGATGTATTTTTAAATTGTGAGATCAGAGACCCCAAACTGTGCACGTCTATCTGCTCCCAAAGTTAATCTGTGCTTTAATAATACTTAAAGGCAGCCCCCATGTTAACCTATGGGAGAAATAGGCCTTGCAACAGTGAAAACTGAATTTGGCAGTACATGTAAAACACATAAGTACATGTCCCACCTTAAACATACACTGCACCCTGCCCATGGGGCTACCTTAGGGGTGCCTTACATGTATAAAAAGGGAAGGTTTAGGCCTGGCAAGTGGGTACACTTGCCAAGTTGAATTGGCAGTTTAAAACTGGACTCACAGACACTGCAGTGGCAGGTCTGAGACAGGTTCACAAGACTACTAATGAGGGTGGGCCTGCGAACCTCATTTGATTTACAGGCCCTGGGCACCTCTAGTGCTCTTTACAATTTATATAAGGAACACTTACACTTTAGCACTGGTCAGCAGTGGTAAAGCGTCCAGAGCACACAAAACAGTAAAAACAGAGTCCAGCGCAGAGAAACAACCTGGGAAGTAGAGGCAAAATGTTAGGGGAGACCATGCCTATGATGCCAAGTGTAACAACCATAGTTAGCAATGAAGTCCCCCTCGTCAAACATGTTCCATGTAGCCATTGCAACTCTCACACTGAGTTGTGACAGTGTTCAGTTCCAACATACCTTATTTTATTTTATTTTTTTACATCCCTTACCTTGCATACATCCTATTAGGACACATTGTAGCTGGGTGTGATGGGCTATTGATTAGTAAGTTAGCAATGTGAATGTACAAAATATGAAGTGGTCCATGGATTGTGTCCTTCAGTTGTCACTTACAAGTGATGAGGCTGTAAGTGATGTGTGTGAGGGTGGTAATACAGTCTAACACATCACATATAATGTTGATACATTACTTGTCAGTTTAGTATTTGTTACATGCTCCCTTAGGTTAGAGTCACATTCCTATGGTGTATTTCATGGAAATTGAATAGACCAAATCAGGATTGTTTTTAAATGTGAACTCTTTATTTACAAATTTAACATGGTGATTTCAGTCGTTCTTATGTATAAAAGGTGGCAACAATATGTTGTCTCCAGCATACACCAGCAGCTGTGTTGTGCTGTTTCCCCTCCATATTGTCAGCACCATCCTCCTTCTCAGGCAGGTCAGCAACCTGGTCGTACAATGGCAGGTTTATTCAAACACATATGTTGTGCAGGGTGGCACATGTGAGGATTATTTTACACACAATGGGTGAGGCATAAAGGAGGCTCCTTTCTGTCAGGTCCAGGCACCTGAATATGGATTTGAGGATGCCAAATGTCCTTTCCACCACATTGCATGTCAAAAGGTGTCCCTCATTGTAGACATGCTCTGCTGCTGTGTTCGGGTTTGCAAAGGGGGTCATTATCCATGGCTGTATGCCGTAACCCTGATCCGCTGCAAAGTTAAAAGATGTAAGTTGTTGTTAAAGCTTGCACCAGATTTAGTGTGTAGCATGGCAGTTGTTAGTTGGAGTTGGTTGTGACTCAGACGTGTTTGTGGTATGGTGTGAGTTCCTGACCTTGTGCTAAGTTTTACTATCACTGTATTGTTAGACGTGACAACCTTGGGTATTGGCTCAAGGACCTGGGACATATAATTTGGATTCCTAACTGATGCTCAGTATGCATGTACCATGTGTTGTGTACTGCATCTCTGTAGCAGTGTGCTATCACCAGAAAGGACATGACACATCCTTGCAACACAATGGGGTCAGATGTAGTGACAACATGGTAGCCCTACAAAGCCTGGACTTCCCAGCCATTTTGACAAGTGTCAGTACAGATGAAGTGCAATACTTAGGCCCTTTTCAATGAGTAAGTGACAATGCACAATACAGCACCAAAATTAGCAGGGCTGTGCTGCATCATTTTCACTATGCAGGAATGCACCATGTGTAATATATGAAAAAGCAACCATTTTTGCCCCCTGTGCCGGCACCAGATATGCAGCTGTGCACCAACACTGCCAACCTTGCACCAGGGTGCATGGCTGGTTGCCCTGTGGAGGCGGATACATCTGTGCAGGAAGGGACACCTTCCTAAACATATCCTATTTTCATGGGCAATTAGCTCTTTCTGTGTGTGCAGCAGTATGTAGCACGCATAGGTGGCACATTCATATGAGGTCAAATCACAGACTATTTCCTTATTGCAACCTGCAAACGCCACCCCTGGGATGCCACTACCTCAGGTTTTAGGTGACACCTACATCTGAGTCAGCGTAATCATGCTATGTATCTTGTAGTGACACACCTACGGAAACACACATTGCACGCTCCTTCCACGCAAACTGCCACGTGGGAGGTGGCCCTATTTCCAATGTGGCTTCAAGTCACAAAAGAGTGGTCATCCGCCAACTTGTACATACAGTGCAGGCCATGACAATGGCACTAGGGGCTCTTACATATATCCCTTAGTGATCTTGAGTGGCAGCTGGTGTTTGTGCCAGCAATCAGGTGTCCAAGGGCGTGTATTCCATTGTTTCAGGATGATCAACATTACTACCAGTGTTTCTCCTATCTTCCAATACATATATCAGCATTTATACTGTCAACACATGCAAAGTGCAGGCTATGGGATGGGGCTCAGCTACTTTACAAATGTGTCTCTTTCCTAAATTCTCCTACAGCGTCCCACTATATCATCCATGATCTGCACTGTCTAACAGTGACTCTGCCCCATGGTGGGCCATTTATTGTTTTCGGTACAGACATGATGGTGTTGTGGGTCAGTAAGTGGTGCATGTGAGGTGGCACTACAGTAGGTGTGGTGCCACTTCTCACAAATCTGGCACATGGTATGTGATGGCTGTTAATTTTGTATTCCTATGTGTGTGACCTAATGCATCAGGCAGATGTATATGCACACTACAAGTAAGTCAGGTATGTGTTGATGAGATGTAGTTGGTATTGGCACCAGTTGTCTGGCATTTGATGTATGTTCTGGCAGAGACTTGCAGGGCATGATTTAAGGGGTCTGTGCCTATGTGTGACTTTCGTTACATGACCATGGTGTATGCCATTGACATTGCTGTGCTATCGTTGTTTGGTGTAATGTGTGTTGGAAGTGTATTTAGTAGCCAACCTGTGGGCACTTGTAGTGGTTTGTGGACATCTTCTGTTAGCAAAGGGTACATATCTCCACCTGTCCTTCACATGGTGTGCCTGTCAAGTTGTGGGTGTGTTACGTACATGTGGATGTATGTGTTTGTGCAGTGCACTGATTGTGCTGTGCTGCAGCATGGTGCATACGTATTGTTACCCTGCACATATGTGTTACCCTGGCCATGTGTTTTTGGAATGCTTTATGTCTTGTGTGTCCTACAGGGTTGGTGTTTTGTGTATATATTTCTAGGTTTTTTGACTTACATAACTTAATTTCAATTTGTTTACATACCTTACTTGTGAGGGCCCCTTGCATACATCCTATTAGGACACAATGTAGTTTGGTGTGATGGGCTATTGATACCATATTGGCAATTCATTGTTTGTTGATCCTGCTGTGCCTGAATATGTAGGCATCATGGACGCTACCAGGGTACTTGGCTAAAATGTTAGTAAATAATCCATGGTGGTCCACTATGGCCTGCACATTTATAGAGTATGTATGTTTCCGATTCCTGTATAGGTGTTCTGTTGCTGCAGGTGGGACAAGTCGGACATGGGTGCAGTCCATTGCATCCAGCACATGCTGAAGGCCAGCAAATTGGTAAAAGCCCTACTTTACCTCCTGCTGCATTTGCTGGGTTTTGGGGAAGCAGATGATTGCGTCTAATACCTTTGGCAGGAAGACCGAGAAAGACAGCTGTAACACACCAGCAACCAGTGCACCCATTGTCTGGAATGAACCATTTGGCAGCATATGCAGGACAGCTATCAGCTTTGTGACAGGTGGTATGTTATGTGGTGTCTGCAGGCTGGCTGTGATCTGTGGCTCAATGTGGTGCAGCAGGCGTAGCAAGGCTTGCCAGGTGAGGTGTTATGTCCTAATGAGGTCTTGTTCCCTGAGGACACAAAGGGTTGTCCCGTTTCCGAATATCCTCTCCTGACTTCTGCGTTGCCTTTGTGGGTGCCCTAGTGGTGGTTGTGGTTGCTGCGGTAGTGGTGGTGGTTGCTGTGTGGTTGTTGTCCTCTGCGTCATCTCCCGAGCTGGAGCAGTAACACTTCCATCTTCTCCTGTGGGTTGCCAATGCTGCTTTTGTGTGTTTTCCTTAAGTAGTGGTGTGTTGGGCCTAATTTTAACACCTGGTCTGACCCAGGCGTTAAAATTTGGCGCAAATCTTGGTCAACATTATTTTTTGGGTCCGCCTCCCACCCATGCATCATTTTTGCACGGGTGGATAAATGTGGCGCTAGGGGCTTAGAGTCATTTTTTGGACAGAAACGCCTACCTTGCATCTCATTGACGCAAGGTGGTTTCACGCATTCAAAAAATTATGTTAACTCCTATATTTTGACGCTACACAGGTCTAGTGTCAAAGTATAAATATGGAGTTAAGTTTGCTGAATTAGTGTCAAACAAATTAGGCTAAACTGAGAGCAAACTGAGTATAAATATGGGCCTAAATTTGAAACATATTTTTATTTTAATTCCATCCTAATTGCTTAAAAGTTACAAAACTGTTAATAGTTTAAAAAGCAGTCAGAGTGCCAGAAATTGGAATTAACAAGTTTAGTCTAAATTGTTGCTGGTGTAAAAACATAGGTAAACGTTAATATAATCTGAACTGTAGTAATGGCAGAACAAATATTTTGAATTTATGTTCAGAAAAAAGGAGAAGATGATTCGTAACTGGTGGTAATGAAGCTCAACAGACTGCACTGCACCATGTAGCTGTTCAGCTATTGTCGTATTGCGGCCCACCATAACTCAAAGGCTTTTAATTCAGCCTGGTCTACTTGTTCCAGAAAATATTTAAGAGAACAATAGAGCTCAGTTCTTTCTGGATCTGGTCTCAGAGTTCTGTTATGTCATTCTTATAGCTTAAATTAAAAAGAGCCAGGAGACAGCTGGAGGATGCTATTTAATTTTTGATGAAGCATAAAGAGTTGATTTTTCAGATGCAAGATAACATTGCATTTCTTTTTTATCACTCAAGCAACACAGATTTCCTTCTCTCTCTTAACAGTAAAAACAATAAGCAAGCAATGCATAAGTAAAGCAAGTCAAAGGCTCTTTTCCAAAATGCATTGACTTTACAATTTTCCTATTTGATTGAAATCCATAATCACAATTTTCTAAACAATTGTGTGATAATTGGTTTACATTTTGAAACTTCATTCTTTAAATAATAATACTGAAAATGTAAAGATCAGAAAAACTGTCATATATCCTAGAATACATAAATGAGGTTCAAATTTAAACAATATTATAATACATTTTACTGCCCATTTGAAACGCAACACAGAAATTCAAATAGTATATAGGCAATGCATCTTTTTATAAAATGTTGTTTTTGTGCAAGATTGTAAACTGGATTGCATATGAATGCACGCATATCTAGAGAGGGAACTAATAATTCAACATTCTGCATGTACTTACAACTATTGATAACACCATTGGCCCCCTGATGATCCACCAGATTCCCATATTTCCATATGTACCCCAGCATCTAATAAATAAAATTAATAAAAAGAATACATTAAATAATTATGTGAATCACAGGAAAATAATTGCAGCTTCATGAGTTATTTTTCATAGCGACGGATTTTCATGCTTATCAACATTCTGGTAGACCCTAAAGCAATATTAATAGAGTTTTTTGTCAACGCAAGGAATACATTAATATCGTAGGATGGAGAAATATTTATATGTGGTCTGAAATACGACTCAACTTTCTTAATGTAGGTCTGTCTGATATCCCAAAAAGCTCCTAGTTACACCCATTAGTTCAATCTATGAATGGTGTTAGTCCAGTCAATATGATCATCACCTTCAAAGGATCCATCTTTCAGTGATATTTGACATGTTCTTTTCTATAGATACTTTCAGGGGAAAAACGAATTTGACAACAACTGTTTAGTATTAATTGTGTATTTTCTACATGGTATCAGGATGTAAATAGATGTAAAATAATTGACACATGTTGTTGTGCAATTAAATATTGAACAGAACAAGTTCATGTACGCTCAGCTGGACAAAAGTCAGATATTTGCTCCAGTCAGGTTTCTACTTTATTTATAGTAACTTTTTCCAAATTCTCTTTTTATGAATTCACAAAGAATTCCTGGAGTATATCCGTACATTTGCCAAAATTCCAAGAGTACTCAAATTTGTAACCATATATACATACAGAAAAGTAATGGTGACCTTGGTATGACTAACATTTATTGTTATTACCTGTCAGCACATCTGGTGTCCCTAAATGAATGGATCCCGGTAGGGGAAGGGGAATCCTGCTTACTGCTTGGAATTTTATTTACTGGGGTTGAGGGGCTTCTTAACTTGCTCTACATGGGTCATATACCCCTAACAGCATCATCCTGCACTCAGGTGGCAGTGCTCTGCAGGAGGGCAGAGCTACGCCTAATCCGGTCGGACTACCACGTAACAGATTTGACTCCCTTGTTGCTTCCACAGGTCTCGAGCCTTAAAGATTTTGGTCAATGGGACCGGATCACAATTACATACTTCTATGTTAGCTGAGGAGGAACCCTGATGTCCTTTCAGGAATTAAGGGATCAATAAGCCCTATCTCATACACAATTTTTTCGATTTCTCCAACTGCATCATTCCTTGAGAATTTACCTCCCAATGGACAACCAATCCTGGAACATAACCCGCTCTACTCAAAAATCTTTATTGGGCCCCTGGGTAAGGGAGCCATATCGGCGATCTATTTTTCATTGATTATCAATGGTTTTCTTTCCCTTTGACGGAAGTGGGAAGATTGGGTGGGTGAGCTGGATGATGATGACTGGAGGGAGGCATGTCTGCCCCCAAGGGAATTGGCTATATCATTGCAGCTGCGTATTGTAAGAGGCTGGCCTGGCTTGTAGTGGGTACCAATGGTACTTACACCTTGTGCCAGGTCCAGGTATCACTTATTAGTAGAGTGTAGTAGTGTCATAGCTGCTTAGATTGATAGAGGTAGCTACAGCAGAGAAGCCAAGGCTGAACTAGGAGTCATGCAAAGCTCATGCAATACCACTTATATCATATAGGTACTACAGCATAAGAAAGACAATACTCATTGTGACTAAAACTAAAGGTTCTTTATTTTAGTGACAATGTGGCAAAAATATCTCAGAGGATATACTCCCTTAGGAGGTAAGTAATATACACAAAATATACACAACTAACCAAATCAGGTAAGTAAAACAGTCAGAAAGTAGTGCAAACACTGTAGAATACAATAGGATGCAATAGGCCTAGACGCAACACAAACCATATACTAAGAAAGTGGAATGTGAACCACGAATGGACCCTTAGGCTAGTGTAGTGTGTCGAGGGTTGCTGGGAGTGTAAGAAAACACTAAGGGTGTAAAGGAGACCCCAACCCAAGACCCTGGAAAGTAGGAGTAAAGTACTACTATTTCCCCAGAAACACACTAAAGTCGTGATAAAGGATTTTGCAAGGACCACAACAGACTGCAAAGCACTGAAGATGGATTCCTGGACCTGAAGACCTGTAAAGGAATGAGACCAAGTCCAAAAGTCGCTAAAGTGTATAGGGGGGGCAGAAGCCCACTAAACCCCAGATGAAGGTGCAAAATAGCTGCCTCCAGTTGGAAGAAGCTGCAGGTTTTGCAACAATGAAAGGAGGTAGGGAGTTCTTCTTCATGCAGAAGATGTCCCACGAAGTGCTGGAGGATGCAGAGTTGTTTCTTTGGCAAAGTACTGCAAATAAGCCTTGCTAGCTGCAAGAGTTGCAGATGCAGAAAAAGGATGCTGCCTGGGTCCAGGAAGGGCCAGAATGTCGCCACTTGGAAAAGGAGACAGAGGGAGCCCTCAGCAACATAGAGAGCCCTTGGACAGGAATGAAGCACCTGCAGAAGTCCTTGAACATGGGTTCAAGATGTCTGAACATGGCAGTCATCTCAACACTGCAAAGAGAGGTCCCACGACACTAGAAATCAACTCAGGGAGCTGAGCATCTCAGGACAGAGTGCTAGGGACCTAGGCTCAGCTGTGCATGCAGGATTTCTTGGAAATGTGCACAGAAGCCCTTGCAGCTGCAGATCGCATGATGCACAGGATTACTGTCTGGGCAGGGGAGGCAAGGACTTACCTCCTCCAAATTTGGACAGTTGGACCACTGGAGAGTCAGGGTCACTTGGGCCCACCACCTGTGTTCCAGGGGCCACACTCATCAGGATGCGAGGGGACCTAGAATACCGGTGTTGCTGAAGTTTGGTGCCCGCTGGAGCAGGGGGAAGATTCTGTCGACCCACGGGAGATTTCTTCGTGGCTTCCTGTGCAGGGTGAAGGCAGACAGCCCCCAGAGCATGCACCACCAGGAAACAGTCTTCTGGCTACTTTGTTGCTGTTTTGCAGGCGTCCTGGAGCAGTCAGAGGTCGATCCTTGGCAGAAGTCGAAGAGAGAAGTGCAGAGGAACCCTGATGAATTCTTGCAAGTCATAACCTGAGGAAAAGCCCACTGGAGAGACCCTAAATAGCCCTCAGAGGAGGATTGGCCACCTATTCAGGTGTGCACCTATCAGGAGGGGTCTCTGACATCACCTGCTGGCACTGGCCACTCAGAGGCCTCCAGAGTGCCTCCACACCTCTGGAAACAAGATGGCAGAGGTCTGAGACACACTGGAGGAGCTCTGGGCACCACCCCTGGGGTGGTGATGGACAGGGGAGTGGTCACTGCCCTTTCCTTTGTCCAGTTTCGCACTAGTGCAAGGACTGGAGGTTCCCTAAACCGGTGTAGACTGGCTTATGCAAGGAAGGCACCATCTGTGCCCTTCAAAGCATTTCCAGAGGCTGGGAAAGTCTACCCCTCCCCAGCTTTTAACACCTATTTCCAAAGAGAGAGGGTGTAACACCCTGCTCTCAGAGGAAATGCTTTGTTCTGCCTTCCTGGGACTGGGCTGCCCAGACCGCAGGAGGGCAGAGCCCTGTCTGTGGGGGGGCAGCAGCTGTAGCTGCAGAGAAAAGCCAGAGAGCTGGTTTCGCAGTACTGGGGGGTCCATAGTGGAGCCCCCAGGATGCATGGAATTGGCTCCTCAATACCAGATTTGGAATGGGGAACAATTTGATGATCTTAGACATGTCACATGGCCATATTCGGAGTTACCATTGTGAAGCTACATATAGGTATTGACCTATATGTAGTGCACGCGTGTAATGGTGTCCTCGCACTCACATGGTCTGGGGAAAGGGACATGAACTATGTGGGGGCACCTTTGCTAGTGCAATGGTGCCCTCACACTTAGGAACTTTGCACCTAACCTTCAGTAAGTGAAGGTTAGACATATAGGTGACTTATAAGTTACTTAAGTGCAGTGAACATGGCTGTGAAATTACGTGTGCGTTATTTCACTCAGGCTGCAATGGCAGTCCTGTGTAAAGGTTTGTCTGAGCTCCCTATGGGTGGCAAAAGAAATGCTTCAGCCCATAGGGATCTCCTGGAACCCCAATACTCTGGGTACCTAGGTGCCATATACTAGGGAATTATAAGGGTGTTCCAGTATGCCAATTGAAATTGGTAAAAGTGGTCACTAGCCTATGGTGACAAATTTAAAGGCAGAGAGAGCATGAGCACTGAGATTGTGATTAGCAGAGCCTCAGTGACACAGTTAGGCACTAGACAGGCATACCCATTTAGGCCACAAACTATGAGCACTGGGGTCCTGGCTAGCAGGATCCCAGTGAGACAGGCAAAAACATACTGAGATACATGTAAAATTGGGGGTAACATGCCAAGAAAGATGGTACTTTCCTACCCAACCACCCCCCCAAACGAGGGACAATAAGGCATAAGGCTTACCTTACCCAGATGAGTCTTCATTATCTAAGTGGAAATATCTGGGGAGTCCTTCTGCGGTGGGTACTCCCATGTCTATGTTCCACTTTATAGTCCATTGCCTGTAGGGAGATGGACCACCTCAACAATTTAGGGTTTTCACCTTTCGTTTGTTTAAGCCATAATAGAGGTTTGTGGTCTGTTTGAACACACAGCAAAGGCCTCCCTCTCTACGGCAGACCAACCCTTTTCTCTAGGAGCAACCTCCTGCTGATAAAAGCAACAGATTGATCCTGGCCCTCTGTGTTTAGCTGTGATAGAACTGCCCCTACCCCTAATTCAGAAGCATCAGTTTTGGAGTAACAAGGGCTTCTCAGGACAGGTGCAGAGCACATGGCCTGTTTGAGCTCATCAAAAGCCTTTTGACAGCAAGCTGTCCATAATAAATTTTTAGGCATTTTCTTTGATGTGAGGTCATTAAGAGGGGCAGCTATAGTGCCATCATTCTTTATGAACCTCCTGTAGTACCCAGTGAGGCCTTTGAAGGCTCTCACTTGGGTTTGAGTTGTAGGGGGAGTCCATTCCTTAATGGTTTGGATCTTCCCCTGCAGTGGTGCAATATGTTCCCCACCTACCAAGTGGCCCAGATAAACAACTTTCTCCTGCCCTATCTGGCACTTTGAGGCCTTGATAGTGAGGCCTGCCTTTTGCAGGGCCTCCAAAACTTTCCACAGGTGGATCAGGTGATCATCCCAGGTGGAGCTAAAGACAGCAATAATGACTAGATATGCTGCACTAAAGGCTTCCAATCCTTGGAGGACTGTATTCACCAACCTCTGAAAAGTGGCAGGTGCATTTTTCAATCCAAAGGGCATAACTGTGAACTGATAATGCCCTCCAATGGTTGAAAATGCTGTTTTTGGTTTAGCATCTTCTGACAACTTAATCTGCCAATACCCTGCAGTTAAATCAAAAGTGCTTAGATACTTGGCAGAAGCCAGTGTATCAATTAGCTCATCTGCCCTGGGTACAGGGTGAGCATCAGTTTTTGTTACTTGATTGAGACCCCTATAGTCCACACAAAACTGCACTTCCTTTTTTCCATCTTCAATATGAGGTTTGGGGACTAGCACCACTGGGCTTGCCCAGTGGCTTTCAGAGGGTTCGATCACTCCCAGATCCAACATTTTCTGCACCTCTTGTTTGATACAGTCTCTGACATGGTCAGGCTGTCAATCAATTTTACCTTTGACAGGTAAACTGTCTCTAGTATCCATTGTGTGCTCACACCAGGTAGTTGTACCTGGAATTAGGGAGAAGAGGTCAGAGAACTGATCAAGGAGATTTATGCAGTTGTCCATCTGCTCAGCAGCAAGACAATCTGCCAGTACAACTCCTTCCACTAAGCCATCAGCTTCAGTGGTGGAGAAGAGGTCAGGGACAGGATCACTCTCTTCCTCCTGCCCCTCATCTGTGGCCATGAGCAGGGTAAGGTCAGCCCTGTCATAGTAAGGTTTGAGGCGATTGACATGAAGCACCCTAAGGGGGCTTCTGGCAGTGCCCAGGTCCACTAAATAGGTGACCTCACCTTTCTTCTCCACAGTGAGATGGGGTCCAGTCCATTTGTCCTGGAGTGTTCTTGGTGCCACAGGCTCCAATACCCACACCTTCTGTCCTGGTTTGTACTGAGTCAGGACAGCCTTCTGGTTAGGCCTTTGCTTTTGGAGCTCTTGGCTGGCCTGAAGATTTTTAGTGCCTTTTTCATGTACTCAGCCATCCGTGATCTGAGGCCAAGCAAATAGTCCACAATGTCTTGTTTGGGAGCTTTTAAAGGTTGTTCCCAACCCTCCTTCACAAGAGCAAGGGGACCTCTTACAGGGTGTCCAAAGAGGAGTTCAGAGGAGCTGTAGCCCACTACTTTCTGGGGTACCTCCCTAACAGCAAAAAGGAGGCATGGCGACAGGACATCCCATCTGCTCCTGAGTTTTTCAGGGAGTCCCACGATCATGCCTTTGAGAGCTTTGTTAAATCTATCAACCAATCCATTTGTCTGTGGATGATAAGGAGTGGTGAACTTGTAGGTAACACCACACTCCTTCTACATTGCCTTGAGGTATGCAGACATGAAGTTACCACCTCAACCTGATACCGCTTTGTTAGAAATGGGGTCTTTGGTTGGCATTCAGGTTACCCCCTGTCCAAGCAAGGACCCTCACTCTAGTCAGGGTAAGTCGCACACAATCCAAATTATCCTGTGCCCACTCTCTGGTAGCTTGGCACTGAGCAGTCAGGCTTAACTTAGAAGGCAATGTGTGAAGTATTTGTGCAATAAATCATACAACAACACAATATAGCACCACAAAAATACACCACACAGTGTTTAGAAAAATATTTAATATTTATCTGGATATTTGCAGGTCAAAAACGATAAAAGATGCAATAAGAAAATGTAAAGATATCACTGGAAAGTGATATAAAGTGTCTTAAGTCTTTTAAAAGCAAACAAAGGCCCTCATTCTGATTCTGGCGGGCGGCGGAGGCCGCCCGCCAGAATTCAGCCCTCCATAATACCGCTCCGTGGTCAAAAGACCGCGGAGGGTATTATGAGTTTTTCCCTGGGCTGGCGGGCGGTCTCCAAAAGACCGCCCGCCAGCCCAGGGAAAAACTCCCTTCCCATGAGGATGCCGGCTCGTAATCGAGCCGGCGGAGTGGGAAGGTGCGACGGGTGCTGTTGCACCCGTCGCGTATTTCACTGTCTGCAAGGCAGACAGTGAAATACATTTTGGGGCCCTCTTACGGGGGCCCCTGCAGTGCCCATGCTGTTGGCATGGGCACTGCAGGGGCCCCCAGGGGCCCCGCGACTCCCCCTCCCGCCATCCGGTTCCCGGCGGGAGAACCGCCAGGAACTGGATGGCGGGAGGGGGAGTCGGAATCCCCAAGCCGGCGCAGCAAGTTGCGCCGGCTTGGAGGATTCCTTGGGGTCAGCGGGAAACCGGCGGGAGACCGCCGGTTTCCCTTCTCTGACCGCGGCTAAGCCGCCGCGGTCAGAATGCCCCGCGGGGCACCGCCGGCCTGTCGGCGGTGCCTCCCCGTCCAGCGGCCCTGGCGGTTACAAACCACCAGGGTCGTAATGAGGGCCCAAGTCTCTTTCAAGCACAAAGTATCTGGTTTGCGTGAAAAATCTCTGCAAAGGGCTGCAGAGGAGGAGAAGCAGGGAAACAAAGGGTTGTGCGTCGATTTCTCGGGCCGCACACGGTCAATGCGTTGTTTAGTTTCCACCCAGGGACGGCTGGGCGTAGATTTCCGGTGCTTGGTCGTGGATCCTCTTCGGGTTGAGGGTTTTTCAGAAGCCCCGGGGTCTGTGCGGGGAATCCTGGGCTTGTGACAAGCTCTGCGTGGTTCCGGTGGCGGGGCGGGGAAATTTCTCCCTCACGGCAGGCGCTGCATCGATTTTCCCTCTGGAAGTCGGGCGGCGTCCTCCCAGGTCGGCTGGGCATCGATCTGGTGGGCCGAAGTTCCGGTCGCACTCGAGGTGCCACATCGATCTTTTCCTTGCGAAGTCAGGCAGCGTCATTCCGGTTCGGCGTGCGGTGAATTTTTCACCACGGGACAGACTGTGCGTTGTTTTTAGCCAGCTGTGCGTCACATTTTCACCACATAAGGAGTCCCGTTGCAAGAGAGAAGTCTTTTTGGTCCTGAGACTTCAAGGAACAGGAGGCAAGCTCTTTCCAAGCCCTTGGAGAGAACTTCTTCACCACAGCCAGGGAGCAGCAAGGCAGCAGGGCAACAGCAAGGCAGCAGTCCTTCTCAGAAAGCAGCCAGGTGAGTCCTTTGGGCAGCCAGGCAGTTTGTCTTGGCAGGATGCAGGCTTTGGTTACAAGTTTCTTCTCCAGGAAGTGTCTGAGGTGGTAGGGCAGAGGCCCTGATTTTATACCCAAATGTGCCTTTGAAGTGGGGGAGACTTCCAAGAGTGGCTTAGAAGTGCACCAGGTCCCCTTTCAGTTCAATCCTGTCTGCCAGGGTCCCAGTAGGGGGTGTGGCAGTCCTTTGTGTGAGAGCAGGCCCTCCACCCTCCCAGCCCAGGAAGACCCATTCAAAATGCAGATGTATGCAAGTGAGGCTGATAAAACTGTGTTTGGGGTGTGTCTGAGTGAATGCACAAGGAGCTGTCAACTAAACCCAGCCAGACGTGGATTGTAAGGCACAGAAAGATTTAAGTGCAGAGAAATGCTCACTTTCTAAAAGTGGCATTTCTAAAATAGTAATATTAAATCCAACTTCACCAGTCAGCAGGATTTTGTATTACCATTCTGGCCATACTAAATATGATCTTCCTACTCCTTTCAGATCAGCAGCTACCACTCCAACATTGTATGAGGGCAGCCCTAATGTTAGCCTATGAAAGGAGCAGGCCTCACAGTAGTGTAAAAACGAATTTAGGAGTTTTACACTACCAGGACATGTAAACTACACAGGTACATGTCCTGCCTTTTACCCACACAGCACCCTGCTCTAGAGGTTACCTAGGGCACACCTTAGGGGTGACCTATATGTAGAAAAAGGGGAGTTTTAGGCTTGGCAAGTACTTTTAAATGCCAAGTCGAATTGACAGTGAAACTACACACACAGGCCTTGCAATGGCAGGCCTGAGACAAGGTTAAGGGACTACTTAAGTGGGTGGCACAATCAGTGCTGCAGGCCCACTAGTAGCATTTAATCTAAAAAGCCCTGGGCACATATTGGGGGTCATTCTGACCTTGGCGGTCTTTTCGCAAGACCGCCGAGTTACCGCCGCGGTGAAGACCGCCGACCGCGGCGGTATGCCGCTGTGCGCATTCCGACCGCTGGGAGCGTTCCTCGGGAAAACCGCCAGCAGCCACACTGGCGGTCGGTGGGAAAGTGGAGACTGGTCAACCTCCACCGCCACGCCAGCAGAACACCGCCCACAGAATTACGACCCACATTTCTGTGTGGCGGTCTTCTGTTGGCGGTCTTCTGTTGGCGGTCACCTCCCCATGGCTCCTGTCGCCTCCCGGAGGACCAACGCACAAGGTAAGTTGATCGTCCGTGAGGGGAGGGGGTGGGGGGGTGTTGTGTGATGTGTGCGTGCATGGGGGTGTGCGTGTGAGTGTGTAGAGGGGGCGTGTGAGTGCGTGCATGCGGGCGGGGAGTGCTGCTGTGCCTATGGGCAATGTGTGTAGTTCGGCGGGTGCGCATGTCGGCATGTATGTGTGCGGGTTTGTGTCCCCGTTGTGTATGTGTGTGTGTAGGGGGTGTGTATATGTGCATGTTGGGGGTGTGTGCATGTCGGGGTGCGTGTATGTGCATGTCGGGGTGGGGGTGGGGAGGGGGTTCGTACCACCTCTGGGGGGTGGCAGGGGGGTGGAGGGGGTGGGGGGAGGACTCGGGGGGGCAGTGGGGGGTGGGGGAGACCCCTATCAGTGCCAGGGAAGGAATTCCCTGGCCCCGATAGTGCCTACCGCCATGGTTCGCATGGCGGTTCCCGACCGCCAGAAACCGCGGCGGTAAGCAGGGTCATGATACCGTTGGCGGTCTTGGGTCGACCGCCGGACCGGAGTGCGCAGACTCCAGCCCGTCGGTCATGACCGCCGTGGCTGTCGGAGTGGGGAAGTGGCGGTCGATCGCGGCGGTGACCGCCGCGGTCAGAATGCCATTTTTTTGACCGCCGGTCTGTTCGCGGTCCGACCGCCGCCTCTCCGCCGACCGCCAAGGTCAGAATGAGGGCCATAGTGCCTTCTACTGGGGACTTATAAGTAAATTAAATAGTCCAATTGGGTACGATCCAATGTTACCATGTTTAAAGGGAGACAGCATATGCACTTTAGCACTGGTTAGAAGTGGTAAAGTGTGCAGAGTCTAAAAACCAGCAAAAACAGTGTCAAAAAAGTGGAGGGAGGCAGGCAAAAAGTTAGGGATTAATCTGTTTCCTGAAGCTGTTGGAGGGTCAAGGGGGCCAAAATGTCAACCCCTGCCCTCTCAAAGGGCACCCCAACCACTGGAAGTGGAATTAAGGCGGCCTTAGGTGTGCCACCAGCCTTGCCACTGGCTTGGCAGGTCACACAGGAGCGACAGAACTCCTTGGTGTCCTCTGACATATGAGACCAGTGAAACAATGGAACACGTTTGTCCCATGTTTTACTTTGGACCAAATGTCCAGCCAAAGGAATGTTATGAGCCAAAGTCAGAAGAAACTCCCTATACTGCAAAGGGATGACCAGTCTGCTGGCAGCTCCAGGTTTAGGGTCCTTTGCCTCAGTATAGAGAAGGTTGTCTTCCCAATTGACTTTGTGGGTACCAGTGACATCCCTATTTTGCTGTTTGACAGCTTGCTGTCTTAAACCCTCTAGTGTGGGACAGGTCTGCTGTGCCACACTCAGCTCTTCCCTAGCAGGCCTCCCTGCACCCAAAAGCTCAGCTGTGTCAACTGCCAGCTCCTCTGGTGTAGGTTCTGCACAGGGAGAGGATTCCTCTTCCTCAAAAGGGGAATCTTCTGGAGAGGGAGGGATAGTGGGCAAGGATTTACCCTTTCCACCCCTAGCTTTTGGGAGCACTTGGTCCATTTTTCCAGGGTCCAAGTTTCCATGTCCTCTGTGCTTCTGGGCCTGAGCCCTTGTGAAAGCAAATATATGCCCTGGAATGCCTAGCTTTGCTAGTGCAAGGGTGCCCTCACACTTAGTAACTTTGCATCTAACCTTCAGTAAGGGAAGGTTAGACATATAGGTGACTTATAAGTTACTTAAGTGCAGTGAAAATGGCTGTGAAATTACGTGTGTGTTATTTCACTCAGGCTGCAATGGCAGTCCTTTGTAAAGGTTTGTCTGAGCTCCCTATGGGTGGCAAAAGAAATGCTGCACCCCATAGGGATCTCCTGGAACCCCAATGGGTACCTAGGTACCATATGCTAGGGAATTATAAGGGTGTTCCAGTATGCCAAATGAAATTGGTAAAAGTGGTCACTAGCCTATAGTGACAAATTTAAAGGCAGAGAGAGCATGAGCACTGAGGTTCTGATTAGCAGAGCCTCAGTGACAAAGTTAGGCACTACACAGGCATACACATTTAGGCCACAAACTATGAGCACTGAGGTTCTGGCTAAGACAGGCAAAAACATACTGACATGCTTGGCCTTCTGGAGGACCTGGGAGAACCACGTTCTGAGAGAATCATGCTTGGTTGGTGGCAAAGAGAGATGTTGCTTGCCAGTGGAGACAGCCTCATCCCCCTCACTGATATCATGGTGAAGAGAGGTTGACTGGTGCGCACATATGGAGATGCCAAAATACAAAGCACAGGGATGCCCCTAAAAAATTGTAAAATAAGAGGGAAATGGTGGGCATGTCAGGGGATACCGCCATGATGGAAATGGTGTTTGAGATAGCTACTTCAGAGCTGCTATGGAACTGATAATTGTGTCACAGTGGATGATGCCTGTATTGTTAAACATAATCAGATTTGGTTATCAAATGTATTCACCATCTGAGCACTGTGTCATCTGCACTATAATCACTTTATCACACATGAATTGGACCAGTATATTTTTTGTGTTGTACTTCATGTTTAAAATTGCTGTTGAGTAATAATAAAAACTTGGAATTAGGTTATGAATTGCTCAGAGGTAATCAGGAGATTTCTAATTTCAAATGAATCCCCCCACCCCCCGGGACAACTATTCACATAGTATATAAGCTGTTTTCGAGCAGACATCGACCTGCAAATGTTTTAAGAACACCCACAGAAGTGCTTTCACCATGGAACGTCCACAACCCAATGTGGTGAGAAGATATACTCCCACATAAATATGGAATCAAAGGGCCAGATGTATCAAAAAGCGATTTTGCGAATCGGAAATTGCGAGTCGGTGCCACTTGCAATTTCCGATTTGCAATACCGTATGCAGAATGGTGTCTCAGACTCCTTCTGCGAATCTCAAGGGGGTCGCAAAGACCCACCTCATTAACATTAATGAGGTGGTTCGCAATTTGCGTCCCCCTTGAGATTAGCTGCACTCACAGGGATGGTGGCCTGCTGGAGACAGCAGACCTCCATGTCTGTGACTGCTTTTTCAATAAAGCACTTTTTTTTTTTGTATTGCAGCCCGTTTTCCTTAAAGGAAAACGAGTTGCAATACAAAATAAAAATGAAACCATTTGGTTTCGTTTTTTCAGAGTAGGCAGTGCTCTGAAAAAACATTTATAGCGACATTCACGAAGGGGAAGGGGTCCCATGGGGACCCCTTCCCTTTTGCGAATGAGTTAGCACCCACTTCAAGTGGATGCTAACTGCGAATTGCTTTGCGACCGCTTTCGCGGTCACAAAGCAATTCTGCATCGCGGTGCGAGTCGCAAATAGGAAGGGAACACCCCTTCCTATTTGAGAGTCGCATTCCCATTTTGCGAGTCGGTACCGACTCGCAAAATGGGAATGTGCATCGCGATGGCCGTTTTGCATGGCGCAAACTGCAATTTTCGCAGTTTGCGCCATGCAAAACGGTTGCTACATCTGGCCCAAAATCCCAACTTTGTCAGCCAGAAAGGGGTGGGGTTGTTACCAGACCAAGTAAATAGCATTATGTTATAGCTTGAGTTCAGGTAGCTTCCAGTTCAAGAATGTTGTACATGTCATTACAGGAATGTTAATGTTGGTTCAATGCAGGAATTCCACATAGTCAGTTGATGTGGCTGACTGGTGGGGAAGGACTTTGGGCCAGATGTAGCAAACGTTTGCGACTCGCAAACGGGCCGATTCGCAATTTGCGACAGTGCAAAATCGGAAATGGGATGCAAAAAGCCCATTTCCGACTCGCAAAAAGCAATGGGACCCGTTTGCGAGTCGCATCCGTTGCGACCCCATTTTGCGACCCGCAAATTGCAAGTCGCAATTTGCGAGTCGCAAACCTCATGCAATTGCAACTCGCAAATTGCGACTAGTCGCAAAAAGCCCAGTTTGCATGTCCCATTTACCACTAACTCAGAGCAAGTGGTAACCATTACCAAAGTATAAAAGGGGACCCAGAAGGCATCTGGATTACTCAAAATGGCGGAGATATACCTGATAGCAGTGAGGAGGAGAGTCAAACGCAGCCCAGCAGAGGAGGAGGAGGGGCCACAGACAGGAGAAGATATATAGAACCAGGCAGACTCTTTTTCAACAAACTGAAGAGGAGATCTATGACAAATACCGCCTTAGCAGCGCAGTCATTCTAGAATTAATAGACTTACTGAAACCACAGCTAGAACACAAGACTCTGCGTGGCTGCGCCATCCCTACGCATGTGCAAGTGCTATGCGCACTGCACCTCTTGGCCTCAGGGAGCTATCAGGGGGTCATTGCCGTGGCAGGTGGGGTATCCCAAAGTGCAGTGTCAAGGTTCCTCAGGGCATTCCTAGATGCCTTAGTCACGCACATGTCTCACTTCATATACTTACCAAGGAATGAGGCAGAAATTAACAGCACCAAGCTGGACTTTTACCGCATTGCCCACTTTCCTCATGTCATAGGGTGTGTAGATGGGACACACATTCAAATATGCCCCCCTGCTAATCTGGAACACATTTTCCGCAACAGGAAGTGTACCCACTCACTCAACATACAGGTTGTTTGTGATGCCCATTATGTCATCACGGACATCGTAGCTAAGTTTCCTGGCAGTACCCATGACTCATACATTTTTAGGCATAGTGGGATACATCAACGCCTGGAACGTGGGGAATTTGGAGACGGTTACCTCCTAGGTAGAGCCACAGACACTTGCAGACATACACACAGGTCACTGTGCACGACAATCTGGACTTCCTAACCGTGTACTTTTGTGCCCAACAGGTGACAGTGCATATGCTCTCAGGCCTTGGATCATGACTCCGTTTTTAACACCCAGAACTGAATCAGAGAGGCAATACAACAGTGCGCATAAGAGGACCAGGAACCTGATCGAGCGCACCTTCGGACTGCTGAAGGCAAGATTCAGATGCCTCCACCGCAGTGGAGGCGCCCTCCAATACACCCCCATTACCGCTTTCAAAATTGTGGTCGCATGCGCCATCCTCCACAACATAGCCACCCGACGTGGGCTACCTCTCACCCCTGCAGACCCAGATCCTGATGATGAAGAGCAAGAACAACCACATCGCCATCATGGGGATAGGAGTCTAGCTAATCAAGGCAGACTGAGACGGGACCACATTGCAACGCAATATTTTGGACGGTACGTGTCAACTCCCACCATACTCACCTATTAACCATTTGTTAAGTGGAACAAAAATAACTGTTTTATTAATGTCATGAAGAAACTATATACAAGTTGAAATTGTCCATGGGCAGGAAAATGCCAACCAGTCATGTGGCACATTAACGCCATGTGCCACATTAATCTGTCCTGGCTGTTATCTATGATATCTATGATCTCCTGCCCCTCCTGCCAGCCTGGCTGGTCCCTGCTGCGTCCATGGTGCTGTGCCTACCACTCCTCAGCACCCTACTGTGAGTGGCAGAGACACTGCTCACTGTTGAGCCCTCCTCCCAGGTGTATTTGTTAACTTCCTGGCTGTGATGTCATCATCATGTGCCAGGAAGTGTTTCCAGGGTGTTCTGGTATGCTTTCTGGAGTGTTCTGCTGCATCTGCAAGCAATTTTGAAGGTATTCGCAATTTGCGACATCCACTCGCTAATTGCGAGTTCGTTTTTTGCACACTCGCAAACAGCGACCTCGCAAACTGCGGACTCGCACACAGCGTTGCGAGTCCGGCTGCGAGTTGCAAAATCGGATCGCTTTTTTTTCTGGCATTCCAATTTGCGACTCGCATCTTGCGAGTCGCATCAACTCGCAAAATGCGAGTCGCAATTTTTATTTTTGCTACATCTGGCCCTTTGTGAGGCCATTTTACTAGCAATAAACATATCTAAGAAGAAACATAAGTCTTGGTAAGTTTTTACTACAACATTTTGACGACCTTATTAGTTCAGCATGTAAAGCAACCTGTAGTCCAAGCAACGTGTGTTTTACTTGTTCAACATGCCCCACTGTATCACAACGCAGTTATGAATGTATTTCCACTTCCTGCTAATGTTAAAACTCCCTTGTGATAAGGTGACACTCTCCACATTTAATTGCTGTCTCAACGTAATGTTAATTACCATTTGAAATGGCAGCGCATGAGCCTGTCAATTCCCCGTTTGAAATGTGCATCGACATGAGATAAGACTTCAGCAAGCGCTTTGAAGTGTATCAGTGCATAGTGTGGTCTGCTCCACTGTGCAAGATGAGCACAGTCACAACACAGCTCAGCACGCCCACCACACCGAGACACTTCGGAATGCCTCAGAATGCAACAACGAATCAAGCGTTTATCCTCCGGTGGAGCACAGCATGGCATGTATTGTGACCCCAGTCAGAGACAACTGGCCAAGTGCTAGCGCTCTCATTCAGAGACAATAAAGACAGTCAGAGACAGCTAAGTGGTAGCACTATGCATACAAGGATATTCATGCCTCAAACTGTACAATTCAGCTCACAATCTGTCCTCTCATGCATTCTTCGTGCCTACCTCCCTCTGACTGCCCTTTCCTTGATTTATACGAGTTTTTTACACACAACCACAAAAAACATGGGAATCTGTGTGTGAATCTGTATGTATTGTGACTAAGAGAACTATCTATTAAATGTCACTTTGGAGGAAAATTAACATGCAACCAACTGATGGTATACTGCAAAAATCCAGCACTGAAAGATTCTGGTACTCCGGTCACAGACCACAAACCATAGGTTAAAGTGTTTTTGCTAAGTGGGCGGGAAAAGGATTGGCGAGACTGGCAAGGTTTGCATCTCATCTCCAAAAGTACTCATCTGCAGTGGAACACATTCAAGAATGGTGCAACATCCAAGCTGATTGCTTATCATGGCTACCAGTTGATTGGCAAATAGTGGACAAAGAAAATATAAAAAAAGGTGCAGTGGCAGGTTTTGAAGATGTGTTTGAGTACACTCAATGTGCATTTTCTAGTGAAGAGTGGCATCAAGGTTTGGTGGAGGATGGTAATCTGAAAGAAGTGGTATCATTGGTGAGAAATGGAGCAGCGGAGAAAGTTCAGTAAGTGTACAAATATGATCCATATGTAAAGGTTTTGAGTAAATTGTCAGTGGTGGGGAGCGATGTGTTCATGAGAGGTGAAAGAGTTATACCTTCAGTTGTTATGCATCTGAAATTGTTTCAGCTAACACACTAAGGGAATTTAGGACACCTTTTATTGAAAAGGAAGTTACATCGGACTTTTTGGTGGCCAGGAATGGACAGGGATGTTGAATGGTGAAACATTGTAATGATTGCAAAGAAAGTGGAGAAAGATTGAAAGTGGGTATTGAAGTGTGTGGAGGAGTGATCAAAGATTCGGGAATGGTGTGGTACAGTGTGTGCATGGATTTTATAGAATCGTTGAGAAACCTGTCAAGAGGGTTAAAGTTTGCCTTAGTTATGGTAGACGTTCATTCTAAATGTTGGTGGTGAAGTTTCTAAGGGAAAGCACCACCAGAACGACCATAATAACTATGCAAGAAATCTTCATGGAGGTAGGCTACCCCAGTAAGATTATAACTGACAGTGGCACACAATTGGCTCCTGAGGAAATTAGACATTTTTTATGAATGTGTTTCATCAAACATTCTTGCACCAGGCCAATTGCATTGCTGAGAGGGCTAACCAGTGTTGCAAAATGGAGAAAGGTGGAATTGGAGGAAGGTGGTGTGGTATGGGGATGCAGGTTTTGTGAATGTGAAAGGAGATGGGTGTAGCAGTTTCATGTTTTATGTTAATAGAGGATGGAGAGATCTTGCACAAGAATATCAGGAAACTGCATGTAGATTTGAGTGGGTGAGAGAATGTAAGAGGCGGAGATCAAGTAGAGCAAACAGAGACAGTGTCTAGAAGGGATACTCACACACCAAGAAAAACAGAGAGGTTCCACAAGGCTCCAGGGTATCTGAAAGATTTTGTTAGATAATTTTTCGGTTCTTGGTTCTATGGTTATGAATTGATCTGTGTTATTTTTGCATTGTTGTGTTTAGGTACTTTGCAAGTTAACTATCATTTGCCTTGTATTTTTGTCTGTAAGGGGGGAGATGTGTTCTAGCTTGACCTGGGGTAGCTTCCAGTTCAAAAATGTTATATGTGCCATTATGCAAATGTTAATTTTGGTTCCACGCAGGAATTCCACACAGTCAGTTGTTGTAGCTGACTAGTGGGGAAGAACTTTTGACATAGAGGGGCGCGAGGCAATTTGACTTGGAATAAACATAACTCAGAAGAAACAGATATCTTAGTGAGCTTTACTACAACACATTACCTCAGCATAAGGTATTTGAAGGGTACAGTAAAAATCCCTTTTCCAAGTTTTCCTCGGATGATATAAAATGTAGCCCAAAAATCAGTCACTGCGTCGTTCCATCAGCCAAAGAGCTTATATAGCTTTTTCCAAGCGCATATATTGTGACGCACACACCAAGTAAATATAACATGATTGAATAGGTAACTGACCAATTTTGCACTGGTGAGTGGCCATTGTTACACTAATGGAATGCTGCAATACGTAATTTTCAGTCAGTTAAAAAAACACTCCTGCACTATTCATCCAGTGCAAATTCAAGTCTTCACTGGTCTGTCGGTGTAAACGTGAGAACGAAACAACTCACTTATTAGTGCAGTGCATGTTGCCAGGTCCCTGCAGGGTTAACATCCTTAAATCTATCAATGCTTTTAATGATATGTCAAATCAAGAAACCCTGTTGGTAAATAATGGATAACAAACAATTGAGATTGTGATGCAAGTTAATTTTTCATTCTGTTGAATGATACCTGCACATATTATAATTATTAAATTTAATTAAGTACATCACTGAAAATGTTAAAACATTCTAAAATATATAAAAGCTCAAATACAATATCTAGGCCCATTCTCACTTTTATGATTATGATTATTATGTCTTGTAGTAAAAGATTGTATTTACTTACCCACTATTTTCCAGTTTAGCTTTTGCTAACACCCAAGGAAAGACAAACAGGACGGGAAACACTGTAGTAAAATAGAAATAGAAAGCCTTAAGCAAGAAAATATATGACTGGAATATACTGAAGGCGCCAATAGGTACCTTCATTCTAGTACAATAATACAGGGCAGCCTGCAATCCCCGTATTAACAAACAGACACTCACTGTAATGTTTTTATTACAGTCTAGTTTTTAAGAATTACTACTCACCGGTAGCATAAACATTACATAATTTCCCGACTGTAAATAACTAATGATTCATTTTTCATTTGTTACATTTCACCCAATCCGGGGCAGACAGCAAAGTTTCTGAGCTGCGTTGAGTGAAAGGGAGTCAGTAGAATGCGCCATATCAATTAAGATACTGCACTTTTCTGCTGTCTCCTAGTGCTGGTGCCCTGTATACACCCTAGATCAATGCAAGCACCCTTGCATCATTGTGCAAGGGTGTCTGCACTACAGGCAGGATTGTTTTTGTGCATAAAGGCTTAACCTTACATTGTTAGATCCTGTAGCTTCTCTTTCTATGTGTGCTTCAGAATGCAATCTCATAGAAAGAGGAAGTATTGAGCAGAAATCAAAATATTTCTCATTGTTACTTCTGCTTCAGGAAGGTGTAACTTCTTGATGCATTCCCATGTTTCCTAACTTTAGTAAATTTGTGCATGTGCCAAAATCGATGGGTAGGTGTATATGAACACCAATATTCCTTCCACAGAATGCCTCCCTGAAGCAAAGGAATGCAAGACTATGCGCTGCCTTGTGTTACTTTGTATTTACTAAACCACGCAAAGCCATGCTAATTCACTTTAAGTGTCTTAGTAAATGATAAGAAAGGACTTTGTACCGAGTGACTCAGTGACGCAACCCTGATGCAAAACCTTAGTAAATCTGCCCCAAGATCTTTTCTGCTCCTCTTTTTATATGTGTCTTTTTTTCATATGTCCACATTTATTCAACATGTTTTTGAATATACTAGTCCATATGAAACAGAAAGACACTTAGGATTTAAGTTTCATATTCCCAGGGTAATGAAGTGCTCGTGTGTTACAGGGACTAAAATACCATCTGCTGTACGTTCAAAGGATACTAATAATCACCTAGCAACAGTGCCTAAGTTGAGCAGGTGGTTGATTGCTGGGCCCATAGGCACTCATTTTTAGTGACCAGCATGTATGTTTGCATATGAAACTTTGACTCAGTCCAAGAGAAAGAAAAGCACACAAGGGGTAAAGGAGGAAGAGTACAACATAAAAATAGTGACAAAGGTAGACCACATGGATGAAAAAGAACCTGAAAGAGTAAGATAATGGTTCCAGGTGTGCCTGGTCGTGGATTTAAGACAAATGAGGTGGAACCATGGCCATGCAGACATTCAATAGTGCTGACCTCGGGCTTATGCAAAAACAACAAGATGATGGATGGAATGCTTAAATTAATCTCGGCCACTGACAATCACTTGGGGCCACATACTAATCTATTGTTTTTTTTCCCAAAATGCCACCTCAGTTCGGAGCCAGCCATTTGCAAATCAGTAGTGACCCTGCTCCTCGTGGGAAGAGTCTAGCCCAAACTGCCAGACCACGTCCTCCCTGAACCAGAACCCAAGTTACCTAGGAGCAGATTGGTATTGGAAAGGGGTCTGAGTGATTGCCAGTGGCTGAGATTAATTCAAGCATTCCATCCATCACGTTATTGTTTCTGTATTTGCTGCCCTAAGTAGGCCATGGATGGCCAGACTTTGGTGTCTGGCTCACTGTGCCACTTGACCAAGCTATACCTAGCTGAAGAGCCCTACCTAGGGCAAAACTAGTCATGGGTTGCTTTTGCTCCTGTTCAGGGAGGCCCTGGCTTAGCAGTCTGGGCTGGACTGTTCCCATGAGGAGCAGCATCAAGACTGATCTGCATATGGCTAGATCCAAATTGAGGAGGCATGTTGGGTAAAAAAAACAAAAAAACAATGGATTGGGATGTGGCCCGAGCGATTATCAATGGCTGAGATTAACTCAAGCATTCCAACCATCACCTTGTTATTTCTGGATTTGCCGACCTTGGACTTATGAGCAATACTTTGGGCCCCAACACTTAATATTTTACTAACTAGGCACTGCCTTAGAGTTCCATGTCCTTTTAAAGGGTCTCCATATTGACTTACAATATCACTACAGTGTACGGCAGAGGTTACTTTAATCCAGATATAAAGACATGGATTCGTTCTCTTGACCAGATACAACAGAAAGTGCAAAGCTCGCGTGGTGGTGGTGTCACTAGAATTCTGAGAATGAGTTTTTGAAACCTAATATACGGTTCACTGTTAAGGATTCTTCAACGAGATAGTGCGCATTTGCAGTGGTTTCACAACTAAGCATTCATGAGATTAGAGGGGTTCCCATCAATCGTGCTGGAAAAATCCCATCTGTGAAGGACAAGTACTGAAACCATTGTGGTTTATTATAAAGCACACACATCGTACAACTGTAATGTACAATAAACAATGCATGCTTTTAGTCATGTATAAAAGTGTGGTTTCTGCACTGTAGACTCGTGTGTTCGTTTGTGAAGTGCGATCATCATAAAAGCAACAAACTGAAATGTATATTTAGGTTTAGCATGATGCACAATAAAAACAATCTATTGATGCTGGTAATAATGCAGTGCATATGAAAAACTTACGGTTTCTTACGGTTTTCTTCACTGCAAATGCATAATACAGCTATTGGCAATCAGTTTTAATATCATTACAGATGCCATTTCAGGTTGGCATACACCATTCAGTTAACACCCATTCTGTTTCAGCTACCAAGTCTCTGCTGACACTACTCCCAGCAGTAAAGGCTCCCTTTTTTCCCTTATCAACTGTGTCATGGAGAAAAGACTATGCACATCCTTACCACCCACACTGTACCACAAAGAGGCAATATAATACAATATTTTTTTCAACGCCTGCTTGTGCCAAGGACAGCAATCTTTATGTTTAAAATCATCTCTAAGGCATAGTCATACTAAGAGTTATAAACAGAAAAATGTATTCACATTGTAGTGGTCTGATATATTATACCACTTCTAGTCAAGGTTCCAAACTTGACTAAGTTTGAGCTACTCAAAAAATATGATGTGTCACGTTAAAAAGATGTTTTTCTGATGTGCAACAATTACTTTCTGATCCATCCTTCCAGCAATGCAAGTCGGGGCTTACCCCACTACAAAACTGGGACTAGATGCTGAAAATCTCCCAAGAAGCACTGCCACTTATAATATGCAAAGGCAAATACCTACAGAGTGAACACAAGTGCTGAGAAGATTGCATGATGGCCATGGACACCATGTGATCAGAATTGGAAGCAACTACCACATGCACAAGAGAGATTAGGTGCCACAGTTTACAATCAATGATGCCAAGGGCCATTTCTTGGATAAGCAAGGTCTCAAAGTCCTGAGAGTGAAAACATGAAAACAATAGCAGTTGCACTCAGAAGAACAATCACTCAAATGTCATATAAGTGAACAGACCTCTAGGAATATCAGACGCCACACATGTCAACAGTGGGACACTACAAAGTGGGAAAATAAGAGGAAAATGAGCGGTGGAAGATGGCATTCCCCATAACTGGGATTAAAGTGGAGAAGTACTAAACGAAAAACAGCACTATTTTCAGTGTTACAATGTTTGGTTTTCACCCCTAATTGCAGAGAGTTGCCACGTTTGGACTATGATTCAGCACGGTTTGGATCCACAACCATTAAATTAATTGCCAGGCCACAATATGTATACTCGCTGAGATGCAGGATACCATCATCCAGCTATGTGTCCTGCAAATACCAGCCGCTGGCCTCCCCTCAACTCAACCTTCATTACTGAAGGCCCAGGCAAGCCACAATAGAACAGAAAAGGCATTCTCCACCAGGCATCGCATGAACAACAAACAATAGCAGCACTGTAGTAACTGGGAGAAGGAAAAAGAAGGAAGCAGCTTTGAGGTGACTAAGGAAGGGCATATTTCTGCCATGTGGAGTAAGCAGCCACTAATGTCTGAAAATGTCACTCACAGAAAGACACACTGAGCAGTAAAGCCTGACACTGTGAGCACACAAAAGGCATACCAGTGTATACTCACACCTCATGTGGGCCACAAGTAAGTACAGGATCAAGCACGCACAGGTGGTATCATCTCAACAGACAAAACCAGAATTGCTGCAGGATGATCTAGTTGAGACAAAACGGGTGTTTATATACAGTATATCATATATGGGTGCTAGACTTCAGGTTGAGGACTCACAGCGTTTGTGAGCCCTAGGATGCGGAAGGCTGGCGAGGTGGTAATGAACAGGATGAGGACTTGATAAGACACTTTACGTCTTTCAGCTTGTTTTCAAAATTATATCTAATCATTTCTTTTTTACTGGGAAATGATTTACGAAGGAAAGGGTCAAGAGTGGTGACTATTGATGGTAAAGGGACCAAGGAGTAAAATAGGATAAGATGAAGGTATACTTATACACATATACCTAAGTAGACTATACGTGGCTGTATGTACTTATTTATTTCCGTGCATTTATTTAAGAGGATTGAACAAGTAAGTAAGCATGCCGAAATGCTATTGCTTCAGAGCTCCCATATTCCAGGAAAGTCATTTATGTTTAAGGTTATTGCTTTGGGACTAGCACCCTCAGGATAGGAGGCTGTTTTTGCTGGGATGAAAGGTACAGTGGGCAAATGAGAAGGGCTATATTCCATAAAATAGATAGGTCAAATATTATTTAAGAATTTTGTGCCTCAAAAGCATGCAGCCATGTCCATTCCAATAGGTAGAAGTTAGTTTCTAATGGTTTTAAAAGGACTCTAATTACTTTTCCTCATTTTCGCTTCTGACAAATTTAGATGTCTATTGTGAGGGATTTTGTCATTAATACTTCAAAAAGAAATATACACAGAAAGTGGGTTTTGAATCAGTCCTCTTCAGACATTGCCTTTATTTGTTTTTTATGGTTTGATATTATTAGGATATGATGTTCAGCAATGTTATAGCATTTTGAGGATGCTTACATCAAGCAGTACTTTTTTAAGCTACACATAAAACATGACCTACATGTTGAACCCAATGTGTTGTCTTTGATGTACTTATAGACACAATGAGATTTTAATTGCTGATTTATGGATTTACTGTTTGCAGTTCAGATGCCTAAGCTTGTAAAAAAATATGCTTTAATGGCCCTTCAGCATTCATATATTGTTGGATTTACAGCTCTTTTGTGCCCCAAAAAAAGATATGCCAGTCACCCCCTGTCCAAGCAAGGACCCTCACACTAGTCAGGGTAAAAGAGAATCACCCTCAGCTAACCCCTGCTTACTCCCTTGGTAGCTTGGCACAAGCAGTAGGCTTAACTTCAGAGTGCTAGGTGTAAAGTATTTGTATCAACACACACAGTAACTTGATGAAAACACTACAAAATGACACAACACAGCTTTAGAAAAATAGAAAATATTTATCTAAACAAAACAAGACCAAAGCAACATAAATCCACAATACACAAGTCAAGTTATCAATTAAAAAGCAAAAAGAATCTTCATGTAATTTTAAACACAGCGCTAATGCGGTTAGAGTAAAAATGTACCTTGGGTGCATCAAAAATAAACCTGCACGGGTGAGTGTGCATCAAAAAGGGCCTGCGATGTGTCGAATTCACTCACAAGTGAGACCTTGCGTTGTTTCTCCTTTAGTCGAGTCAGCGTGTGTCGTTTCTTCTCTCCGCAGGAAAGCGATGCATCGATCCGGTCAGTACTCTCGGGTCTGGGCAGGCCTTGCATAATTTTTACACACCCAGTGGTGTTTGCGTCAGAAATCCAGCTGCACGATGATCCGACAACCACGCAGCGCGGGTTGCGATCTCACCAGCCTCCGTCAGCAATGTTGCTGGTCGTTTCTTCAGCTGCATGCGTTGATCTTCCAGTCGCGCTGCAGGCGAGCGTCGATTTTCAGGCGCGAAGCAGGCGTCGAGTTGATTTTTCAGCTGTGGATCAGAGTTGCGTCAATCTTTTCCCCGCACGGCGGTCTGTGCGTGGATTTCTCACTCTTGTCCTGCCAGCTTCTCCTTTCAGGGTCCTCAGAACTGGATGGGCACCACTTGGCAGAGTAGGAGTCTCAGCCGAGGCTCGAGGTGCTGGCAGAGAGAAGTCTTTGCTGTCCCTGAGACTTCAAATAACAGGAGGCGAGCTCTAAATCAAGCCCTTGGAGAGTTCTTCACAAGATGGAAGGAAAACAAAGTCCAGTATTTGTCCACTAGAACAGGCAGAAGCAACAACTGCAGGATAGCTTCACAAAGCACAGGCAGGGCAACTCTTCTTCCTCAGCTCTTCAGCTCTTTTCCAGGCAGAGGTTCCTCTTGGTTTCCAGAAGTGTTCTAAAGTCTGTGGTTTTGGGTGCCCTTCTTACACCCACTTTGCCCTTTGAAGTAGGCTTACTTCAAAGAAAAGTCTCTCTTATTTGTGAAATCCTGCCTTGCCCAGGCCAGGCCCCAGACACACACCAGGGGGTTGGAGACTGCATTGCGTGAGGGCAGGCACAGCCCTTTCAGGTGTACGTGACCACTCCTCCCCTCCCTCCTAGCACAGACGGCTCATCAGGAAATGCAGACTACACCCCAGCTCCCTTTGTGTCACTGTCTAGTGAGAGGTGCAACCAGCCCAACTGTCAAACTGACCCAGATAGGGAATCCACAAGCAGGCAGAGTCACAGAAATGGTTAAAGCAAGAAAAGGTCCACTTTCAAAAAGTGGCATTTTCAAACACACAGTCGTAAAATCAACTTTACTAAAAGATGTATTTTTAAATTGTGAGCTCAGAGACCCCAAACTCCACATGTCTATCTGCTCCCAAAAGGAATCCACACTTTAATCAGATTTAAAAGTAGCTCCCATGTTAACCCATGAGAGGGACAGGCCTTGCAACAGTGAAAAACGAATTTAGCAATATTTCACTGTCAGGACATATAAACCACATTACTATATGTCCTACATTACCCATACACTGCACCCTGCCCTTGGGGCTACCTAGGGCCTACCTTAGAGGTTTCCTACATGTGAGAAAAGGGATGGTTTAAGCCTGGCAAGTGGGTACACTTGCCAAGTCGAATTTACAGTTTAAAACTGCACACAGACACTGCAGTGGCATGTCTGAGACATGATTACAGAGCTACTAATGTGGGTTGAACAACCAGTGCTGCAGGCCCACTAGTAGCATTTGATTTACAGGCCCTGGGCACCTCTAGTGCACTTTACTAGGGTCTTACTAGTAAATTAAATATGCCAATCATGGATAAACCAATCAACCATACAATTTACAGAGAGCATATGCACTTTAGCACTGGTTAGCAGTGGTAAAGTGTTCTGAGTTCAAAAGCCAACAGCAACAGATCCGAAAAAATAGGAGGCAGGAGGCAAACAGATTGGGGATGACCCTGCATAAGCAAAAAAGTTCAACACCTGCATAAAGCCTTTATGCAAACCTGCAACAATTATACTGTCCCTTTTTCAAAAGAATAAGTATCAGATAAAAATGTTATTATGACTATAGCTAACCAACCCTATCATATCTATCCCACATCCATAGCTAACCACATTCTCCTACGATATTTTAACTATCATATCTACCTACATACCATATTACACTAACCATAACTAACCTACTATACACTTACCTATCATACCTAATCTTTCATACCTTATATTGCTACTGTACTGAACCTAAAATAACTAACCTGTAATTCTCCCTCATTGCTTGTTGAGGTAGAGTAGTGCTTCAAGGCATGCTTGGTCTAGATCGCTAGGGCAAGGAACTACCTCAATCAGTCAATACCCCATAAAGACAACCAGATGCTAAGGCTAATGTCCCTTATTCATGGTGTAGTTTGCTAGACAATACGCACCTGCCACCACCAATGATGGAATATACTTCAAAAATGATTCTGCATCTAGGAGACTTAGTTGATCTACAACCCTGGCAACATTTTCAGTTTTGCCAAAACTCCAGGCCCTCAAAAGTACTGAAGAGGGAACTGATTAATGGTTAGTGTAGTCAGATCAAAAGCTAGAACGTTGAGGAGCAAGTGCTTTGTTCTCCACAGTTGTCTGCTATGTAAACACATCCATCCATTCCAGAAGGATCAATCTCTTCATATTTCGAAGCTAGGAGAATAGCAGTGGTTCCTACTAGTTGCAGCTTTTCTCTAAAGATGGACAAAAAATATAAAGACGTCCAAGAATTTGACAGGCAGGTATATTTTTTCTCCTCGAAGTTTATAATCTTTGCCAAATTTAAATATCCAGTCAACTGAAATGGTGTGCATTCCTGCCTTGAAGTCTGGCTGCTTTTGCATGTTAATGCCTCATCTCTGCTTCAGGAAGGTATTGATGAGTATCTTAAAGGTACTCGTCAGAAATTATAAGATGTATAGGTAGTTGAGATTGTTCTTTTTGACATTCTGTTAATTCTGTCTTTCATCTGCCACTTGGGACTTGAAAGATGTGTCTACCATCATTGACGACCCTGTCTTGAGATCCAGAGTCAGATTTAAATCATGTTTCACATCATTCAGATCCAGAGGGGGTTTAATAGGTGCCACATGTTTAACAGGGTAGGGACATCTGTTCTTTGCATCAGGTGCCTCATTCAGATAGGTGGTTGTTGGACCTGGCTTTTTGACAGGGTCATCCCCAAACTTTTTGCCTCCTTCCTCCTATTTTTTCTGACCTGTTGTTTTTGGCATTTGAACTCTGGGCACTTTACCACTGCTAACAAGTGCTAAAGTGCATATGCTCTCTGTGTGAATTGCACTGTTGATTGCTTTATCCATGATTGGCTATTTAATTTACTTCTAAGACCCTAGTAGAGTGCACTATATGTGCCTAGGGCCTGTAGATTAAATGCTACTAGTGGGCCTGCAGCACTGGTTCTGCTACCCACTTAAGTAGCCACTTCACCTTGTCTCAGGCCTGCCATTGTAAGGCCTGTGTGTGCAGTTTCACTGCCACTTCGACTTGGCGTTTAAAAGTACTTGCCAAGCCTAGAACTCCCCTTTTTCTACATATAAGTCATCCCTAATGGTTGCCCTAGGTAACCCCTAGAGCAGGGTGCTGTGTGGGTAAAAGGCAGGACATGTACCTGTGTAGTTATATGTCCTGGTAGTGTAAAACTCCTAAATTAGTTTTTACACTACTGTGAGGCCTGCTCCCTTCATAGGCTAACATTGGGGCTGCCCTCATACACTGTTGAAGTGGCAGCTGCTGATCTGAAAGGAGCAGGAAGGTCATATTTAGTAGTGCTTGCCAAGTCTAAAGCTCCCCTTTTTCTACATATAAGCCACCCCTAATGTGTGCCCTGGGTAACCCCTAGAGCAGGGTGCTGTGTGGGTAAAAGGCAGGACATGTACCTGTGTAGTCTATATGTCCTGGTAGTGTAAAACTCCTAAACTCGTTTTTACACTACTGTGAGGCCTGCTCCCTTCACAGGCTACGATTGAGGCTGCGAGAAGTGGCAGCTGCTGATCTGAAAGGAGCAGGAAGGTTATATTTAGTATGGACAGAATGGTAATACAAAATCCTGCTGACTGGTGAAGTCGGATTTGATATTACTATTCTAGAAATGCCACTTTTAGAAAGTGAGCATTTCTCTGCACTTAAATCTTTCTGTGTCTAGCAATCTAGCTTGACGTGACACCTGCAGTGCGAATGGAACTTCGACGCACGGCCTCGCATGGACAACACCGCCTGACTTCCAGAGGGGAAATGGACGCGACACCTGCTGTGAGAAAGAAAATTCCACGCACAGCCTCCCGGAATGACGCACAGCTGGATAACACGCCGAAGAATCCACGCACAGACCCTGGGACATCTGGTAATCCCGCAATCCATAGAAGGAGACGGTCCGCGTGCCGTAAAATGATGCACGTCTTCCCCGAGTGAAAAATAAAGACGCAAGTCCGTGTGTGAAGGGGCGCAACCGACGCACACACCATTTTTCCTCCCGTAGAACGACGCACGTCTCCCCAAATGAAAAATAACGATGTAAGTCCGTGTGTGAAGGGGCTTAACCGACGCACACATCATTTTTCCACGCATCTCCTCTTCTGCGGCCCTCTGCGGAGATTTTCCACTCCAAACCAGGTACTTTGTGCGTGAAAGAGACTTTGTTTACTTTTTAAAGACTTAAGACACTTCATATCACCTTTACAAATTCATATTGCATCTTTGATCGTTTTGACCTGAAAATACCCAGATAAATAGTCTATATTTTTCTAAACACTGTGTGGTGTATTTTTGTGGTGCTATATTGTGTTATTGTATGATTTATTATACAAATGCTTTACACATTGCCTTGTAAGTTAAGCCTGACTGCTCAGTGCCAAGCCACCAGAGGGTGGGCACAGGATAATTTGGATTGTGTGTGACTTACCCTGACTAGAGTGAGGGTTCTTGCTTGGACAGAGGGTAACCTGACTGCCAGCCAAAGACCCCATTTCTAACATTGGTGAAGCCCTGTTTAGTGGTCAGGCATTTAGGAAGGTATTTTCCAGGAACAGGGACTGCATTTACAGACCCTGGTGGAAAGGCAATGTATGGTGCACCCTAGAAGAATGTGGGCCTGAGGTAATCATTCTGTGTCAGCCCCCCATAGTACCGCTCCCTGGTGAAGTTGCTGGGACAGTAGGGTAGGCTGAAGCATGTTCTCCGTCTTCATTATGGCAAAGAGTATCTGGGAGTTTTCATGGCCATATGAGGTGACCCTGAAGACCCACTGGAGGAAGTTGTCCGAAGCACTTTTAGGGTCAAGATTAGTTGTGGTTGGTGTGCAGGCAGGTCAACAGTGTTGGCCTGTCATTACCTACCAAGCCAATGTCCCATACCCACTTGCCATATCTACCTAGATACCATAGCTACTGTACCTAATATACCATCTTTTTCAAATATACCTATCATAGCAACCATACATACTGACATATCTACCATACTTACTGTTAGAAATGGGGTCTTTGGTTGACAGTCAGGTTACCCCCTGTCCAAGCAAGAACCCTCACTCTAGTCAGGGTAAGACACACATAATCCAAATTATCCTGGGCCCACCCTCTGGTAGCTTGGCACTGAGCAGTCAGGCTGAACTGCGAAGGCAATGTGTAAAGTATTTGTGCAATAAATCATGCAATAACACAGTATAACACCACAAAAATACACCACACAGTGTTTAGAAAAATATTGAAGATTTATCTAGATACATGCAGATCAAAACAATCAAGATTTGATAAGTACATGTTGAAATATCACTTCAGAGAATTATAAAAAGAGTCTTTAGTCTTTAAAAAGTAACAAGTGTCTCTTGCAAGCACAAGATAACTTGTTTGCGTTCAAATTCTCCACAAGGGACCGCAGAGGAGGAGATGCGTGGAATACGAGGTGTGCATTTGTTTCTCCGGGCGCGCACAGATGATGCGTCAATAATTTTCCATGCAGGGAAGGCTTTGTGTTGATTTCTGGTGTGCTGTCTTGGATCCTCTTCTGGGTTGCAGGGTATTCGTATGCCCCGGGGATGATGCAGAGAAATCCTTGGCATGCAGGACGAAGACACAGGAGCTGCGTCAATCCGGGGGGCAATGCAAGGAAAGTTCTGTCATACCCAGGCGCTGTGTCAATTCTTCTCACAGAAAGTCGGGCTGCGTTGTTCTGGCTCGGCTATGCGTCAATCCAGTGGGCTGTGCATCAAAGTTCCGGTCGCAACGCTGGCGCTGTGTCGAATTTCTCTCTGGTAGCCGGGCTGTGTCGTTCCAATTAGGTGTGTGGTGATTTTCTCACTGCGATGCAGGCTTTGCATTGTTTCTGGCAGTCTATTCATCATCGTTTCACCGCACAAAGAGTTTTTTGCAGGAGGAAGTCTTTTTGGCCCTGAGACTTCAAGGAACAGGAGGCAAGCTCTATCCAAGCCCTTGGAGAGCACTTCTCAGAAGAGCCAGAGGGCAGCAAGGCAGCAGGGCAACAACAGGGCAGCAGTCCTTTGCAGAAAAGCAGTCAGGTGAGTCCTTTGGGCAGCCAGGCAGTTCCTCTTGGCAGGTTGCAGGTTCTGGTCCAGAATTTCTTCACCAGTGGCATCTTGTCCAGAAGTGTCTGATTTGGTAGGATCAGAGGACCTGTTTAAATACCCAAATGTGCTTTTGAAGTGGGGGAGACTTCAGGGAGTGGCTTAGAAGTGAACATTGTCCCCTTTCAGTTCCATCCTGTTTGCCAGGGTCCCAGTAGGGGGGTTGGCACTCCATTGTGTGAGGGCAGGCCACTTTCCTTTCAAATGTAAGTTTCAGGTCTTTCACCCTCCCAGCCCTGGAAGACTTATTCAGTATGCAGATGTGTGCAGGTGTGACTGAGCATTCTGTGGTTGGGGTTGTCAGGGTGAAATGCACAAGAGAGCTGCCAACTAACCTAGCCAGATGTGGATTGTAAGGCACTTGCCATTTAAAAGTACTTGCCAAGCCTAAAACTCCCCTTTTTCTACATGTAAGACACCCCTAAGGTATGCCCTAGGTAACCCATAAGGCAGGGTGCTAAGTAGGCAAAAGGCAGGACATGTACCCATGTTGTTTACATGACCTGGTAGTGTAAAACTCCTAAATTCGTTTTTACACTGCTGTGAGGCCTGCTCCCTTCATAGGCTAACATTGGGGCTGCCCTCATACATTGTTTGAGTGGTAACTGCTGATCTGTAAGGAGTAGGAAGGTCATATTTAGTATGTCCAGAATGGTGATACAAAATCCTGCTGACTGATGAAGTTGGATTTAACATTACTTTTTAAGAAATGGCACTTTTAGAAATGCACTTACATCTGTGCCTTACAATCCATGTCTGGCTGGGTTTAGTTGACAGCTCCTTGTACATTCACTCAGGCACACCCCAAACACAGGATACTCAGCCTCACTTGCATACATCTGCATTTTGAATGGGTCTTCCTGGGCTGGGAGGGTGGAGGGCCTGCCCTCACACAAAGAACTGCCACACCCCCTACTGGGACCCTGGCAGATAGGATTGAACTGAAAGGGGACCTGGTGAACTTCTAAGCCACTCTTTGAAGTCTCCCCCACTTCAAAGGCACATTTGGGTAGATACCAACTCAGACACTTCCTGGAGAAGAAAACTGGAAACAGAACCTGCATCCTGCCAAGAAGAACTGCCTGGCTGCCCAAAGGACTCACCTGTCTGCTTTCTGTGAAGGACCGCTGCCTTGCTGTTGTCCTGCTGCCTTGTTGCTCTTTGGCTGTGGTGAAGAAGTGCTCTCCAAAGGCTTGGATAGAGCTTGCCTCCTGTTCCCTAAAGTCTCAGGAGCAAGGAGACTTCATCTCTTCAAGAAGGACCCCTTGTGCAGCGAAATTCGATGCACAGCCTGCCAGAAATGACGCACAGCCTGCACCATGGTGAAAATTTCATTGCACGCCGAACTGGAACGATGCAGCCCGACTTCGCAACGAGAAGATCGACACAGCGGCAGCGTAGCAACCAGAAATTCGATGCACGGCCCACCAAAAAGACGCACAGCCGAGCCAGAACGACACACCCTGACTTCCAGAGAGGAATCGACGCAGCTCCTGCCGTGTGGTAGAAAATTTGACGGAACACCTACTGGATCGACGCATCTCCTGTGACAGGAAATCCATGCACCATCCCCGGGGCATCTAAAAACCCTGAAACCCGAAGAGGATCCATGACCGAGCGCCGGAAATTGACACACAGCCACCCCTGCATGAAAACTAAATGACGCATTGCTGTGTGCAGCCAGAGAAATCAACGCACACCCCTTTGTTTCCACGCATCTCCTCCTCTGCAGTTCTTTGCGGAGATTTTTTACGCGAACCTGGTACTTTGTGCTTGAAAGAGACTTTGGTGGTCATTACAACATTGGCGGTATAAGGCGCTTACCGCCATGCAGAAGACCGCCAATACACCGCGGCGGCGGCGGGAGCCCGCCACAACTATTATGACACACATCACGGAATCCGCCGAAATTCAAACACCCACACAATACCGCCACACCAAAGGTCAGCGATAAACATGCGGAAACAAATCCTCCACCTCCACGCCAACAGAAACACGCCCATGCCATTACGACCCACGAATCCACGCGGCGGTCTTTCAACCGCGGTATTCCATTGGCGGTACACACCGCTGCGCTCAAAATACACACACAGCTCCAAAACACCGCCACATTGGACAATTCAAAATACACACACCTGATACACATACACACACCACACCCACACACCCAACACAATATAAAACACACACCCACATCACCCACAAACCCCTACTACCAAAAGTTCAGAGAGAAGGCCAGAGCGAGACAGCACAGAATAGAGAACCCCATCACACTGAGGCACACTACACCATCACCCACACAACATCCACGCACAAAACACCACATACCACTACACTCACCACACTCATCAGCACATACACCACCCCACACATCACACACACCACCGCATGTCACGCCAAAGACACCCCCGCTTCTCCGAGGAGGAGCTCAGGGTCATGGTGGAGGAAATCCTACGGGTAGAGCCACAGCTATTTGGCTCACAGGTACAGCCAGGAAGATGGAGCTATGGCAAAGAATAGTGGACAGGGTCAATGCTGTGGGACAGCACCCAAGAAATAGGGAGGACATCAGGAAGAGGTGGAACGACCTATGGGGGAAGGTGCGTTCCACGGTATCGAGGCACAACATTGCGGTACAGCGGACTGGCGGCGGACCCCCACCTCCTCCCCCACAACAAACAACATGGGAGGAGCAAGTCTTGTCCATCTTGCATCCTGAGGGCCTCGGAGGAGTCGTTGGAGAAAGGGACACTGGTAAGTCAAATCTTCACTATCATATCCCCCACCCTACCTGCATGCTATCACACACCCCCACCCTCACATCCTCCCCTATCACCCTAACTCCTCACTAATGTACCCATAACACCAACCACCCATCCCAACCCCAAGACCTGCATGACACAACTAAGCATGGATACCCATCACTAAAGCATGCCCACTGCACATACCCAGAACACCCCCCAACCATCAGCAAACAAGCCCCCACAAAGGAATGCCTGCACTGTGTCACCCTCCTCCTCTTCTCCCTCCTCCCTCCCAGTGCCGTCTACACACACACCTGCATTCACCACATCTACAGGCACTAGGACTCGCACCAGGACACCAAGCACAACAAGCCGCTCACCTGCACTCACCACCTCCACTGCTATTTACACGTCCCCTGTGTCCTCTCCCAGTGTGTCTGTGACGCCCCCTCCCAAAGTACACAAACGCCGGCAATCACTCACCCAACATCCATCCACCTCACAACAGCCTCCAGTACCTGCACCTGCACCCAAAACACCTAAAGTGACACCTCCTACAACCACCTCCTCTTCCTCCACTCCCAGACCCCCTCCAGCTACCCATCCCAGTGTCCGTCAGAAACTGTCCCTATGTCAAATTGACCTTTTTGCCCCCACCCCCCCTCCAATTCATCAGTCCCGTCGTAGCGCCTCAGCCAAAAAGCCTCCAGTACCAGTGGTGCGTGTTCCAGGTTTTTGGAGTGCACCGTCCACCAGGGCAGGCAGTAGGACCCGGAGCCAAGGCACTGGCAGCCCACCCCCTGTAAAGGCTCTGAAATTGGGGAGTGGACGACGGGACCATGTCAAGACTCCTGGTGGGACAACAAGTGAAATGGGATCCAAGGCGATTGGTGAGTCAGCTGTAACTCCAAAGAAGGTGGGGAAGGTCCAGAGGAAGTCTCCCCAGCCTGTTGTGAGTGTCACAGTAGAGAAGTGCGCCATCATTTCCGGCGGTCCAGACACAACCGCCAGCACCGTCATCACTGGTCCAGAGACCACCGCCAGAGTCACAGCCCAGGAGGGCCCAAGTATCGTCACTGGTCAGGAGACCACCGCCGGAGTCACAGCCCAGGAGGGACCAAGTATTGTCACTGGTCCAGAGACCACCGCCAGAGGCACAGCACAGGAGGGCCCAAGTATCGTTACTGGTCCAGAGACCACCGCCAGAGTCACAACCCAGGAGGGCCCAAGTATCGTCACTGGTCCAGAGACCACCGCCACCGCCAGAGTCACAGCCCAGGAGGGCCCAAGTATCGTCACTGGTCAGGAGACCACCACCGGAGTCACAGCCCAGGAGGGACCAGGATCCCACAGCCCCGCTGGCCAATGATGTAACGTCATACCACACACCAATGTCCAGTGTGGAGATCGTCATGCCACACACCAATGTCCAGTGTGGAGTTCGTCATGCCACACAGCAATGTTCAGTGTGGAGTTAGTCATGCCACACACCAATGTCAGTATCTGAACCGCCATGGCAAAGCACCGCTGAACAGTCCAGAACCGCCATGTCAAAGCACCGCTGAACAGTCCAGAACCGCCGTGTCAAAGCACCGCTGAACAGGGCAAAGACCGCCATGGCAAAGCACCGCTGTACAGTCCATAGACCGGCATGGCTAAGCACCGCTGAACATTCCAGAACCGCCATGTCAAAGCACCGCTGAACAGGGCAAAGTCCGCCATGGCAAAGCACCGCTGAACAGTCCATAGACCGGCATGGCTAAGCACCGCTGAACAGGGCAAGCACCGTGTAGGTATGAATAGGCCGCCACATCAGGCATCCGTCTCCCATGTGCAGCTGGGACAGTGACAGGACATGAACTTTCACGGGGAGACTCATCCAGTCTGGGCACCAGTCCCACCCAGTACCAGTAGAGAACTGCATCTACTTGCGAAATTGTGGCTTTGCACTCCCCAGGATGGTCTAGTGGGCAACCCACCCACTTGTGAGACTTGAGAGACTGTGGCTTTGCACTCCCCAGGATGGCACAGTGGGCAAGCCACCCACTGTAGTGACTTGAGAGACTGTGGCTTTGCACTCCCCAGGATGGCACAGTGGGCAAGCCACCCACTTGTGAGACTTGAGAGACTGTGGCTTTGCACTCCCCAGGATGGCACAGTGGGCAAGCCACCCACTGTAGAGACTTGAGAGACTGTGGCTTTGCACTCCCCAGGATACATCAATGGGCATGGAGCCCCGTCATGGATCTGGCTTTGCATTCATCCGGCTGAGGTGCCCCCCCTTCCCTTCCCCCTGAGGTGCCTGTAGTGTTTCTATCTGATGCCCCGGCAATGTTCTCTCGGATTTTGGTCAGGTATCTATTGTGGGCCTCGCCCATGCATTTTTCGACTGTTGGTGCACGGACATTGTTGTGTACATATCTGCACTACTTTGTGTATTGTATATATAATTATGAGTGATTTAGAGATATGTATAAGTATATTTTTGTATGACATGTATATTGGCACATTACAATGTTTGACCGCAATTCGCTTTGTCTTTGCATTCTTCCGGGGGGATTGTGGGTTGTTAATGTGATATTTTTGACTGCATTGGTGTGTATGTTGTCTAATGCGAGGGTGGGGGTGTTTGGTGGGTGTCCCCCTAACTTTTGCCTCCCCCGTGTCGTAGATGCAGTACTCACCGGTATCTTCTGCGCCTACGTCGCTGTTTGTCGTAAACGAGCAGAAAGACAAGGGCAGGTAGTATTTGGAGTTCCGGCTCCATGGAGTCGTCGTTCCTCGTGGGATGTGTTCAGGTGAGCGTTTTCCCATAGCAAAAGCTGTTTCCGCCGTGTTTTTATCCACAGTGAGTCCGCCCCGGAAAAGGTGGCGGATTGGTGTGTTGTGATACTGTGGGCGGTACATTGTCTCACGCCTGTCTGTTGGCGGTGACCGCTGCGCTGTTTGTCTGTACCGCCGTGGCGGGCGGTGTGTTAAAGTGGCTGTCTTTGTTGGCGGTTTCCGCCAGGGTCATAATTCCCTTTTTTTTCCGCCGGCCTGTTTGCGGTATTTCCGCAGCTTTAACACCGTCCGCCAGGGTTGTAATGACCCGCTTTGTTTGCTTTTAAAAAGACTTAAGACACTTTATATCACTGATATTCAATGATATCTCAGCATTTACTTATTGCATTTTAATTGTTTTGACCTGCATTTATCCAGTTAAATATTATGTATTTTTCTAAAGACTGTGTGGTGTATTTTTGTGGTGCTATATCGTATTATTGTATGATTTATTGCACAAATACTTTACACATTGGCTTCTAAGTTAAGCTTGACTGCTCAGTGCCAAGCTACCAGAGGGTAGGCACAGGATCATTTAGATTGTATGTGACTTACCCTGACTAGAGTGAGGGTCCCTGCTTGGACGGAGGTAACCTGACTGCCAACCAAAGACCCAATTTCTAACACCATACATATGTACCTACCACACCTATCATGCCATACCTATCACGCTATAACTAGGGTAACTACAGTAGACACATACCTATCTACCTACCATACCTATCTACCATACAAACCAACCTATCCACCGCCCATACTTAACCTGCTTTACCTACCACATATAACCTATCCTATGTAACCTGCTGTCTATACTTTACCTAACATATTTAACTACTGTGCTTCCTAAATCTATACCTTTAATCTAGTTACTTAGCATAACTACTTAATCATCACACCTACATGTCTATATCTCCTTACCATAGCTAACATACATATGTACATATCAGACATACAATATTTTATCTACCATAACATTCCTACGTTTACATTTACCTATCATACTTAACCTAACTATAGTTAGGTTATATCACCCCTTCCACACCCACCCACTATGCCTCTTGTCATACCTTCCCTATTTACTGTACATAACCTAACACACCAAACATGTAAAACCTACATCTGACTTACAATATCTTCTTACTTACCCCATCTGCCTACCAAATCTACCATACACACCTACCTGTCTGCCTTATCTATTGTACGCACCTTCCTTACTTTAACTATTTTATATTTCATAAGTAACCTACAAAATCTTATGTAGATACCATGCAGCCTACCATACAAACTATCTAAGCTACCTCTCATACCTAACCTACTAACCTACTTACCATCCTTAACAAACCTACCTACAATACCTACCATATGTATTTACTTACACTATTTCTAAGTACCATACAGAACAATCCATACCTACTTACATACATATCCAATATCTTACCTCATCTACTATACCTAACATCACTATTAGACATACCCACCATACGGACCATTCCTAATTGACCATAGCAAACGTCCTTTCTGTGGTGTCTGCATCTTATGACTGCCTAAGGCAGCAGTTTTGTCATGAGGATAAGGTATGCCTAAGGAACCTCTAGTAAACGGTGGTACTGAAGCCTGAATTGGAAAGCACTGTTTTCAGCTTTGCAGTTAATGTCATTGTTACTTTACAGCAAACATTAGCAAAACCAATAGGTCTGGTGCTGCCTGCTAACCTTTTGGCTTTGGCATTCTTTTTTCGTTTTGTCATGGTTTGTGCAAAATCTTAGCCATCTTGCTGAGCCATCATCATTCTAAAAAAGAATCATTGATTAAAGCCAAAATTGTTTCTTGGTTTCAAAACAGCCTGTTACCACAATAATCTTAGGAAACGACTTTTTGTGTGAATGTGCTCCTTGTTTACTCAAAGTAAAATCAGGAGGTGATTCAAGTTTGCTAATCCACTGCCCCATGATGCATGTGAATGACACAACTACGGAGTAATGGCTGAATTCTGGCTGAAAACCCCTAGAGATAACTATGTTATACACATATTTGCAGTATTGTAGTAAAGTCAAAAGTTCTTGACTAACACCATACCTCAATAAACTAATTGGTTTGGCATTGGCAGACAGCCTTTTGGTCTTGATAATGATAGATAGATAGATAGATAGATAGATAGATAGATAGATAGATAGATAGATAGATAGATAGATAGATAGATAGATAGATAGATAAAGAATAGGGAGACAGATAAGGTTACAAAGGTAGACAGACATAGACATATAGAGTTGCATAGCTAGAATCATAGATAGATAGATAGATAGATAGATAGATAGATAGATAGATAGATAGATAGATAGATAGATAGATAGATAGATAGATAGATAGATAGATAGATAGATAGATAGGCTGGACAATGAAGAGCACTCAAAGTACAGTAAAAAGCCATGCTGGCACTACATACAGACTACATTGGTTTCCAAATATAACAATGTGCAGAAGCACTCAAAGCACACTAGAAAGCCATACAAGCAGGAGATACAGTCTAAGGGCCTAATTAAGAGTTTGGCGGTCTTGTGGCTGCCAAACCCGCAATGGGGGTCAGACCGCCACACTCCTAGTGGTCCAACCGCCAGATTATGATCCTGGCAGTTAGACCACCACAAGACTGCCACCTCCGCCAAAGTCAGGGATCCCGACGGGTTGGCGGTGGTCAAAGTTCTGGTCAGCCATGGCTTACCTTTCCTCCGGCCTTTTCATGGCTGGGTCCAAGCCATGAAAAGGCTGGCAGAAAGGCAGTTCTGGGGGCCACATGGGGGGCCCCTGCACTGCCTATGAAAATGTTGTGAGCAGTGCTGGGACCCCCTTGTCAGCACCCTGAGAATGCACAGTTTGCTAAGCAGACAGTGCATATTCCAAGGGTGCTGCGTGTGATGGGGAGCCAAGACCAATGCCACTGCACTGTTTCCACTGGACTGACTGGCCAAAACATCATAATACAACGGTTTTTGCCAGTCATTCCAGTAGAAACATCGTAATACAACGATGGTGAAGCTGCTGGCTCGACCACCGCCGTATTGGAGTTGTGGTAGTTCAACCGCCCAACTCCTAATCAGACCCTAAGTTAATCTAGAAATATAACTTGCGTCCTCAATTAAAATACATGCTAGCATGACATATAGAAGTTCACTTAGAAATGCTTCATGAAGAGCGGTTTCAAATTGGCACAATTTGTTCTGCTGTGGAATCATAGTCATATGAACAAGGGCAACTACAAAAGGGATATAAAACACCCTAAGCAGGGGATAAGGACTGATAAAGGTGGAATGTCTTCTGTGATGATCATGGAAGACCTGGTATAAAGAGTCCTACTATCACATCAGACTCTAAGCACTAAGGCAACACCAAATTAAGTAAAAATAAAAACATAGGCACTGAAACGAAGTAGCTTATGTGGAGCTGTGCTAATTGTGAAAGAGCAAACTGCAGGAACTCAAAGTGAAGTTATCCAGTGGCTGAAGTGGGTTGGCCACTTGCCCCATACTGTATGCTGTAGTGGGTGGAGGAAAATGTGAATGACACACCAACAGACCAATAAGTGAAGACAGCTGGCTTGAAAAAACCCTTTCAATAAGTGTGTTAGAGTTATATAGTTTTAGAAATCAAAAGGTTTGGCTATGCCAGACCTAAATAGTAAGATCTATTGGCTTGCCCACTACTTGTTATCAAGGGAGTATATTTACTTACCCCATCCTATGACCAAATATTTTTGAAGCAGTCGCTCTTCTGATATTACAGTAGTGATTAATACGGTGTGAAGATAAATTCCTTCCACAAGTAACCAACAGTAATTGGCTCCAACAAAATAATGCATGAGTACTTGAGCAACTTTGCAGGTGGCTGAAACCTGTAACAAAATAGAAAACTGTATTAAAAACTGTTGCTTATTTTTAAACAAACAAGAGGAAATCCTAATTTGCTATAAACAAATCACGCTAATATTTAATAATGAGTGAGGGATTCAGTCAGTCAATGAGCGAGTGAGTAGGAGATGGGTTGATAAAATTGTAGGCAGTGCGTTGACTGACTATATTACTGAGTTGGTGCAAGAGTGAATAAGTGAGGTAGTGAATGAGTAAGTAATTGACTGAAAATGCGAGTGAGTCAGTCGGCCAACCAAACAGGCATTTAGAAAGCAAGGAGAAATGTGTGCCATGGCATCGGTAACAAAACTGCCTCTATGTGTTTTCTGCTTAATTTGTGCAAGCGATTGCAGGTTGAGATCACGGCACACGTTTTTAGGGACAAGGATTTTTTTTTCGCATCAGACTTTGAGCCAAAGCAAAACATCAGAAAAGAGAAAGGCAATGGTGAATAGAAATATAGGAAATCAGTGACCAAAGGAGAAATCATACTGCTCAAATATGATTAGGAGACAGGGGCCTAGATTTACTAAGGGTTGAGCAAGGGGCCACATGGGGCTGCACAGTTTTGCTCCAGGACCTTGTAAAATGGTAAATCAGCGCAGTTAATGATACATCAGTACAATGCTTTGTGTGCTTTGCAGCACAAGAGTACCCTTACAAAGTATTCTAAATAACCCCCAGCAAGAGTAAGGTGATTGAAAAAAACACATGCAGTGGAGTCAAAACTAAAGAGCAGTGCCAGAGGCATGCTTCCAAGAACAGTGTATGTTCCCCCTTCTCTATGTTTTTTAAACAAAGTAAGCACCAACATCTTCATGGCTGAGGAGTGGTGAGAGAAGGATGAGAAGTAATAGACATGTAGGGGTCCATTCACCAAATTCTCACAGTACAAAATGATATGCTTAGACTAACTAGTTTGCATGAGTGGTGTATAGTGCAGCGCACATGCAAAGTCGGAAAGGAAAGGAGAAATAAAATCATTTCTTCGTGATAGTGTCTATTTCAATGGAAAAGAAAGGAGAAATTCAAACATTTCTCATTGATGGCATCTTTTTCAAAAGGTCATTATTTTTTATGCTAAAACCTGTTCAGTAGTTTTAGTAAATATGTTTTTGCGTCAACAATCATGGGTGGTTGCATGGGAATGCTGATGAACCACCATTGGAATGCTCCCTTGGAGATAAGTACTGCAAAGTAGTGTTAGGCACTACTTTCGTAGCTTTAAATAAAAAAGAGATTTTACAGTGATTTGTCTCACTTCTGTGACGCAAGCACAGCACAAATTCTTAGTAAATATATCCCTCATCTTTAAAGCAAGAACATTTTGTTGATTACGTGCTAAACAAAGGAGTAGAACGGTCATTTCTCTGAAGACATGAAAGCAGTAAAGTGCTGCTTATTCACTGCTGTAAACCATTAAAACACAACATTTCACATACTCAGACTATTAAGCGGTGGTGGGTGCAAACAATCCATTTGTTTTTCTTATTTTCCAGTAAGCCGACTATCCCAGTTGAAGGATGCCGCTCCCATGAAAAGCTTTACATACACTATTAAATGAAGCTTGAATAAGAGCCATGGGTTTAAACACAAGGGTACTTAAGGTCTGTGTTCCTATATTTACCTTTTTATACAATGCCCTAGTAATAATATTGATTACAGAAATCAAACGGCTTGAATGCTAGAATAATATACAGAAGGGACCAGCTGTCTTGCACAGAGTATATTGCCAGCACAACATAATCTAGTGGCTCAATGTAGAATCATATGCTTTATCTACCCTTCTCTAAATTATGTGTGTTGATTCCAAAGCATAATGTATGCATAGGTTACCTGACCTACACTATGTTATGCCTTTTCCGTTCGTTGAAGAATAAAACATCCAGCGGCCGCCACATATGTCAAGGAGTGGTAGTGGAGTGGGGGGAGGGGACGACAGGCGAAACATTTAAAAAAGAAAAAAACACTTACCTCGCGCTGCTTGTCTATTGCCACTGTCTAATGCTGCCCTGCTCCTCTTGTGATGTCCCAGCATTCGCTGGGACACCAGCACAGGTTCCCAATAATCCTGGTGCTGCATACATGCTAAACGTAGCATGCAAGCAGCCTCAGGATGGGTCCGAACATCAATCACTGCCGCTCAGACACAAGCCTGGGGTCTGTGCTGTTTCTGTAGCTTGGCTGTGTACACAGACGGACTGGAGAAACCTAAGTTTGCATGTGTGTTTGGCTGGCCTGAGACGGCCGGCAAAGCACACATGCACACTTGGGGCCAGATGTAGGAAAAAATCAAATTGCGACTTGCAATTTGCGAGTCTGTGTGACTCGCAAATTGCAAGTCGCAATTTGACATGCAGAAAGGTGTCTCAGACACCTTCTGCAACTCGCAATGGGGTCGCAAAGACGCACCTCATAAATATTTATGAGGTGGGTCGCAGTTTGCGACCCCATTGCGAGTATAGGCACTCGCTAACATGGAGGCCTGCTGACGTCAGCAGGCCTCCATGTTAGCGACCTGCCTTTTAAATAAAGTTTTTTTTTTTTTTTTGAAGTGCAGCCCGTTTTCCTCACAGGAAAACGAGCTGCATTTAAAAAAATTCCAAAACCTTTAGTTTCGGAATTTTCAGGGCAGGGAGTGGTCCCTTGGACCACTCCCTGCCCTGAAAAAATAATATGGGGTCCATTCAACAAGGGGAAGGGGTCCCATGGGGACCCCTTCCCGTTTGCGAATGGGTTACCATCCACTTCAAGTGGATGGTAACTGTGACTCCATTTGCGACCGCATACGCGGTCGCAAATGGAATTGCATACCATTGCGAATCGCAAATAGGAAGGGAACACCCCTTCCTATTTGCGATTCGGAAATGCATTTTGCGAGTCGGTCCCGACTCGCAAAATGCATTTCTGCATAGGAATCACGCATTTGCGAGTCGCAAACGGCAAATTTTGCCGTTTGCGACTCGCAAAGTGCTTCCTACATCTGGCCCTTGGTGCGCTCTTTCCTCCTCCTCTGTCGCACCTCCTGTGTCCTAGCCATGCCCCTCCATGTACACTCTGCTGGCTGAGCCAGCAGATGAAAAATGACAAAAAATAAAACGATAACAAGCTATCATTTTATTTTTCATCTGCCGGCTCAGCCAGGGGGGTGACGGCCCTCCGCCCTTAAAAACATTACAAATTTACCTCCTTTTCTTATGCGCACAAGTATACACTGGAACAAATACATTAAACATCGTTGAATTACTATTGGCTAAATATTAAATGGATGTTTTAGAAAAGGTCACAGAGTCATGGGTGGAATACTTGACTTAAAATTAGCCACTGATCAACACGTTACAGTCCATCAGGTCTGGGGTTCCTTCTTTTTCCATCCAAGACCAAGTCTGATTTGTGCTCAGCTGATCTCTGTCTAGAGCGGCATAATGGGCACAGCAATTGTGGCCTTATATGTGGCCGGAGTAATCACCATAGTCTGAGATGGGATGAATATAATTGGAGGTCGATTGTGTTCCCATCAGCCAGTAGGCTGGATTTGTTTTTTGGGAATTGAGTGAAGGACAAAAGTGGGGAATTGAACCCGGACATAAACAAGTGTTGATTCAATAAGAAGAATGGTTAACCAACAGGCTTTTTTTAAATTAAATTTGTTAATAGATATGTGGGGGATTTACTGTTGGCTTTTGTGTTTCTAATCACGAGCACTTGATCTCTTGCACTTTTTCTGTCCTTCTTTTCTTTTGTGTTGATATGGTAGGGGGCTTTGTGAATATTGAGTAAGATTATAGAAGGAATTGTGTATATACAATAAAGGATGGATTCTTAATGTTTCATGTATCTATGCTGCATTATATATTTTTTTAAATTATTTTTTTATAAATCTTTTTTGGTAAATAATTTTTTGGATTAGATAAGAGATGGAGGTATTTGGTTCTGGATAATGGAGAAGGAGCAGGTCTAAATTGAAATGGCTAGTCTCTGTCTGAGTGGCATAGTGGGCAAAAAAACAAAGGGCTGAAACCTGACTCAAGTAAATACCACTGTTAGGAATGCATTACCATTCCAACCATAACTGTTTTAGTGTATGTGCTTATAAAATAATTATAAAATGTACATAATCCTGAATTTCCAGGTGCTTGGATTTTACAGGATGTCTAGGTTCTGTCTGAATCATCTCCTGGCCTCGCCCAGGAAACAATTTGCAAAAACTGAGCCTCCACATTTTAGTGTATGTTGTCAGCAATGCTTCTTTTAATTGAACATCTGTCAAATAAATACCTAAAGAGTAGTTGTTAATACACAGAAAATACACCCCCAAACTAAACATAGTGTAAACACATCAATCTCTTCCTGTGCTAGCTATGAACTGGTTTTGCATCCATTGCTCAGAGTTGAAAGGACCCCCTGCCCCCATTTTCCCTTTGACTCATTTTGGACACTAGAGCTACTGCATATATCCTTGTGCCTTCCTTACACTGTGAATTCCTACAGCAAGGAAGGTAAGGCAACCCACCAAGTCCAGGTTAAATTAGTGAAGTGGCTCAACCATCCAGGTTAAATTAGTGAAGTGGATCAACCAACTGTGGCAGGGTTGTCATCATTCAGAAAGGACAAAAGTGGATGCGGTAACAGGTCTTCTACTTCATTTTCAGAAATCTTGATTTTAAAACGTGGGTTATGGGATGAGTTGCATTATTATCGGAAAATTTCAACGAAGGTTGATCTTTTTTTCAAGCTTTTGCAAACACTCATCTTTCTGTTTCTCGAAGCTGTCCTATTCCATTTTCTTATCAGTATACCAATCCCAAAGTGCGTGGTTTGTTTCAAAGCCACATTTTTCTTGTACTATCACGTCTGGCTTCACATTCTTAAGGGTTTCCTCTCTTTTGGGAGGATAGATAAAAAAATAGAAAAAAAAATAGAAAAATAGATTAATCTGTCAGTCACGGTAAAGGAATTAAATCGTCCTTTGTGCTTACCAGTTTTATCTTTCTCTGGCTTTCTCAAGGGAAAAGGCCTCCTGTAGTTATCAGTTCTTGTATTATCATCCTGCTGGGCTGCCTAAGTGTTTTACTAGTAGATTACATATACATTGCTGCCAAACAGGGTTTCTACCAAGGGTAGGTGTATCTTGAACAGCTGCAGAAATCCATGAGTCTTATTGCTTTGTAAAATATCCTTTATGAAAAAGCTGTAAAAATTTTAGTTCAACAGACATCTATAAACCTTTTAAAATAGTATAATTCAAAGAAGGTACTGGGAGAAATGTGACTAAAGCCACCCTACTGATTATGTGACACTCACAGCCAAATCAGAAAGGAGAAAAAACCCAGAAATGAAGGCAAACATCACCTCTTCAACCATATCTTTCAATGGATGAAGAAAAGCTCCCATGAATAATAATAGCTGAAAAAGAATTCTAGTTTTATGTGGAATTGAGATTTGTCCGAGGCCTCCAGGCACCCTTAGCAACCTCGCCTATAGTAAGGAAACCACACATTTTCTTTAATCTCTTCTTTGCCCCCACAGCTGAATGCAGGGATGAAGGAGGTCAACATGCATCTGGACATTTTACCTTTTCTAAAATAGACCATCTTAAGGATCTCACAACGAGCTGATCATTGTTCTCCACGGATTCTTCAAAGGTTTCTACTGAAGACTACCTAAGGAATTCATTTACAAGCCCCAAAGGGTGCAAAATAATGCAAAAAGAGTGTGCCTGATCCTTCACAAAGGGAACAGCATCAGACTAATAAAGACATTATTTCCCTCGGGCCTGGTGGATGAACGTTTATAGTGAAGGTGCACTGGACTTTCCACAAAACACTTAAGAAGAAAGGCCCAAAATGCCTACTCTTTTTAACCCCCACTAATTATCGACCAGACATTTTCATTCATCAACTACTTAACTCACCACCCGATGATATTTCAAAAGGCTTAAACATAGATTAACATCCGAACCTGATAGCTTAACCAAACTAAATGTGTTTCAAAACAGCTGAAAACTGAATTTATCAATCTGAATCTGCATGCAATATACCCGAGTCTACCTCACATATCAGGCTCTATTCACCCTTGACACTGAACAAAGATAATTCCGTCTCATCAAGTTGTGGCAATAACATAAAGCAGAAATGCCACACTCTACACAAACCTTAAGTAGTTTCACATGCTAATTTGAATACTCGATAGTAACTTATAAGGGGTAAATGCTGCATTTTTAAATAGAAAATTATCCAGAGTTGCATTGTAAGAGACCCGACGATTCCACGTGAAACTCATTTTAAGAACGTGACTGTAATGTGGCTGATGGTGTAATTCATTGAAACATTAGATCAGGAAAGCTGAGATCACAGGTAATGAAAAACAAAAGGTACGTTCAAGACAATACCCGAGGAAAGACAGTAAGAGCATCCTGTCTGCGTTGTCCTGAGAAGAACCACTTTTACAATAGCTAAAGTGAATTTAAATTCCCAAATACAGCTGTGCCACTCTAGTACTATATTGACCTTATCCTTGGATGCCAGATCATCCAAGAAGGCAAATAAAACAGTTTTAGCTGCATGTTGCAAGTAGACAGATTAAACTTTTTCATTTTACGTTTATGGATTAGAGGATTAGAACAGTGTGTTTCCTTTTCAGCTGGCATACGTGTGCAAGGGGTGTGCAATGGGTGTTGCTGTGGGTGTGCCAGAGCAACACCCCTTGCATTTTGATGCTGCTTCAGATTTACGAGCTTTCGTAAATCTGAGGCAGTGCCAAAACCTAACGCCACCGCTGGGGTGGGGTTAGCATGGCACAACAAGGAGAAATTATTTTTTCTCTTTCTATGTGTGCTACATTCTGAAGGTGTTCCCTCCTGCACAAAAACAATCCCCCCCTCAACGCAGCCATCCTTGCACTATGGAATATTTGGCACAGTGGCACGCACTTTCAGTTAAATCTGGCTCTAAGACTTTCTGTGAATCGCAGGATAGCGCAAGTTTACACCGATTTTCCAGCTTGAGCAAGAAAGACAGGCGGTGTCAGGCATATCTCCCAAAGCCTACCTGAAGGTAATGGGTATTGGGTAATGATCAGTCCAGCCAGTTACAGCTGGAATACATTCATTTAAAGCCTACCTGAAGGTAATGGATATTGGGTAATGATCAATCCTGCCAGTTACAGCAGGAACACATTCATTTAAAGTGGGTTGCTGGAACACCTTTCCCTAAGACAAACACACACAAGACATCTTCACACTCATTTAAAAGGCTTTGGCCCGGATTTATGTGAGCCTAGTCCCATTCTAATGCCACATCAGTGTAATTTATTTACACTAATGTGTTGTTAGAAGGCCAAAGACGCTGGGCCATATCTACAAAGTGAGCATTGTGGCACTTTGTGACACCTTGCGCCACATTTTGCCACATTATGCCTGCATCAGGCATAATATATGGTAGGGGGGCGTTCTGTGACTAGGGGGGCACCATCGCTCACATGGTGGCGTGAAGGGGGCACTAACGGGTGCAAGAAAAGTGGCGCTGCACTAGACGCAGCGCCACTTTTCATAAATCTACCCCTTTATTTCTTGTTTAGTGCCCTACCCTAGTGCAGAGTAAATGAATAAATGTATTTGCGATAGGTATGAAAATTATGATGCATAGATTAAATGCAATACATGAAAATGTATATCAATTGGCAGTATATCAGGTGGCAATATTTAGGTGATAATAATCTGTAATGGAATCCCTTCTTCCTAAGCACCTAGATTTTTTTTTAAATTAGCACAAATAACCCATGAATAGGAGTTTCCTGAGTGGCCTGAAACACACACACCTGCTCATGATTCAATGTTCTTTCAGTCTGCAGCCTGCTAGGGAGGCAAGGCTAGCCTTCCTTACGTGGTCTTGTTGTTCTTTTAAGAAGTAGATAGCTTGCCAGCCCTCATGGCCAGCAAATGCCAATATATGACATTCACGCTTACTTTTTATACATTCTTCCTTCCTTTCTAAATGTTGACGTTTCACTCTTGTTAGAAGCTCTTGTTTGACTCTCACATGCTGTTACTAAAGCTTGTTATGAGAAAAATGAGGCTTGTGATTGGTGATGTAAGTTCTGAAAAGAAAAGTTAGGATTCCATTGTCTTCCTAAATAACATGATGCATAAACATGCTTGCACAACACAGTCTTTATCTTATAATATTCTTTGAATGTCAATTGCTCCGAAAGTGTGCATCAATCCAGGCTTCTTTTATTCCAGACACTCTTTCAAACAGTAGTAAACTCATATTTCATCATGCAGGAGATAACGTAGGGGCATATTTTTCAAATATTCACACTATGCAACGCAACAAGCTCCCTTGCTGCTCTGTGCTATGTAGTGCGTAATTTGTAAATTAAGAGGTGCTGGTGCTCAAAGAAAGCCCTTCTCTTAAACACGAGGCTGCTGTAATTTAATCTGCCAGCACTGAATACGGAGGCAGCGTAATTCTGAAGTCATCTGGGGCCTCTTCAATCCATTTACGGCCACCCCTGCCCCTTCAGCTCATCCTGCAACTTTCTACTTTCTCCCTTTATGACGCTTTTTAGCTTTTCCTTCTTCCGTCTTTCACAATTGTGTCTTTTGCTCGCAGCAAATGCTTGAGGCATAAGAATAAGCCCTGGCCCTCACAAATAAGTGCCGGTGCTCAGCACCGGAAACAACAAGCACAAATTAAGCACTGGTGCTATGCTGTGTAAAAGGGAGAGGGCAGGAATGTGCTGTATTTAACATTATATGGTACACTCCTGCTCTCTGCCTGCCCTGGCGCCAAACTACACTCTATTGCCAATACAGGCACCTTGTCACCTTGGTACAAGTGTAGTTGTGTTGTAGGCAGGATTGTTTCTGTGCAGGAAGGGGCACCTTCCTGCACAAAAACTATGAAAAATAGGCACATTTTTGCTCGTTTTCCCTCCCTGGGGAGAAGTAGGATTTTGATGCATTCCTAGAACTACCACTAATAGCAAACTAGGAATGAGCAAAAATCCATAGACAGATATGTGAGAACACCCTCCCTCCAAACATGGAATACCTCACTGCTGCAGAGTAGCGCAAAGCAGGTACATCTTTGTTATATAATACATCTTATGTTCATATTTACATTCCCACAATATGGCAGCTCCCTTTTCCAGATAAACAGAATAGTGCATTTCCACCTCAAAATTAGTTACAAAAGTGTGTAATTGCCTATAGTGCAATTTTAGCATGTAATATTGTCACAATTGTCAAAATCAGTTGCATGACATAAGTGCACCACAGTGTAAAACCCTTGAGAATTATTTTGCATAAAGCAAATATTCAACCGTGTAAAAACCTTCAAAATTCGTTATTAATCAGTAACATGCCATTTACCAATGTCAAAATGTCCTTGTGGATACCAGGTGATAAGGGCATTACCTTTATGTGCTTTCAAAATGCCCTACGTTATTGAAAAGCAGGCACTATATGTCTGTCGGTTATCCCCATTTGGGAAAAAGCCAATGCAGCTTAGTAAATGCCCGGTGTATATACATTCATACCCTAAGGTGGTATTCACATAAGCATATCTTATATCTTCTTTAGTCTTTGTTTATATAGATAACTGTATATGTATCACGAAAGGAGGGGCCACCGCTAAATATTTTCTCCTATGATTTATCACAGAACGGGGTCCTCTAACAAACCTGTAATCTTTCTGAGAGCCACTGAAAGAATTGTTTCTATCCATGCTTGATTCCTTGCTGTTAGACCTGACAGCCTTAGAGTGGTCTTCTCCCAAACTTTTTGCCTGCTTGCTTCATATTTTGCTGAATTCTTTTCGTTGGCGTTAGGACTCTGAGCTGTGTTGACCAGTGCTAAAGTGCATATGCTCTCTGCCCTCAACATGGTTTGAATGGTAAGTAGACATATTTAATCTACTCATAAGTCCTTAGTAAAGTGCACTACGTGTGCCCAGGGTCTGGAAATCAAATGCTACTAGTGGGACTGTAGCAGTGTTTGTGCCACCCAGTCAAGTAGATCTTAAACGTGTCTCAGGCCTGCCATTACAGAACCTGTGTGTACAGTTTATACTGCCATGTTGACTTCACATTTACAACATCTTGCCAAGCCTTAAATTCCCCTTTTATTACATATAAGTCACCCCTAAGGTAGGGCTTAGGCAGCCAATAGGGCAGGATGCTCTGTATTTAAAAGTTAAGGACATGTACTTCTAAGTTTTACATGTCCTGGTAGTGAAAAACTCCCAAATTTGGTTTTCACTACTGTGAGGCCTACCTCTCTCATAGGATAATATTTGGGATTCCTTAATACCTTTAATAAGCTGTAATTCCTAAATGAGAAGGGTTAGATATATCATGTTCAGTACCTATGAAATTGTAATAGTACATCCTCTTTACTGGTAAAGTTGGATTTATTGATACAATTTTGAAAATGTCACTTCTAGAAAGTTAGCATTTTCCTGCTCTGAGCTCTGTGTGCCTGTAACCTATCTCCAATACACTTGTAGCGCGGTTGACAGCTGGCATTTGTGCATTCCCTCTAGACAGCCACACACAAAGGGGGCTTAGATGTGACTGATGGGATATCCTGGGCATGGTGGGTGGGAGGAGCCGGATACAGCTTCGAACTTACACCTGCATAGGCTGTTTTCTGTCCCTATACAAAGGACTGCTTCACGCCCTGTAGTGAGTCTGGAGAAAGATCAGGAAGGGAGGACCTCTGCACACTTAAAAGCCCTTTGTTGAAGTCTCCCTCACTTCAAAGGCACCACTGGGTATGTGAAGTGAACTTCTAACCCTGCCAACTAAGTACATTACTGGACCTGTGAACAACTCTGCCAGGAGGAAGGACTGCTGTGCTGCTACAAGCACTGCCACTCTGGACTGCTGCTCTGGAAGAACTGCTTTTCTGCTGTGTGGTCCTGCTGTCTGATACCCTCTGCCCTGCTCAGGAAGGACTGGGCCCATCTCAATTAACCCCAGAGTGACTCTAAGGGCATGCTGACTTGGCCCCTGTTCGAAGTCTTAGGGACATCAATGAAAGACTTCTAATCAAACTACAACAGCACCTTGACTTTGCTTGCTGCAAGTCTCATCCTGCAAAGTGGTGCCAATACAGTCCTGGGCCCTCGGAGTGGGTTAAAGTGCTGCAACTACCAGAAACTGCACATCATCGCCGTTCTGAGGATTATAACCAGCGCATCTCCCTTGATGCCAAAGCATCAACTCTGCAGTGAGGATCACAGACACCACATCGCCAGCTGTATTGTGCATTGTCTCCAGCTTCTGATACATCTTGGACTGTGTGGCTCGGAGTTGACGCATTACCTACATCCAAAGGATCAACGCATCGCCTCCTTTGCTCCTCAAATCTCAGCCTTGATGTCGATGCATCCAAGAGCTAAGGTACTTTTCAGTGGGCCAAGGCTGGTCCTTGTATCCAACCCACGCTTCATTGTGGTGGACCTGAACTTTTGGATTTACTCCAGTCTAGTACAACCAGATAACCCCTGTTAGCGCTTCAAGATTTTAAGCACTACAATTTCATGTAATCTTTACATATTCACAACTCCAGTTATACTAATTGGATTTTTGTCATTTTGGTCTTGCTTTCCTCATAAAAATATAGGCTACTGTTCTGAACTGGTGTAGAGTCTTTTGAGGTGTTTTCACTGAGCTACTCATACTTTACACATATCTTCTTAAGTTAAGCTTGCCTGCCCAGTGCCAAACTACCAGAGGGTGAGCACAGGTTAATTTATGTTGAGCATCTGACTTACTCTGACTAGGATTGTGATTCCTGCTTGAACAGGATGCATACGTCTGCCAATCCGCAACTAAATTTCTAAAGCTTGCCTTCCAGGATTTGCTTCTAAGAAATGGTAGAGGTAGTCTGTTGGACCAGAACTTTTGTCTTCTGTTGCTGATCCCCTGTTTGAACTGCAGGGATATAATACACCCCAGATGCCTCTCTGCAACTGCCCAGCTGACCTGCCGTACCGGGACCTACCAGGACCTGCACTTTCCCTAGCATTGCTGTTCTCTTCTAGAGTAAGTTCCCAAATCCCAAGAAATGCCCCCCCAGGTCCTAGAACCTTGCCTGGCATCAGTCTGACCTCTTCCCAAGAAGAAAACATGAAATCCTGAAGTTAAGACTATTCACTGCAATGAACGTACCACTTTCATGTAGAGATGCTGACTTTTATGACCGCTGTTAGAAAAGGGGTCTTTGATTGTCAGTCAGGTTACCCCCTGTCCAAGCAAGGACTCTCACTCTAGTCAGAGTAAGTTACACACAATCCAAATTATCCTGTGTCCACCCTTTGGTAGCTTGGCACTGAGCAGTCAGGCTTAACTTAGAAGGCAATGTGTAAAGTTTTTGTGCAATGAATCATACAATAACACAATATAGCACCACAAAAATACACCACACAGTGTTTAGAAAAATATATAGGGGGTTATTCTAACTTTGGAGGAGGTGTTAATCCGTCCCAAAAGTGACGGAAAAGTGACGGATTTACCACCAGCCGTATTACGAGTCAATTATATCCTATGGAACTCGTAATACGGCTGGTGGTATATCCATCACTTTACCGTCACTTTTGGGACGGATTTACACTCCTCCAAAATTAGAATAACCCCAATAATATTTATCTGGATATTTGCAGGTCAAAACTATCAAAGATGCAATAAGTAAATGTAGAGATATCAATGAAAAGTGATATAAAGGGCCTCATTATGACCCTGGCGGGCGGCGGAGGCCGCCCGCCAGGATGCCGCCCTCCAAAATACCGCGCCGCGGTCAAAAGACCGCGGCGGGTATTACGAGTTTTCCCCTGGGCTGGCGGGCGGTTGCTGAAAAACCGCCCGCCAGCCCAGGGGAAAACGACCTTCCCACGAGGATGCCGGCTCGTAATCGAGCCGGCAGAGTGGGAAGGTGCGACGGGTGCAGTGGCACCCGTCGCGTATTTCAGTGTCTGCAAGGCAGACACTGAAATACTTTGCGGGGCCCTCTTACGGGGGCCCCTGCCGTGCCCATGCCATTGGCATGGGCACGGCAGGGGCCCCCAGGGGCCCCGCGACCCCCCCCTACCGCCATCCTGTTCATGGCGGCTTTCCCGCCATGAACAGGATGGCGGTAGGGGGGGTCAGAATCCTCATGGCTGCGGAGCGCGCTCCGCAGCCATGGAGGATTCAAACGAGCAGCGGAAAGTCAGCGGGAGACCGCTGACTTTCCGCTTCTGACCGCGGCTGAACCGCCGCGGTCAGAATGCTCGTTGGAGCACCGTCAGCCTGTTGGCGGTGCTCCCGTGGTCGGTGGCCCTGGCGGCCACCGGCCGCCAGGGTCAGAATGACCCTCAAAGTGTCTTAAGTCTTTTTAAAGTAAGCAAAGTCTCTTTTTAGCACAAAGTACCTGGTTCGCATGAAAAATCCCTGCAATGGGCCGCAGAGGAGGAGAAGCATGGAAACAAAGGAGGTGTGCATCGCTTTCTCGGGCCGCACACGGTGATGCGTTGTTTAGCTTCCACTCAGGGACGACTCTGCGTCGATTTCCGGCACTCGGTCGTGGATCCTCTTTAGGTTGCAGGGTTTTCCGACGCCCCGGGGTCTGTGCGTGGAATCCTCGGCTCGTGGGGCGAGGTCACAAGCGCTGCGTCGTTCCAGCTCGGTGTGCAGTGAAATTTTCACCGCGGGGCAGGCTGTGCATCATTTTTAGCAAGCTGTGCGTCGATGTTTCGCTGCACAAGTAGTCCAGTTGCAAGAGACAAGTCTTTTTGGTCCTGAGACTTCAGGGAACAGGAGGCAAGCTCTATCCAAGACCTTGGGTAGCACTTCTTCACCACAGCCAGGGAGCAGCAAGGCAGCAGGGCAACAGCAAGGCAGCAGTCCTTCACAGAAAGCAGTCAGGTGAGTCCTTGGCATGATGCAGGTTGTGGTTACAAGTTTCTTCTCCAGTAAGTGTCTCAGTTTGAAGGGGCAGAGGCCCTGTTTATATACCCAAATGTGCCTTTGAAGTGGGGGGGACTTCAAAGAGTGGCTTACAAGTGCACCAGGTCCCCTTTCAGTTCAATCCTGTCTGCCAGGGTCCCAGTAGGGTGTGTGGCAGTCCTTTGTGTGAGAGCAGGCCCTCCACCCTCCCAGCCCAGGAAGACCCGTTCAAAATGCAAATGTATGCAAGTGAGGCTGAGTATCCTGTGTTTGGGGTGTGTCTGAGTGAATACAAATGGAGCTGTCAACTAAACCCAGCCAGACGTGGATTGCTAGGCACAGAAAGATTTAAGTGCAGAGAAATGCTCACTTTCTAAAAGTGACATTTCTAAAATAGTAATATTAAATCCAACTTCACCAGTTAGCAGGATTTTATATCACCATTCTGGCCATTCTAAATATGACCTTCCTACTCCTTTCAGATCAGCAGCTACCACTCAAACTATATTTGAGGACAGCCCCAGTGTTAGCTCATGAAGGGAGCAGGCCTCACAGCAGTGTAGAAATGAATTTGGGAGTTTTACACCACCAGGACATGTAAACTACATAGGTACTGCCTTTTGCCTACACAGCACTCTGCCCTATGCGTTACCTAGGGCATACCTTAGGGGTGTCTTATATGTAGAAAAAGGGGAGTTTTAGGCTTGGCAAGTACTTTTAAATGCCAAGTCCAATCAGCAGTGAAACTGCACACACAGGCCTTGCAATGGCAGGCCTGAGACAAGGTTAAGGGGCTACTTAAGGGGGTGGCACAACCAGTGCTGCAGGCCCACTAGTAGCATTTAATCTACAGGCCCTGAGGACATATAGGGGGTCATTCTGACCCCGGCGGTAAAAGGCTCTTACCGCCGGTCAGAAGACCGCCATCATACCGCCGCGGCCGCGGTAAACCGCCACGGTCATTCTGACCCACAACTGCCAAATCACCAAAAACCCGACATCCACTGAAGGCCGCCTCATCAGCGGTCAGCGATAAACTGGAGATGACCAAACCTCCACCGTCACGCCAACACAAACACGCCTATGCCATTACGACCCACGAATCCACGCGGCAGTCTTTCAACCGCGGTATCCCATTGGCGGTACACACCGCCGCGGTCAAAATACACACACATTTACAAAACACTACCACATTGGACAATTGGAAATACACACACCTGATACACATACATACACCACTCCCACACACCCATCACTATATAAAACACACACCCACAACACCCACAAAGCCCCACAACTCGAAATTCAGAGACAAGGCGCAAAGCACAGAGAGAGAGCACAGGGAACGCAAAGCACAACACACACAGGAACCCATCATCATCACCCAGACCACATCTACGCACAAAACACCACACACCACCACACTCAGCACCACAAACACCACCCCACACCTCATCCACACCACCCCATGGCGCCCCAAAGACACCCCAGGTTCTCGGACCAAGAACTCAGGGTCATAGTGGAGGAAATAATGAGGGTAGAGGCCCAGCTCTTCGGCACACAGGTGCAGCACACCACAATAGCCAGGAAGGCGGAGCTATGGCAAAGGATCGTCGACAGGGTCAACGCTGTGGGACAGCATCCCAGAAATCGGGAAGACATCCGAAAGCGCTGGAACGACCTACGGGGGAAGGTGCGGTCGATGGTGTCAAGACACAACATCGCTGTGCAGAAGACTGGCGGCGGACCCCCACCCACTCCACCCGAATTCACAGCATGGGAGCAAGAGGTCTTGAACATCCTGCATCCTGAGGGCCTCGCTGGAGTAGGCGGAGGAATGGACTCTGGTAAGTCTAATCTCAACTACTTCACCCCCCCCACCCACCAGCATGCCAACCCACACCCCCACCCTCACCCCCAACCCCCCAGCACACATCCTCCCTGTTAATGTCTCACCAGCACAACCCACCCAATCCAACACCAACCCCTGAATGCCAACACAAACCATGGACACCCATCACCTAAGCATGACCACTGCACATACCCATCCCCCCCCCAAACCACCCTCACAACTCCTCCCACAAGGGACTGCCAGCACTGGGGGACAAGGGCGCCCACAAATCGCACGCCATGGCACACACAAAAGCAATAACCATACTCTTTTACCCCTGCAGGGCCCGAACGCCAACACACCGGCCAGGAGGGTCCAGATTTGTCCATCCCACCCCCAGAACAGGCCCCCAGTGATGACAGCAGCTCTGTCGACCTAGAACCTGATGACCAGCCTGGACCATCGGGGACCTCTGGACAGTCGGTTACCCTCAGTCAGCCACAGGCCACAGCAGACCCACCCCCCTCTGGAAACACCAGCACAGCACCCACCCAGCGGGCCCATGCTTCTGTCTCCAGGACAGGTCAAGCAGCGGTGTGTCTACCAGTACAGGGCACCCAGGGTAACCCACAACCCCAACAACAACAGGGACCTGGGGGCACTGATAGTGGGCACACCGTCCAGGGGACAGAGGCCCAGGAACAAAGGGGAACTGGGAGGGCTGCTGTGCGACAGAGGGAGGACAGGCCTAGGGAACCCACTGTCCAAGAGGCCCTCACCACCATCATGGGAGCGTACCACCACTTCCAAGAGACGATGGCGACGGTCCTGGCCAGGTTCCAGGAGATCCAGGCCATGCAGGAGGGCCAGTACATGGGGTTCCGGGAAGAACTGCACAGCATCAGTTCCACAATGGGTACAATCGTGGTGGCACTCAACCAGACTGTCACCACATTGCGGGACCATGTGGCCCCCCAAAGGGCCCCTGCACTAGCATGGAGGAAGAACAGCCCACCACCTCCGCCGGCGCTAGTGGTCAGGAGGCCCCGACACAACAGCAACGGCCCACCCGGACCCCACCCCCTGCAGAACAAGAACCACCCCGCAAGAAAGGCCTGAGATCGAGGAAGAAGACAGAGTAGGATGTCAAGACCCCCGCCATGCACGGAATCCCCCGGATGTCATCCCACTGTCCCACTTGTTCACCCTGTCCAACCTTGAACTGCCCCTGCTCCACCTTCCACAGGCATATGGACAATGGACCTGTAGGAACGACAGTCTGGACACTGCCATGGACATGCCTCCACCATCACCCATCACCCTTTTAGAACTATACACCTATTTGAAAACTACAATAAACACATTTTTTGCACAAAAACAAACTGGATTCTGCTATCTATTTATTTAAACCAAATGTATTCGAGATAACCAACAAAACTCTTCTATTAACATTGTGATGACAACATACCAGTGTCACATAGCGATAGTCCATGGGGAAAAAAAACAGAGGGCACTCCGTGGGGATCAGATCACTGAAATAGGAAGTGAAATACACAACTAAGTTACCATACATTGGGGTGAAAGGTCAGACAGTAGAGAGCCTCTACAGTTACAGATATAATACAATGCAGGAGTAGATTCTTACCTGTGTGTCACTGGAAATACTGCAGTATCACTCTGTCCCTGTTGTCTGTGTCGTCCTCTTCGTCTTCCTCCTCTTCACTCTCCGCAGGCTCCACAGCGGCCACAACACCACCATCTGGACCATCCTCCTGCAGGAAAGGCACCTTGCGTCGCAAAGCCAGGTTGTGAAGCATGCAGCAGGCCACGATGATATGACACACCTTCTTTGGTGAGTACATTAGGGATCCACCTGTCATATGCAGGTACCTAAACCTGGCCTTCAGGAGGCCGAAGGTACGCTCAATTACCCTCCTAGTACGCCCATGGGCCTCATTGTACCGTTCCTCTGCCCTGGTCCTGGGATTCCTCACTGGGGTCAATAGCCAAGGCAGGTTGGGGTAACCAGAGTCACCAATTAGCCACACACGGTGTCTCTGTAGCTGTTCCATCACATAAGGGATGCTGCTATTTCGCATGATGTACGCGTCATGCACTGACCCTGGGAACTTGGCATTTAAATGGGAGATGTACTGGTCAGCCAAACAGACCACCTGGACATTCATCGAATGATAATTTTTTCGGTTCCTGTACACCTGTTCATCGTCTTTTGGGGGAACCAAAGCCACATGGGTACCATCAATGGCACCAATGATATTGGGAATGTGTCCAAGGGCATAGAAATCACCCTTCACTGTAGGCAAGTCACCCACCTCAGGGAAAATGATGTAGCTCTGCATGTATTTCATCAGGGCAGACAACACTCTGGACAACACCTTTGAAAACATAGGCTAAGACATCCCAGATGAAATGGCCACTGTAGTTTGAAATGATCCACTGGCAAAAAAATGCAGTACTGACAGCACCTGCACTAGAGGCGGAATCCCTGTGGGTTGGCGGATGGGTGACATCAGGTCTGGCTCCAGCTGGGCACACAGTTCCTGTATAGTGGCACGGTTGAGTCTGTAGGTGAGTATGACGTGTCTTTCTTCCATTGTCGACAGGTCCACGAGCGGTCTGTACACGGGAGGATTCCTCCATCTCCTCGCCAGTCCCAGCGGACGGTGCCTAGGAAGGACAACATGGAGCACCGAGTCAAGCAACCCACAGGTAAGTGCCCACAGCATGCACAGTACACGAATCTCTCGGTATTGAATGGCTAGTATGAATGTCGGTGCAAGGCCTAGCCATGTGTGACGCAGTAGGAATTAAGCCATTTGGGCCCTGGAAATGGCGGCTGCCTGACCTGTGAAGTGTGACAATGTGAAGTGAGGTCATTGCGCAAGCGTGGCACACCGTGGCGGTAGGCGGTCGCAGTCCGCGGCGCAAAGCCGCATTGGACAACATTGAACCCTATGGGTTTCAGGAGCCAATGGCGGTGAGCGCCGGCGGTCGCGGTACGCACCGCCGCGGTACGCACCGCCGCGGCCGTAACCGCCATTTTCTCTATCCTTATTCACACGAGACTTGATCATCCACAGGAGAGGACCTATACTGCAAGTGCTGCTGTGACCTCGGTCTGGAAGTGACAATGGCTGCTGCGACTGGGGAAAGGGCCCCCGTCTTCAGTTCCGAGGAGTTGGAGAAGCTCGTGGACGGGGTCCTCCCCCAGTATGCGCTACTCTACGGGCCTCCAGACCAACAGGTGAGTACACGGGGGGCAATGCATAGTGCCCAATGCCTGGGTTGAGTGGGGAGGATGTACGATGGAGGCGAGGGCAGCGAATGACGAATGCATGGCACGACAGATGAGAGCATGTGCCACATGGCAAGGTTGGGGAGGGGGGGCCACTCACATCGAGCATGCAGAAAGGTGATGATGTTTCTCTTCCCCCCCTGTACATGTCACATAGGTCAGCGCCCATCAGAAGATCGACATTTGGCGTGCCATCGCCAAGGACGTCCGGGCCCTGGGGGTCCACAACAGAAGGGGCACCCACTGCTGCAAGAGGTGGGAGGACATCCGCCGTGGGAGCAGGAAGACCGCGGAGGCTCTGCTGGGGATGGCCTCCCAACCTAGGAGGGGTGCCAGTCGTACCTTGACCCCCCTGATGTCCCGGATCCTGGCGGTGGCCTACCCCGATTTAGATGGGCGCTTGAGGACATCACAGCAGACACAAGGGGGTGAGTACCAGCACATTCGGCTATTTAGCGCGCAGTGGAGGTGCCTGGGGGGGGAGGAGGGCTGTGGGTATCCCTAGGCCAGGGCGATTTCTGTAGGATATTCCCGTCCGTGAGGTATGGTCCTGTGCCCCCACCTCTGTAGGGTGCCTAGTAATGCGATTCATGGACCAGTGTATACTGTGTGGGCAGTTGTCGCCCATAGGCTTGTAGGACATGTCCCAGTGAATGAGTAGTGTACCCCAAGTGCGCAGCGTAGTGCAGGGGGCTTCTGTGTCTGTCCTCTCCGCCAACAGTGTCCCCAATGCATGCACTCAACTTGTCTTTATGTTTTCCACCACCCCCCCCCATTTTCTTTGTTTTGCTGTGAATGTGTGCATTAGCATCATCAGGCGGAGGAGAAGTGGCATCGGCGCAAGAGGGAGCTGCATCTCACATGGCCATGCAACTGACTCCGACATGACCAGTGAGACGGAGGGCGAGGGGGGCTCCACCACGGGGACCCGTGGAGACGTCAGCGACACCGACACGTCCTCGGAAGGGAGCTCCCTTGCGGTGGCGGCAACATCCGTGCCCACCGATCCTACAGGTACAGCCGCCACCCAGCGCACCAGCTCCGCCCTCCCAGCAGCCCCTGGGCCTTCGGCCCGTGCCCGCAAGGCCAGGAAGCCGGCCATCTCCTTCGCCCCAGGCACCTCAGGCCCTGCCCCAGTCACCCCTGCTGCCCTCAGTGAGGAGGTCATTGACCTCCTGAGGACCATCATTGTTGGGCAGTCTACCCTTTTGAATGCCATCCAGGGTGTGGAGAGGGAGGTGCATCAAAGCAATGCATACCTGGAGGACCTTCACTCGGGTCAGGCTGCCCATCAACGATCGTTCAACGCTCTGGCCTCAGCACTGACGGCAGCGATTGTCCCTGTCTCCAGCCTCCCTCTTCTGACTCCCTCCACCCAGTCCCACTCCCCTGTTCCTCTGCCTATCCCATCCACACCTACAGACCAGCCTGCACACACCTCAACACCCAAGGGCAGCTCATCCAAACATAAGCACCACAGAACACACAAGCATTCACCCAAGCAACATCCAGATGCAGACATGCCAACAGTCACTACCTCCTCTGTGTCCCCCACCTCCTCGTCTCCCTCCTCCCTCCCTGTGACGTCTCCACACACACCTGCAAGCACACCACCATCAGCCATTGCACCCATCACCAGCACACCCTCCAGTACAGTCCGCACACGTGCAGTCACCACCCCCACTGCCATGTACACGTCCCCTGTGTCCTCTCCCAGTGTGTCTGTCACCCCCGCTTCCCAACCACACAAACGCAGGCAGGCACCCAAACAACAGCCATCCACCTCACGTCAGCCTCCAGCCCAAGCACCTGCACCCAAAGACAGCACACTTGACTCTCCTACAACCACATCCTCTTCCTCCACTCCCATACCCTTCCCATGGCTCCAAAGAAAATTTTCCTCTCTAAACATGACCTCTTTTCCTCACCTGACCCACCCCCTCCATCCCGTAAGAGTTCCACAAACACCTCAGCCACCACCAGCCCAGCAACTCCCAAGAACGTCGTGCCTGGTTTTTGGAGTCCGCCCTTTGCTTGGGCAGGGACATCGTCCAGCAGCAAAGGCACAGCCAGCCCCCACCCTGGGAAGAGGAGCAAAAAACTCAAGGGCAGGCGCGACAGGCTTGATACGCCTGCCCCCAAGGAGGGTAGCCTTACACCGTCACCTGCCACATCGGGTAAGGGAGCCAAGGGCCACGGACAGTCTGCCAAGGAGGGCAAGGGCAGCAAGGAGCAAAAGGCAGGGAGCAGCCGACCTGGCCATGAGGGCCCCACCAGCCCCATTCCGGGGGTATCGGAGGAGATACAGGGCCCGAGGGCTCCATCACAGGAGGGCCCCGCAACGGAGAGGTCCGATGCAGACTGAGCGGCAAGTATTGGCCAGGTGTGGTTCACTGGAAACACAAGACAGGCACGCTGAACAGGGCACCGCCGTGAGAAGCACCGCTGAACAGGGCCCCGCCGTCTCAAGCACCGCTGAACAGGGCCCGGCCGTGAGAAGCACCGCTGAACTGGGCCCTTCCTGTCAAGCACCGCTGAACTGGGCCCTTCCTGTCAAGCACCGCTCCGCTGGGCCCTTCCTGTCAAGCACCGCTGAACAGGGCCCCGCCGTCTCAAGCACCGCTGAACAGGGCCCCGCCGTGAGAAGCACCGCTGAACTGGGCCCTTCCTGTCAAGCATCGCTGAACTGGGCCCTTCCTGTCAAGCACCGCTGAACAGGGCCCCGCCGTCTCAAGCACCGCTGAACAAGGCCCCGCCGTGAGAAGCACCGCTGAACTGGGCCCTTCCTGTCAAGCACCGCTGAACTGGGCCCTTCCTGTCAAGCACCGCTCCGCTGGGCCCTTCCTGTCAAGCATCGCTCCGCTGGGCCCTTCCTGTCAAGCACCGCTGAACTGGGCCCCGCCGTCTCAAGCACCGCTGAACAGGGCACCGCCGTGAGAAGCACCGCTGAACAGGACGCCGCCGTCTCAAGCACCGCTGAACAGGGCCCCGCCGTGAGAAGCACCGCTGAACTGGGCCCTTCCTGTCAAGCACCGCTGAACTGGGCCCTTCCTGTCAAGCACCGCTCCGCTGGGCCCTTCCTGTCAAGCACCGCTCCGCTGGGCCCTTCCTGTCAAGCACCGCTCCGCTGGGCCCTTCCTGTCAAGCACCGCTGAACTGGGCCCCGCCGTCTCAAGCACCACTGAACAGGGCACCGCCGTCTCAAGCACCGCTGAACTGGGCCCTTCCTGTCAAGCACCGCTCCGCTGGGCCCTTCCTGTCAAGCACCGCTGGCCCATTAGCAGTCCCGGTTCTGTGTCGGGCAGGCCTTCACGACGCACTCTGCCCACCATGCCTCCTCCATGACCAGTGGTCTCTGTCATCCACTTGAGAGACTGTGGCTTTGCACTCCCCAGGATGGCACATTGGCCAAGCCACCCACTGTAGAGACTTGAGAGACTGTGGCTTTGCACTCCCCAGGATGGCACAGTGGGCAAGCCACCCACTGTAGAGACTTGAGAGACTGTGGCTTTGCACTCCCCAGGATGGCACAGTGGGCATGGAGGCCCTTCGTGGATCTGGCGTCGTGGACTCATGTGGCTGAGGTGCCCCCCCTTTCCTTCCCCCTGAGGTGCCTGTTTTATCTTTTTGTGATGCCCCAGCAGTGTTCTCTCCAATGGACCCGTTCTCGTGTGTGGGCTTTGCCCATGTGTTGCTGCACATTGGCCCACGGACATTTGGACTTTGAAAGACTGGGCCGGACTATTGCTACTTGTATGTATATAGTTCTAGATGTGTATTTATTATTCATATATTGCTAAGATCGCTATACTTTATTGTTGCAATAATATAGTTCTACTTTTACATTCATTGCCTTTTGTCTTAGCTTTTTGGGGGGGGGGTTTGGGGGTGTCACTCTGACTTTTTATATGCATAGGTGTGTAGTTATTTCGGTCGGGTGAGGGTGGGTGTGTCGCGTATGTGTGTGCCCGTAACCTTTCCTCCTCCCCCCTCCCCTGTGTCGTAGGTGCAGTACTCACCGTTGTCGTCTGCGGCGAGGTTCGTGATCCTGGAAGAAGAGCAGGAAGGCAATGGCTGGGAGGATGTGAAGTTCGGGTTCCATGCTGTTCCGATTCCTCGTGGAGTGTGTCGAGGTAAGCGTTTTCCTTTTGAAATGTCTGTTTCCGCCGTGTTTTTATCGGCGGGGCTCCCGCCCCGGAAAAGGTGGCGGATTGGTGAGTCGTGATAGGGTGGGCGGTACATTGTCCGCCGCCTGCCTGTTGGCGGTGACCGCCGCGCTCTTTGTTTGTACCGCCGTGGCGGTCGGAGTGTTAATGCGGGGGCCTGTGTTGGCGGTTCCCGCCAGGGTCAGAATTCAATATTTTTGGCCATCAGCCTGTTGGCGGGTTGGCCGCCGCTTTAACACTGACCGCCAGGGTCAGAATGACCCCCATAGTGTACAGTACTAGGGACTTATAAGTAAATTAAATAGTCCAATTGGGTGTGATCCAATGTTACCATGTTTAAAGGGAGAGAGCAAATGCACTTTAGCACTGGTTAGCAGTGGTAAAGTGCGCAGAGTCTAAAAACCAGCAAAAACAGTGTCCAAAAAGTGGAGGGAGGCAGGCAAAAAAGTTAGGGGTTACCACCCTAAGGCTGTCAGGTCTAACAACCACCAACATGAAGCTCCAGTGAGACCTGAGCTTCATCATCAGTGATCACCAGTGATGACCTGCAAATCAAGAACTGCACTTCATGCTACAGCAATGACAGGCTGCAGTGACTGGCTTTGAAAAGCACCAGCAATGATTGTCAATGACACCAGACAGGTTCTTAACGCTGTTGCAATGACAGCACACACTACCTAGCCTGCGTTTCCCGCTACAGCGATGACCATCTGTGACATTCTCCCTGGTCCTCACAACCCAATGAATCCTTTACGTACTCCAAAACTCCTTTGTTTTTGCTGACTTTGATGCCGGCCTCCCTCTGTCAAGGGGAGGGACTGTGAGCATCGGGTTCATCATGTTACCCTCAAAAGCACATGTCTAGCTCCAGTTGCCCTGCCATACCTACTTAATTGAACAGATTTACAGACTTGTGAATAATGTGCAAGCAGAGAGAGGTTCCAACAAATATCATGAGGTTACCCATTCTGTTCACAGAGAATTGAGGGCATGGGTATGTCCTGATGGAAGCTCACAATGTGCACCACTGTCAACATGTGGCAAGTACATAATTGTGCATGCATATTTGTTATTCACTGAAATAAGCACTAGTTTATAGTTTAATATAGAATGTTGCCAGAGAGTGTTCCATTGTCTTTATTGATTTATGTTTGATCCTGATACCACATTCCATGGGAGTTAGACATTCTCCTGTGCATGTGGGGTGGGTGATCCAATAACTATCTTTACTTGAGACTATTCCAGTGTGGGTTCTCATCACTACAATTTGGCGACAATCCACTTAGATATTTGGAGCACTCACAGAGACGTTACCATGGACTCTGTTGATGGAGATTGAGACAGGGTAAACACTGGTGGCTGTGAGGAGAAAATCAGGCACTTCTTCTTCAAACCTGTAGCATGAGAATCTGTGCCTCTTAGCAAGGCACCCTGGACTACCCACATAATGACAGATGGCAATCTAAGTAATTTTTCTTACAAAAGAACGATTTTCATGATAGGTGTCCCAAAGTTACATCCAAAATCTAAAGTCACCCGTTGGATTAAGGGTGTGAGGAAGTGCTATAGTTTAATCCATTACGACATACTTAGCGCCACCCAACTGTCTTACTCAGACACTTTAGACTGCATACAATTGCAGTTTTATCATCCATCAATCTTGAATGCCGTATTGTCCTTGCAGGTTCATGTTTCTGTAAGTTCCCAGATACAATTTAAATCCAGCGTTTCTTCAAAGTTAAGTGCTGAACCCCTGCAAGTTCATTCCCCTCTTTCTCAGGTGGATTGACTTGATAACTAACTAGCAGTCACTATGTATAATACTTTTTGTTCAATTTCCACTGTTATTCAGGCTCCGGATAATTGCTCTCTTCCTGTGCTAATGTGTCCCCAGAAGGATCCTTTTGTCTCCATAGCCCTCACTCCATAGATGTGTATGTACAGCCCAATAGGAACCCTTCTATGTTTCCTGCATGAAGAATCTCTACATTCCATTCTGTCCATACAAGCTGCTTATCAAGCTATTCCAGCTAATGTTCTTAGTTTGGTTTCTTGGAATATAGCGGGTTAAGAGGTAAACAAGCTCAAGGGTACTTTTATTTTTGTAGAGACACTTGATGTGATCATGCTCTAAGGCTTTCAAATGTTTCATGTTCCAGCAAGCAAGTCAGGTAGTCCTTCTGAGAGATTGACTGTATAGGTAAGGATTTCCCTGGGGTAGTATGTCCACCAAGTACCTATTGATCCCCAGACTTGCTTTGCGTTGAGTATTCTTATGAGGGAAATGTGACATTATTTATTTATAATGTTTATAGTAGGGGTGTCCTTAAGACCTTTGATTCATCTAAGGAGGAAGGAATTGTGGCTGGGGACTTTATTGTTTGTTTCGAACCCTCTGCAGACCAGAACAAAATTTCTGGTGAAGATGACCAATTTTATGGTATTCCCTAAGCTGTTGGCCCTCACCTTATGACCTTCCCTAAAGTTGCTCTCCAACTGTTGGACACCTGTATGCAGTGCCAATTGAGAGCCTGTAATGTTAGAACTAAATCAGATGATGAGAGGCGCCCAACTTTTAACCAGAACTCCTACCAGAGCATTATTGACTATTTCCTTGTGGATTTGCAATCATGGGATTTAGGGCCAGATGTAGCAAAATCCGAATTTGCGACTCGCAAATTGCGAGTCTGAGCGACTTGCAATTTGCAAGTCGCAAATTTGGATGCAGGATGGTGTCCCTGACACCATCTGCGAATCGCAAGGGGGTCGCAAAGACCCACCTTATTAATTTTAATGAGGTGGGTCGCAATTTGCGACCCCCTTGCAAGTCTCAGCACTCACAGGGATGGTGGCCTGCTGGAGACAGCAGACCACCATGTCTGTGAATGCTTTTCAATGAAGCAGGTTTTTTTTTGTAATGCAGCCCGTTTTCCTTAAAGGAAAACGAGTTGCAATACAAACGAAAAAATTAAAACGTTTTTGTTTCATTTTTTCAGAGCAGGCAGTGGTCCATGGGACCCCTTCCCTTTTGCGAATGGGTTACCACCAGTGTGACACTGGTGGTAACTGCGAATTGCTTTGCGACCGCTTTCGCAGTCACAAAGCAATTCTGCATCGCGATGTGGATCGCAAATAGGAAGGTGAACACCCCTTCCTATTTGCGACTCGCATTCCCATTTTGCGAATCTGTAACCAGGTTACCGACTCACAAAATGGGAATGGGCAGTGGATGTGCTTTTTGCATGTCGCAAACAGCGAAATTCGCTGTTTGCGCCATGCAAAAAGTTTCCTACATCTGGCCCAAAGTCTCTAATGTAAAAGTTCTATCTAGAACAGAGAGTGACCATTTTTCACTACTTTTCACCCTCCATGATAGGACTGATAAAGGAAATAGGGCTCAAAGAATGCCATGTGGTGACCTATTAGTTAGTAACAACCGAAAGAAGGTAAAATGAAGAATGTAGTGAAAATTGAGGATGCACTTATACGTTTGCACCAGGGTCTGCCACTGAACCTATCTTTAATGTTGGAACTATTGATTACACCTGGTAAGATTATGGATGTTTACAACTAGTGGTTTGAAGAGATGAAATTGCAGTTCTTCACCAAACACCTTCCCAATAGGAGCCTAACCATGAGAGCAGATCCTATGTGGTACAACAGGGACTTTAGGGTAGCTAAGGAATAGCTTCTTAGTTCTCACAAGGGGAGGGTCCATCCAAGAGATTCAGGTCATTAGAAATTCCCATAAAATACCTACCAGGAATGCCAGATCTACCTGAGACACTGCCCTTTGGAGCAATATACTATCTGTTTTGCCTTCAAAGAATAAGACAGCTTTCTGGCACATTGTCACACATGGTGCCAAGACAACCAGAATGAATCCCGAGTCTCTCATCCAGCTGCAGGAATGGGTGAATCACTTTAAAACCTTATATAGTAATCCTTTACCATCCTCCCAACCTGAGACTATTGGCGACAAGGGTAATATTTTGACTAATGTACCCTGTCCATTACTACCCCAGCCAAAATCTAACAAAATGATGGCTTTTTTACTGTGGCAGAAATTAGTTTAGCTATTAGCCAGCAGAAGCAGGGAAAGGCCCCAGGAATTGAGCATATCCCATCAGACCTTTTTACCTCTGACCCAGCCTCTTGGGCACCTTATTTCAGCCTTCTTGCTAATGCCATTATGGCGGTGCAGACATACCTACATCATGGAAGGGAGCAGAGATTGTTCCTAAACCTAAGAAAGGATCAAAATCTGAACCAGCTAACTTTCAACCTATTAGTCTTATTGACTCCAGTCATGAAATATTCTGTAAACTTATACTTGATTGATTATTTTGTGGCTAGAAGAACCTGAGATTCTGACCCTATTTTAGGCTGGATTCTGCACAGCACAGTTGATCAAGTCCTTAGGTTTCAATTAATCAGGTGGAAAGAGGATGATTTAAACAGGAGTAGTCTTTATGTCACCTTTGTTGATCTCAAAGCAGTATTTGATATGGTGCTTAGAGGCAAACTAAAGGGTATACTGAGAGATCTAGGTGTTTCTGGCCCTCTTCTTGATATCAATATTCTTCTCCACTTTGACACCTCCACACAAGTCGGGTGCGTAGTGAATGGAGAATCCACTGAACCATTTGGTGGTTCACGAGGGTGAAAGGCAAAGTTGTGTACTTGCACCCCTGTTGTTTTGCTTTTTTTGAATGGCTGTATTGATTATTTGTTGGGCTGTGACAATGATTCACTCATACTCGGGGGAATCAAAATACCACCTTTGCTGTTAGCAGATGACATCTTGCTAGTTTCTAAAACTCCCAAAGGCCTTGAAACTCTCCTGAAAATGTTTAAGCTATTCTGCTCTAACCACAAACCCTGTGAACCCTGCAAAATCACACCACTAGTAGTCAATAAACTGAAGCAAACCTATAGGGAACATGAGGTGATCAAACTTCGTAAACAGACAGATTTGAGGTATAGGTCTGAATGTTTTTAAAACATTTAAGCCATTTTCATCCTTCAATAGTTATATGGATGATATTGACCTCCACTTGCAAAATCCCTTTATATAAAGTTCACGTCAGGTTTGCTTCTACTTGTTGCATTCACAGCAAAATTGAAGGTTGATTGCGAAGGCAGTAAAATGTGTTCCACCTGGAGGGCAAGTGTTGAAATAGATGCTCACTTATTGTTTGTCCCATGTATCAAAAACAACAGAAGTGTTGGATTGTTCCATTGTGTCGTCTTTTAGGCATTCATCAACATGGGTTAGTCCTAATAATTTGTAGGGCTGATACGTCCCCTGCAATTGTTGTCTCTACTGCTAAATACTTGTAGAGCATGTGACCAATACGTTGCAAAATTCACACCCTATTGTCTCTATAGGTATAAAACCAATTAAGTTGCATGTCCTTTCAAAATTGGCTTCTTTATAGTGAGTGGTGTGGTTTTATCTATTTTATTCTTGCTGTTGAAAATATGACCAGTAAATTATTTCTACTTTTATAAAAAATCTTTTAATGATGTGATGATTTTGTATTTTTATTGCAGATTCAATTGTGCTTTTATGGTCTGTGACTGAAATAAAGTATTGTCTTATGATGATGATGAGTATTATATATGTGGAAATTTATCATCACCACTTTTTAATAGCTCCAAACAACCCAGCATGAAATAGGAGAAATGGTTTAGACAAAGTAGGAAATATATGTTGGCCATCAATGGGGTTTCATTTGATTAAAATCATAAAAAATCATTGTTATTACACATAATTAGCATGAAAACAGAGGACTTTTTGAACTTTTCTCATCAATGCTACCACCTCAGTGTGTGAATGCTACAGATTATGAGAGATTTTGATTGTTTCACTGAGGCAATTGACAGGAATAAAAAGAGATTTGTTGAAGACCTCATACTGTTTTTCATTTGTTTTTAACTTTTTATTTTTTACCAAACATCAACTTCCCACTGAGTCTGTTGATTCATATGTGTCAACATAGAGAGTTCCTGTGGCTTATTGTTCAGTTGGTACCTATATCAGTACTCAGCTAATTATACATTATTCAAGTGAGAAAATTCAGGAACAACTTCTTAGATAATGCAATCCTACATTACAGGAGACTATTGATACAGCCAATAATATAGATTGTTCTATGAATTTGTTTAAAACTAATACTTTTGATAGTTTAACAGCTGAAGTTGCAGCATTGGCCAACAGAGATGGTTCAATAGATTCCAATGTGAAAGGAAAACTTACTAAGGTTAATGCATCAGTTAATATGAACCCATTTGGTAACTCTACAAAGGGGGTCATTCAGACCCCGGCGGTCATTGACCGCCGGGGCCGGGGTCGGCGGGAGCACCGCCAACAGGCTGGCGGTGCCCCGCAGGGCATTCTGACCGCAGCGGTTTGGCCGCGGTCAGAACAGGAAAACCGCCGGTCTCCCGCCGGTTTTCCGCTGCCCTGAGGAATCCCCCATGGCGGCGCAGCTTGCTGCGCCGCCATGGGGGATTCCGACCCCCTCACCGCCATCCTGTTCCTGGCGGTTCCGACCGCCAGGAACAGGATGGCTGTGAGGGGTGTCGTGGGGCCCCTGGGGGCCCCTGCAGTGCCCATGCCAATGGCATGGGCACTGCAGGGGCCCCCGTAAGCGGGCCCCACTTTGAATTTCAGTGTCTGCATAGCAGACACTGAAATTCGCGACGGGTGCTACTGCACCCGTCGCACCCTTCCCACTCCGCCGGCTCCATTCGGAGCCGGCTTCCTCGTGGGAAGGGGTTTCCCGCTGGGCTGGCGGGCGGCCTTCTGGCGGTCGCCCGCCAGCCCAGCGGGAAACACAGAATGGCCGCCGCGGTCTTTAGACCGCGGTGCGGTCATTCAGCGGCTCCCGCCACCCGCCGGGGTCTGAATGACCCCCAAAGTTAGCTTGTGATGATTGTGGCTCAAAAACACACTTTTCACCATTCAGGTTTTGTCAGGCTAAAGGGAAAGAATGTTTTAAGTGTTGGACGCTTAGACTCTTTGGTAGTTTGTACATGTCATCAATCAATAGAAGCATTTCACTGATTAAAGAACATAATGAAATGGAGAATAATTGTAGTGACAATGTAATGCTTTGTGCGGTGGAGAATGTTCAGATGTTTGAGGATATGGAAATTACTGAGAGTTCGATAAATATCTGTGTGCAGAAGGACGTTCAAAATGGTATTTTCTCATTGATAATGAACCTTATGTTCCTCCCACGTGTGAAATTTTAACTGATAACAATCATGTAAAAGGTATGTCAGACTCCGGTTCTCTATATAAAATTTTAGGTGATGATCATTTTTACAAAAATTGGAACAACAAAAAGATTGAACCTAATAACATGAAAGTATATGGTTTTGGTAAGGAAATCAATATGACTAGGTGTTTTGTAACAGATATTTCATTTCAAAATAGGTCTATTTTTAGAAAAGTATACAGAACAATTATGGTGGCACTAAGGAACATTTAGTGTTAGGCTTAAGCCTCATTCAAAGAAACCAGTGTATAATTCAGAGGCTGTAGAAATGGTGTAAGAGTTTGGTCATAGATGTGATCATTCAGAAATTTTATTGGAAAAAGATAAGGATTTGTTTCAAAAGAATTTAGTAAAGGTGGTGCGATTTTCACACAACATTCAACCTAAGAAAAATGCATCACCTATGAAACACAAAATAAGACATGTTCCACCAACTGTTAGGAGTGAATTATCTGCAATGTTGAGGAATATGTGTAAAAAAGGTGTGATTTAACTTTTGAATTTGGCTGAGGGGGTGTCTCTGATTGTTTTGTTTAAAACAAAAACATGTGATTGTTGAATGTGTATGGATTTGCATTCTGTCAATAAACAGTGTTTAGTAGGCTGCCATCCTCTTCCCTGGATCTAGTAGATATTGGGAAAGTTAGATGGTGCAAATTATTTTACAACCATTAAAATTAAAGCAACACACTATCAAACTGAATTGACAACTGAATCTTGTCACAGTACTACTTTATTAGCCCAAGTGATGCTTTTTAGGTTTACATGTATGCTGTTTGGACTGGCATCTACTGCATCTGTCTTTCAAAAACTCATGTTGTATTTATTTGTAGGTATGGATACAGTGGCTGCATTTCAGAGATGATATCATTGCATACATTGAGTCTTAGGATCATCATTACCAACTTTTTGATAGAATTTTGGCCCGCATTATAACCGTGGAGGTAAATGCCGCCTACCGCCATGCTGACGGCCGCCAACATACCGTGCCTGCAGCGGTATTCCGCCATGGGAATTATGACCCACACAGAGAATTCCGCCACAATACAGACACCCACACAAATCTGCCAGCCCAAAGGTCAGTGACAAACTGGCGATAGCAAAACTCACACCGTTACCGCAACAGGAATATGCCCACAGTATTACGACCCACGAATCACTGCGGCGCTCTTTCAACCATTGGCGGTACACACCCCGGGCTCAAAATACACACACACTAACAAAACACGACCACATTGGGCAATTCAAACTACACACACCTGACACACATACACGCACCACACCCACACCACTATAAAACACACAACCACATTACCCACAATCCTTTCAATGAAAATAAAGATTGCCAACACAGAGAGACACAAGCCAGGAGCACCTACTCAATCAGAGGCCCAGAACACCATCATCCATACACCATCCACGCACATAACAGCATATACCCCAACACATCACCCCACACATCCTCACACATATCACTCGCACCACATCCATGGCACCCCAGAGACACCCCAGATTTTCAGAGGAGGAGCTAAGGGTCATGGTGGACAAGATCATCCAGGAAGAGCCACAGCTATTCGGATCACATGTGCAGCAGACATCTATTGCAAGGAAGATGGAGCTATGGTGGAGAATCGTGGACATGGTCAAATCCGTGGGACAGCACTCCAGAACAAGGGATGACATCAGGAAGAGGTGGAACGACCTACAGGGGAAGGTGCGTTACATGGTTGCAAGACACCAGGTAGCCGTACAGAGGACTGGCGGTGACCCCCGCCTCCTCCCCCACAACTAACAACATGGGAGGAGCAAGTCTTGGCAATCATGCATCCTGAGGGCCTCGCAGGATTAGCAGGAGGACTGGACTCTGGTAAGTCACATCTTTTCTATTTTATCCCCCCCACCCTACCTGCATGTCATCTCAAACTCCTACTCTACCCTCACCCCCATCACTCCACCACCTCACATATACCCCACTATCACAATCCACCCATCCCAATACCAAGCCCTGCCTGCAACACCAATGCATGGACACCCATCACAAACCTGCATGGACACCCATCACCACAGCATGCCCAGTAGAGAGACTCACCCAGCCCACAAAATCACCACTCACACAAGGCCAAGCTGACAGGGAAATCACAATCATACAGGGAAACACACCCATGCACAACATGGCACACACAGATACGTTAACAATGCATTCTTATACCCACAGGACCCATACTTAATGTCACCGGAGAGGAGGTGCCAGCTACATCCAGTCCCTCCAAAGAAGAGGTCCACAGTGACAACAGCAGCTCTGCACGCCTGGATCATGATGACCAACCTGACCCATCAGGGACCTCCGGACAGTCAGGTCCCCTGCCACAGTCCCAACCCACCACAGATCCTCCCCCCTCAGGAAACATCAGCACAGCACCCACCCAGCGGGCCCATGCCACTGTCCCCAGGACACGTCAATCAACAGTGTGTCCACCACTACAGGGACCCCAGGGAACCCCACAAACACAGGACGATCAGGGACCTGGGGTCAGTGGCAGTGGGCACACGGTCCAGGAGACAGAGGCACAGGACAACAGAGAAGCTGGGAGAACTGCTGTGTGACAGGGGTAGGACAGGCCCAGGGAACCCACTCTCCACGAGGTACTCTCCAACACCCTGGGAGCAAACCACCATTCCCAGGAGACGATGGGCCAGACACTGGCCAAGTTGCAGGAGACCCAGTGGCTGCAGGAGGGACAGTAACTGGGGATCAGAGATGACCTAACAAAAATCTACACCATCCTGGTAACCATTGCAGGGGTGCTGGCTAACATGGGCATGAGGGAGGCAGTGGCACAACAACGGGCGCCTGACACTAGTCAAACCGAGGAACAGCCTTCCACCTCCGCCGGCGCTAGTGGACAGGAGGCCCGCCACAGGACCAACAGGCCACCAGCACCCCACCCCCTGCAAAAGGAGAACCACCACACAAATGGTCCCTGCGATCCAGGCAGAAGCCAGAGAACATTGCCAAGACCCCCGCCAGGAAATAAGACTCTCCTGATTGTCACCCTTCTGTCCCACACTGACACCCTGTCCACCTTGAACTGCCATTACTCCCCTTCCTATGCCCCATTGGACAATGCACCTGAGATACCAAGAGACTGGATTCTAACTGGACATTCCTCCACCATCACCCCAGCACATTGCACATCCCCCTCTACTTATGAGCACCTAAATAAACACCCTTGGAAGAAATACCAATCTGGAGTCTGTCAAATGATTCACAAATGTATTAGTACAACATTATCAAAGCATTGCAACTCAAATGTACAGTGAAATATACTTTAGGATGGCCTCTGGTGGGCAGCAGTACACATAGCAGGAGCCAGAATGGTGCACAGAGATCTGAAAATAGAGATGCCAAAGGGTACAGTCAGTGTCCATAGACATAGGGAAAGAGGCTGCCTTGTACAATGTTCAACAGATAACTGAAATGTAAAGTGAAGTTACAGTACATTACCTATGTGTCACTGGAAGTACTGCTGAATTAAATTGCTTCTGTTGTCAACATCTTCTTCCTCTGCCTCCTCGTCCTCACTGTCCACAGGCTCCACCGCTGCCACAAGACTTTCTCCAGGCACATTCTCCTGCAGAAAAGGCACCTGGCGTCTCAAGGCCAGGTTGTGCAACATGCAACATGCCACGATGATCTGGCACACCTTCTTGGCTGAGTAGTACAGGGATCCACCTGTCAGATGGAGGCACAGGAACCTGGCCTTCAGGAGGCCGAAGGTCCTTTCAATAATCCTCCTTGTATGCCCATGTGCCTCATTGTACCGTTCCTCTGTCCTTGTCCTGGCATTCCTCACTGGGGTCAGTAGCCATGAGAGGTTGGGGTAACCAGAGTCACCTGCAAATATCGAGGGACAACTGTTAGACACACACTAGGGACAACCCCATACCCAGACACCTACTCATAGTGTGTGGGGACATTTGGCTCACCTATTAGCCACACCCAGTGCCTCTCGAGTTGGCATTCACATGGGAGATGTAGTGGTCCGCCAAACACACCATGCACATTCATAGAGTGATAGCTTTTTCCATTCCTGAACACTTGTTCGTTTCTCTGGGGGGGGGGTGGGCAAATGCCACATGTGTACCATCAATGGCACAAATGATGTTGGGGATATGTCCCAGAGCATAAAAGTCATCCTTCACTGTGGCCAAATCCTCCACCTGGGGGAACACGATGTAGCTGCGCATGTGTTTCAGCACTCTGGTTTACACGTTAGAGAACATTGGCTGAGACATCCCTGAAGCCATGGCCACTGTTGTTTGGAAGGAACCACTTGCCAGGAAATGGAGCACTGACAGGACCTGCTCTAGAGGGGGGATACCTGTGGGATGGTGGATAGCTGACATCAGATCTGGCTCCAATTGGGCGCACAGTTCTTGGATTGTGGCCCTATCAAGTCTGTAGGTAAGGATAATGTGTCTGTCCTCCATTGTCGCAAGGTCCACCAGGGGTCTGTACACCGGAGGATGCCGCCATCTCATATTCTGCCTCAGCGGTTGAAGCCTATCGGAGAGAACAGTGAGCAGAGGGTCATATTCAGACATCTATTGCACTAATGAAGATTTGTTTACTTTACAGAAACAAAATGTGAATCCGACAATCAGTTGCCGTGCCAATGTCTGCTGTGACGCAGTTAGGTGCCATGCCCTGTGCCTCTCTGAAATGGCGGCTGCCTGACCTGTGAGGAGGGACAAGTGGAAATGAGGTAATTGCGCTGGTGTTGTGCGCTGTCGTGGTAGGCGGTCGATGACCGCCGTACAAAATCGCGTTGGTTATCATTGGGACCTAGGGGTTCCAGGAGCCAATGGCGATGTACGCCGGTGGTGACGGTACGCACCGCCGCGGACGTGACCACCATTTTCTATCTATTCACTCACTTGCTACCTGACCTTCAACAGGAGAGGACCTACACTGCAAGTGCTGCTGTGACCTGTGACCTGTGTCTGGAACCGACCATGGCTCATGTGTCTGGGGAAAGGGCCCCTGCCTTCACTGTGGAGGAGTTGGGGAAACTGGTGGATGGGGTCCTACCCCAGTACATGTTACTCTATGGTTCTCCAGACAAACAGGTGAGTACACTTTTAGCATGATGCGTGGGCCATGAATGTATGGGGTGCTGTGTATGTGAGCCACATGTGGGGGGGGGTGGGCAGAGGCGTCCTGGCCAGAGTGCAGCATGTAAGGTGGTTAATCTATGTGCATCAGGGGATGGGTGGGATCTGGTGGGCAATGAGTCTGACGGTCCGGATGGGTGACTAATTCCCTTTTCTGCTGTCTTTTCCCTGCAGTTCAGTGACTACCAGAAAAAGGGTATTTGGCGTGCCATCGCCAAGGAGGTGTGGACCCTGGGGGTGTTTGAAAGGCAGAGCACCCACTGCCGCAAGAGGTGGGAGGACCTGCACCGCTGGGCAAAGAAGACGGCGAAGGCCCAGCTGGGGCTGGCCTCCCAACAAGGAAGGGGTGCCTGTTGCACCCTGACCCCCCTGATGTTCTGCATCCTGGCAGTGGCCTATCTGGAGTTGGATGGGCACTTGAAGGCATCACAGCAGCCACAAGGGGGTGAGTACTAAATCTGAAACCTGACCTTGCACGTGTTAGGAGGTACCTGGGTGGGGGATGTGGGCTATGGGTGCCCCTAGGCCAGGGCGAAAATGGCAGGGTAGGTCCCTTGTTGGGCAGCCTCTGGAGCACTCCTACCCCAATAGTGTTAGTGGGCATCTACTACTGGGCAGGGTCCTGTAGGTTTCTGGTTTGAAGCTGATGGCATTAGGCATTGTACCCCATGGGCTGGTGACTGTCTTAGTAAGTGTTGTTGCTGGCATTGACCAAGTGTATCCTCTGTCTCCCCCCCATTTTTGTTTTGTCACCCTGTCCTTATGTGCATTAGCATCATCTGGCGGAGGAGCAGAGGCACCAGCGATGGAGGGAGCTGCATCCCACATGGGCCTGGAGGCCAAATCCACTGAGGTTGAGGGCACCAGTGGGACGGAGGGTGAGGGGAGCACCATGATGGGGACAGGAGGGGAGACCACAGACAGCGACTCCTCCTCTGATGGAAGCTCCCTTGCAGTGGTGGACACCTCTGTGCCCACCCCAACAACAGGTACAGCCGCCACCCCCCCACCAGCACCGCCCTCCTAGCAGCCCCTCAGCGTGTTTCCCGTGCCCGCTCACCCAGGAGGGTGGGCATCTCCTTCGCCCCAGGCACCTCAGGCCCTGCCCCAGTCAGCCCTGCTGCCCTCAGTGAGGAGGCTATTGACCTCCTGAGATCCCTCACTGTTGGGCAGTCAACCATACTGAATGCCATCCAGGGTGTCGAGAGGCATTTGCAACAAAAAAATGCATACCTGGAGGGCATTCACTCTGGCGTGGCGGCCCAAGAGAGAGCATTTCAGGCACTGGCCTCTGCATGGCAGCCCCTGTCCCTGTGTCTAGCCTGCCCCCTCCAACTTCCTCTACCGACACCAAATCCCCTCAACCCCAGCCTATCCCAAGCACACCTTTAGACCAGCATTCACCCAAATCAACACACAAAAGTGGCTCAGGCAAACATAAGCACCACACTTCATCTCACAGGCACTCACACAAGCACCATACCCATGCAGACACATCAACATCCACTGCTTCCACTGTGTCCCCCTCCTCCCCTTCATCCACCTCCCTCCCAGTAGTGTCTACATTCACACCTACATGCACTACATCTTCATCCAGTACCTCCATCACCAGCACGCCCATCACAACACACCCCTCACGAGCAGTCACCACCCCCACAACCATGCACACGTCCCCTGTGTCCTCTCCCAGTGTGTCTGTGACCCCTCCTCACAAAGTACACAAACGCAAGCACCCACCCACCCAACAGCCATCCACCTCACAACAGCAACCAGCCCATGCACCTTCACATAAACTCAGCAGACAGACACCTCCTACAACCACTCCCTCTTCCTCCACTCCCAAGCTCTCTCCCTCTTTCCACCCCAGTGTGTCTAAAAAACTTTTCCTGGCAATCATTGACCTGTTCCCTACCCCGTCCTTCCTCTCGGGCCAGAGTGTCCAGAACCCAGCCCAGCACCTCAGCCACCAAGTTGGCATCCGCTGTGGTACATGCAACTCCCAGAGGCTCAAAGGGGGCACCCTTCAGGCCAGGCAGTGTGCTACCAACCCGTGCAAAGGACCTAACCATTCCACCACCTGCCAAGGTGAAGAAGGGGATAGCATGCAGCAAGGGCAAGGGCAAGGAGCACGACCCACCCAGCAAGTCCTCCTCCAAAACTCCAGCTGCCAGAGCCAAGGTCATAACAGCATCTGCCAAGGTGAGGAAGGGGCAGAAAATCCCAAGCAAGGCACTTCAGGCATCGGAGGCTGCAGGTGAGGGCCTGGTGTCCACCAGCAGAGCCGCCAGCCCCGCCACCTGCACCGCGGGCAGCACAGCCAGCATCCCCGCCGCAAGCACCGCCGCAAGCATCGCTACCTGCACTGCTACCTGCACCACCGCTGCGACCACTACTGTCAGCAGCAGCATCCCCAGTGGCCAGCCGTCCAAGCCTGCAGGAGAAGGGCTGGTGCCTCCCACCACCACTGGCAGCACTGGCACCTGCACCACGGCCAGCACCACCAGCATCCCCGCTGCAAGCCCCGCCGCAAGCACCGACACCTTCACCGCTGACAGTAGGACCACTACCAGCAGCAGCATCCCCAGTGGGCGGTCGTCCGAGGCTGCAGGAGACGGGCTGGAGCCTCCCACCACCACTGGCAGCACCCCCACCAGCACCGGCACTACCACCAGTTTGCAGCCTTAGGAGCCGCAGGATGGAGTTTAGCACTGTCTCCATGAACTATCATGCAGCCTGGTACCTGCAAATCTCATGCCTCAAACACCCAGGTGAGGGAATGTGAACTGCCACACCCCAAGTGCTGCATCACTGGGCACAAAGCCCCCTCCAAAACCAGTGGAGATATGCATCCACTCACCCTTTCCTTGGCAGGATGAAGCAGACTGGGCACAAAGCCCTCTCCAGAAAAAGTTGAGATATGCATCCCCTCACCCTTTCCTTGGCAAGATGAAGCACACTGGGCACAAAGCCCCCTCCAGAACCAGTGGAGAAGCCATCCACTCCAGAGACTGTCTTTGCACTCCCTAGGAGCAAGCAGTGGGCAAGCCACCCACTTGAGAGACTGTGGCTTTGCACTCCCCAGGACATCGCTGTGGGCATGGAGCACGCTCCAGGAGCAGTGACGTTGTATCATCTTCCGGCTGCGGTGCCTCCCCTCCCCACCCTCCTGAGGTGCCTGTGTGTTTTTGACCTGATGCCCCTGCAGTGTTCTCTCTGTATTGAAGCAGGAGTCAAGTGTGTGTTCGGCCCATGATTTTTGGCCCAGTGGCCCACGGACATTTGGAAAGGGCAATGTACGGCCTTATGTACATATTGTATATTTTTGTAAATACTGTTTTTATATTCGTTACGTATATCTGCCTATTTCTAGTATATCACTGGACTCTATTCCCTTTGTCCTTGAGTTCTTCCAGGGGGTTACGGGGTGTGAATGTAATGTTGATACATGTGTTTGTGTGTGTAGTGTTGTGGGTGAGGGTGGAGGTGGGGTTGTTGCGTGTGTGTGTCACTCCCTTTTTCCTCCCCTCTCCCCTGTGTGCTAGGTGCAGTACTCACCATGGTCGTCGCCGCCGCCTTTGGTATTCCTGGTAAATGAGGAGGTAGACCAGCATGGGCAGGACCTGTAACTCGGGCTCCATGGCGTCCTGGTTCTTCGTTGAGTGTCGAGAGGTGAGTGGTTTCCCTTCAGAACACTGTTTCCGCCGTGCTTTTGAATGCGTTGTACAGCCCCGGAAAAGGTGGCGGATAGGCCTCTTATAATACAGTGTGCAGATCCTTGTCTTCAGCCTGGCTGTTAGAGGTTACCGGTCGGCGGTCATGGTTGGCAGTCGAAGTGTTAAAGTGGCTGTCTATGTTGGTGGTTTCCGTCGTGGTTGTGATTCCATTTTTGTTACCGCCGGCCTGTTGGCGGTATTACCGCTGCTTTAACACCGACCGCCAGGGTTGTAATGAGGGCCTATTTCTATTTTAAATGAAAAGGACATGCCAATTCACCTCAAGTGTAAATTGTTTGCCTATGGAGTATTTTGCTTATTTTAGCTCTACGCAGGGTATTTCTCCCCACAAAATGTGTTAAAGCCATTCAGGATATTTGAGAACCAACTTACAGAGATCAGGTTCGATCATCCTCTTGGGTTTATATTATTATTATTCCAGATTTGTAAGAAATGTTTCTGATATTGCTATGCCATTCAGATCATTACTTTAAAAATGTGCTGAATTTTAATGGACACTTGATTATACTAATGGATTTGAAATGTTGAAAAAGGAATTGTTGATTCCCGACCATTGTCTGCTTTTTCAAACAGTGCATTGAACATTGTTAGTGTTAGTGCAAATTTATAGAGTTTAAGTGCAGTGTTAAGTCAATTTCAATTTCAGTACTTTAATTAGGTCATTCACCATAAAAGTAACAAATCAATATTGCAGTACGGATACATTCAATTTTTACAATCATTAAAAAGCAGGTTATTAAAACTATAAGTTACAGACTCACATAGCAGAAACAAAGTTATGACAGTGTTGAAAACAATAAAACCATACAGTACAGGATTAAAAAGTAATATTTAGGAGGCCTGGAGCCAAGATAACAACTGAGTGGTGCTGGATTTGGGCTGTTGGACCGTAAAAAGAGAAAATGGTATGGCACATTGGCCAAATACTCTCTAGGTACCTAGCAATGAAGAAGACAATAACAGGGGACGTATCTGCTCTACATATTCTCAGGGTTACTCTGTACTGGCGAACACCTAGAAAATGACACAAGGGAACGATACAACGCTTATGCTGCTTATGGTATTTGGGACAGGAGAACAATAAATGACCATCCTATTTTACTAACCCCAAGGCTACCATTCCATTTAACTGTAAAAGTAGCAAGTGGGAGTGTGCTCAGCCTAAACTTTCAGTAAAGGGCTTTTGTAAAAGGAGGGTCAATCTCATCCAGAAAGGTCTTGAAGGAGGGAAGTGACTCAAACTCTAGAAAGTGTCCAGTCATGTGCCCCAAGCCTGACTGGTTGGGTAGTTTTTTACTCCTCATGCTTCCAATTGATAAACGTGAGCTTTTTTTGCTGCAGATAATCTAAACCCATTTTGATGTAACCAGTACTCTTACAGCCCAAGGAGTAAATGAACTTGTTTACAGATTCCAGCCACAGTAGCATCACCCCTCCCAATGCTACCATTCCATTTAACTGTAAAAGCAGCAAGTGGGAGTGTGCCCAGCCTAAACTTTAAGTAAAGGGCTTTTGTAAAAGGAGGGCCATTCTCATTCATAAAGGTCTTGAAGGAGGGAAGTGACTCAAACTCTAGAAAGTGTCCAGTCATTTGCCCCAAGCCTGACTGGTTGGATAGTTTTTTTCTCCTCATGCTTCCAATTGATAGACTTCAGCTTTTTTGCTGCAGATGATGTAAAAGCATTTAGATGTAACCATTACTCTTACAGCCCAAGGAGTAAAGGAGCTCTTTTACACATTCCAGCCACAGTAGCATCACCCCTCCCTGTTGCCTATCCAGGATGTCTCTTAGACACACCCTGTAGTGTGCCAACTCAGAAGTGGACCAGACTTGCAGTTGATATAAGATTGGTTTAAGATGTAATAAGGGTGCTATCGACTGAATACCAAAGTCTTCCCTAAAGACTAATGGGGAGCTTTGAGGAAGTTTAAGCACCACTCTCAAAAATGTATTTTCTGGTACTTCCAGTGTCTTTATGTTGCCTTAGCTCCAGCTAAGTCTTGGGCATTCCAAACTAACAAAAGGGAGGCAATTGGATGAAGGGATGTCTTGTTTGCATGTTTTAGGATAGTGGCCACCCTGTGGTTCAATATGAAAGTGCTTATCGTCACCTGGTTAACCCAGGTATTAATGCTAGATGAGCGGGTGCCAAGTTAGGCAAAGTTAAGCACTCTCTCCAACTTCTCCCCATCTAAGATTAGTACCCCTCTAAATCCTCTGTGAGGGTGGATGACGTGAACTTTGTTTTAGTTGCATTGCATACCAAGCCATGATGCAAACAAGATGGATTACACTTTTTCAGAAAAATCTCAAGGTCTTTAGGATTTTTAGATGCTAACAAGGTATCATCTGCGAACAACAAAGCTGGTACTTTGATGTCCCTGAGTACCGGGGAATCATTGTCGCAAATCATTAGGTAATCAATACAGCCATTGATAAACAACAGAAACAACGGGGGCAAGTATACATCCCTGCCTAGCTCCCTTGTCAACCCTAAAAGGATCAGTAGTTTCCCCATTTGTGCAAAAGTATCACAATGGAGCCAAGGAGAGGACAGTTTTAATTTGATTTTGTTGTGTATTAGTGTAGTAAACACTCCGGCAGATAAAGGTAGGAAGTACTTTATTCCAGTAATTTATTCCAGTACAACAGTAATAACTCCCAGCTTGTTCCTCACTCTCCAGTCTCAAGTATTCTCTCTCCAGCCTTCCTAATCCAACCTAGAATGCTCACCTCATCCACATTTCATTCTCTCCTTACAGATCAATTTCTACAATTAGGTTTTTTGTTTTCTTTTATTTTAAGAAAAGGAAGGTTGTGTGTAGTAATATAGTAAGTATATAATTGTGCATTCACATTCGTTCTTCACTAAAACAGTAATGGTGTATTATAGAATGCTGTTAGTGAGGGTTCCACTGTTTGCATTGGTTGATGCACATCTGTTTGACTGTGATTCCACAATCCATGTGAGTTAGGCTGCCTGTAGTTTGGGTTCTCCAAAAAACACCAACACTTGAGATCTGTTAGAAATGGGGTCTTTGGTTGACAGTCAGGTTACCCCCTGTTCAAGCAAGGACCCTCACTCTAGTCAGGGTAAAAGAGAATCACCCTCAGCTAACCCCTGCTTACCCCCTTGCTAGCTTGGCAGAGCAGTAGGCTTAACTTCAGAGTGCTAGGTGTAAAGTATTTGTACCAACACACACAGTCACTTAATGAAAACACTACAAAATGACACAACACCAGTTTAGAAAAATAGGAAATATTTATCTAAACAAAACAAGACCAAAACAACAAATATCCAACATACACAAGTCAAGTTATGAATTTTTAAAGATTAAACTCAAAAATAGCGCTTAGAAACAAAAATGCTTCGATGAGATGTTAACACGGCGTCGTGATGGAGTCGTTCCCAAGAAGCCGACACCAGCGGCGCCGGACACGGAGTCGTGTAGAACCCCAAGTACAGTACCTTTGGTGAAGAGTGAAAACAAGCCGATGTGCGAAGTCGGGGATCGCAGCGTCTGTGCGAAACGTTGAATCCGCGCACTTCGAGCGGCGTCGGTCACGACGCAGTGCGGCGACTTCCACGAAGTCGCGGACTTCAGCGGGGCTGCAGCGGCATCGGGCCTGCGAAGAGCGTCACGTTCCAGTGAAGGTTACGGCGTCGGGTGCAGGCGTCGTCACTGGATTCAGCAACGGCGTCGGTCCGGAGTCGTCCGAAGTCGATTTCCTTGGATTTCCACCAGCTTTCCTTTCAAGGGCCCAGGGACTGGATAGGGCACCACTTGTCAGAGCAGGAGTCTCTCCAGAGACTCCAGGTGCTGGCAGAGAGAAGTCTTTGCTGTCCCTGAGACTTCAAACTACAGGAGGCAAGCTCTAACTCAAGCCCTTGGAGATTTATTCACAAGATGGAAGGCACACAAAGTCCAGTCTTTGCCCTCTTACTCTGGCAGAAGCACACTGCAGGAAAGCTCCACAAAGCACAGTCACAGGCAGGGCAGCACTTCTTCCTCAGCTATCAGCTCTTCTCCAGGCAGAAGTTCCTCTTGGTTCCAGAAGTGTTTCTAAAGTCTGTAGATTTGGGTGCCCTTCTTATACCCATTTTAGTCTTTGAAGTCACCTTTCTTCAAAGGGGACTCACACCTACTTGTGAAATCCTGCCTTGCCCAGGCAAGGCCTCAGACACACACCAGGGGGTTGGAGTCTGCATTGTCAGAGGCAGGCACAATCCTTTCAGATGAGAGTGACCACTCCACCCCTCCCTCCTAGCAGAGATGGCTTATCAGGAAATGCAGGTTACACCCCAGCTCCCTTTGTGTCACTGTCTAGTGTGAGGTGAAAAACAACCCAACTGTCAAACTGACCCAGACAGGGAATCCACAAACAAGGCAGAGTCACAGAATGGTTTAAGCAAGGAAATGCTCACTTTCTAAAAGTGGCATTTTCAAACGCACAGTCTTAAAATCAACTTTACTAAAAGATGTATTTTTAAATTGTGAGTTCGGGGACCCCAAACTCCACATGTCCATCTACTCTCTAGGGGAATCTACACTTTAATCATATTTAAAGGTAGCCCCCATATTATCCTATGAGAGAGACAGGCCTTGCAACAGTGAAAAACGAAATTGGCAGTATTTCACTGTCAGGACATATAAACCACATTACTATATGTCCTACCTTATCCATACACTGCACCCTGCCCTTGGGGCTACCTAGGGCCTACCTTAGGGGTGCCTTACATGTAAGAAAAGAAAAGGTTTAGGCCTGGCAAGTGGGTACACTTGCCAAGTCGAATTTACAGTGTAAAAATACACTTACAGACACTGCAGTGGCGGGTCTGAGACATGATCACAAGGTAACTTGTGTGGGTGGCACAACCAGTGCTGCAGGCCCACTAGTAACATTTGATTTACAGGCCCTGGGCACCTCTAGTGCACTTTACTAGGGACTTAACAGTAAAACAAATATGCCAATCATGGAGAACCAGTTACATACACGTTTCAAACAGGAGCACTTGCACTTTAGCACTGGTTAGCAGTGGTAAAGTGCCCACAGTAATAAAAACAGCAAAATCAGAGTCCAGCACACATCAATAACCTGGGGAACAGAGGCAAAAAGTTAAGGGAGACCACGCCAAGGATGAAAAGTCTAACACGTGTACCCCCCAGCTAAAAGTGGGGAGCAACTACCCAACCTCATGGGAGTTCTCATCACTAAGGCGGAAGAACCTGGACAGACCATCAGCATTGGCGTGCTCTGTACCAGGACGGTGTTCCACTGTAAAGTCCATCCCCTGTAGGGAAATGGACCACCTCAACAGTTTTGGATTCTCACCCCTCATCTGCATTAACCATCTGAGGGGCCTGTGGTCGGTCTGAACTCGGAAGTGAGTCCCGAACAAGTAGGGTCTTAGCGTCTTCAGTGCCCAAACCACAGCAAACGCTTTGCGTTCCATGGCACTCCATCTACGTTCCCTGGGTAGTAACCTCCTGCTAATGAAGGCTACGGGTTGATCTAGGCCCTCTTCATTTAGCTGTGAGAGTACTGCTCCAATACCATGCTCTGAGGCGTCTGTTTGCACAACAAACTCCTTGGAGTAGTCAGGTGCCTTCAGCACAGGCGCTGTGCACATGGCAGCCTTCAGGGCATCAAAAGCATTCTGGCAAGCCTCTGTCTGGATCACTTTCTTGGGTTGCTTCTTAGAAGTCAACTCAGTTAAGGGGGTAACAATGGTACCATATCCCTTAACAAACCTCCTGTAATATCCTGTGAGACCTAAAAAGGCTCTCACTTCAGTCTGAGTCTTGGGAGGCTCCCAAGCCAGAATCGTGTCAATCTTAGGCTGTAGGGGTGCCACATGGCCACTCCCCACCTGGTGTCCTAAGTACACCACAGAACCCTGCCCTATTTGGCACTTGCTCGCCTTAATAGTGAGGCCTGCCTTCTGCAGGGCCTCTAACACTCTGCAGAGGTGGTGCAGGTGTTCCTCCCATGTGGAACTAAACACAGCAATGTCATCCAGGTAGGCTGCACTGAACTCATCCAGTCCTGCCAACACCTGGTTGACCAACCTCTGAAAGGTGGCAGGGGCATTCTTCATCCCAAAGGGCATCATGTTGAAGTGGAAGTGCCTAGCTGGCGTAGAGAAGGCTGACCTCTCCTTCGCCCCCTCAGTTAAGGCAATCTGCCAGTACCCAGATGTTAAATCAAACGTACTGAGGTACTGGGCAGCTCCTAACCGATCAATGAGCTCATCAGCTCGGGGGATGGGGTGTGCGTCAATCTTGCTGACCGCATTGAGACCCCGGTAGTCCACACAGAACCTAAGTTCCGGAGTGGCACCAGGAGCAGCAGCCTTTAGGACCAATACCACTGGGTTGGCCCAAGGACTGCTGGAGTGCTCAATAACCCCTAGGGTTAACATTTTGCAGACTTCTTCCTTAATGCAAGCCCTGACCCTGTCAGTCACCCTGTAAACCTTATGTTTAACAGGTGTACTGTCCCCAGTGTCCACATCATGTGTGCACAGGTGTATGACTCCTGGGATCAGGGGAAACAACGAGGCGAACTGTCCCAACACGTGGCGACAGTCCCTCTGCTGTTCCTCAGTCAGGGAGGGGGAGAGGATCACTCCCTCCACAGACCCATCTTTCTCTCCTGCAGACAGGAGGTCAGGAAGAGGCTCACTCTCTTCCTCCACCCCGTCATCTGTTGCTAGGAGATGGATAGCTCAGTTCGCTCAAAGTGTGGTTTGAGGCGGTTGAAATGTAGGACCCGCAAAGGGTTCCTGGGGGATTGCAAGTCTACCAGATAGGTGACCTCGCTCTTTCTTTCCACCACCTCAAAAGGCCCAGTCCACTTATCTTGGAGAGCCCTAGGCTCCACTGGTGCCATGACCTACACTTTTTGTCCAGGCTGAAACTCAACCAGAGTGGCATTCTTGTCGTACCACCGTTTCATATCCTCCTGGCTTGCTTCCAGGTTCTCCTGAGCGAGACTCCTGAAGCGGGCAGTCTGGTTTCTTAGTGCCAGCATGTAGCTAAATACATCCTGGGGTGGTTTACTAGGAGCTTTCTCCAAAGCCTCCTTCACCAGACTGAGCGGTCCCCTCACAGGGTGGCCATAGATGAGCTCAAAGGGGCTAAAGCCAAGTCCCTTTTGAGGCACCTCCCTGTAAGCGAACAGAAGGCATGGCAGGAGGTCGTCCCACTTACGCCTCAAGGGCTCTGACAGGACCTGAATCATGCCTTTCAAGGTGTGGTTGAATCTCTCAACCAGACCATTACTTTGGGGGTGGAGAGGTGTGGTGAACTTGTACGTTACCCCACACACCTTCCACAGAGACTTCACATAAGTGGATATGAAGTTTGTACCTCTATCAGATACCACTTCCTTAGGGAACCCCATGCGGGTAAAAACTCCCATCAAGGCACGTCCCACCACTGGGGTAGTGACCGTCCTTAGAGGAATGGCTTCTGGGTACCGTGTGGCATGGTCCACCAAGACCAGGATGAACCTGTTGCCCATGGCTGTCTTGGGATCCAGAGGCCCCACAATGTCAATTCCTACCCTTTCAAAGGGAGTACTGACTACAGGTAAAGGTTCGAGGGGAGCTTTGCATTTCCCCCCACTCTTGCCACTTGCCTCACAAGTCTGACAAGACCTACAATAAGCAGCTGACTGCTTGTGCATCAAGGGCCAGTAAAAGTGGGAGACCAGCCTCTTATAGGTCTTGTTCTGCCCTAGATATCCTACCAAAGGCACATCATGAGCCAAACCCATTAGGAAGGCCCTGAAGCACTGGGGTACCACCAGCATACGAGCTGACCCAGGCTCAGGAACCTTAGGCTCACTATGCAGGAGGCCATCCTCCCAATATATCAGGTGAGTACCTGGCACCTCGCCAGCCGCCTGGGCTGCAGCCTGCTGCCGCAGCCCCTCAAGAGTAGGGCACTCCTTCTGCGCTGTGCAGAATGCTTCCCTGGTGGGTCCCCCTTCCTGCTGCCACTGTGACAGCTCAGGGACCTCCCCCAGTTCAGCCACCTGTTCCCATGTAGGTTCCGGGGCATCACCTTCAGGCTCTACCTCCTCCCGGACCGTGGGAACTTCTGGGCTCGGTTTCCCGCAGCCCCTGCCCTTCCTCTTCTTGGCGGTCCCCTGGACCACTGTTTCAGGCTCCAGGGGCTCTTGACTACTCTGATTGGCTGCCATAGACTGGGTGGATACGCATACTCACCCAGGCAGACCCAACATCTCCAAGTGAGACCTGTGTTCCACCTCCTTCCAAGGGGAATCCTCCAGTTCGTTACCTAGCAAACAATCAACAGGCATGGTTGGACTCACAGCTACTTTCCAGGAACCTGAGACCCCCCACCATTCAAAGGGAACCTGCGCCACTCTGCAGAGGCGCTCAGAGTTGTCTACCGCAACTACTTGGTGAAGTACCCAGGGATCAATCTGCTCTTCAGACACCAGGTGACTCCTCACTGTAGTCACACTGGCTCCTGTGTCTCTCAGAGCCTTCACCCTCTGTCCATTGATGGTCACCCATTGCCTGTACTTCTTAGTGTTATCAGGCACTAGGTTTCTCTGGACCATCTTACTGTCCCCTAGTGAGACAAGGGTAATTTCTGCTGGTTCCCACCCACCTGAAACCAACTCCTCCCCAAGCGCTACACTGGCCAAACCCTGGGACTGTGCACCAGTGGGTGCCGGTGTACTTTTGGGGCATTTGGGGTCCCCCCACACATGACCCACCTGGTCACATGCATAGCATTTACGTGGGGGACCACCTGCCACTGGCTTCCCTTTGGACAACCATGGCTTCTTTTCACTGGGGGGTTGGGAATCCTTACCGTGGGAATCAGTTTGGGGCCCTTTAGAGAACTCCCCCTGTTTGCCCTTACCCCCCCCTTTCTTATGAGAGGGACCCTGCCCCCCCTTGGCGTGGTCTCCCCATACCTCTTTTGGACCCTGGTGCTCTCCCAGCGGTCCGCTTCCTGCGCAAGCTTCCTGGGGTCAGTCAGCTTGCTGTCAATGAGGTGCTGGCGCAGCTCTGGAAAACATAAACTGTACAAGTGCTCCCAAGCAATTAAATTGTAAAGCCCCTCATACGTGTTTACCTTACTGCCCTTCAACCAACCATCCAGTGACCTGCAAAAAGAATCAACACATTCCAACCATGTTTGGGATTCCTTTCTCTTGTAGGATCTAAACTTCTCCTTGTACTGCTCAGGGGTGAGACCATACCTGGTGAGTAAGGCCTCCTTCATGACAGGGTAGGTGAGATCCTGAGCATCCCCTAAGGCTGTCAGTGTGTCCCTCCCCTCTGCCTCAAAATGCTTCCACAGGGCTGCCTCCCAATGAGTTTCAGGGACCAGGTTCATGTGGAGAGCTGACTCATAACCCTTGAACCACAAGTAGATATCATCCTCCCTCTTATAATCCCTCACAAGGTCTTTTGGGATGTGTACCCTTCTCTCAGGCTGCACTGTAGGATTGCTACCACCATCTCTACTGGACTGACTCCTCTGATCTATCTCTTTTAAACTGAGCTCATGAGCCATTGCTAACTTCCTTTCCTCAATGGCCAGCCTTCTCTGTTCCATCTCTAGACTGAGCTTTTTCAGCTCCAATTGGTAGTCCCTCTCTGCCTGTCTGTCCTGTAACTCTTCAGGTGACAGACCCTTGGAGGACACACTGCTACTTGCCCTGGAGACTCTCTCCCTGGGAATAACAGGTCCCCCCACTATACAATTATGTACTGATTGCCCTCCCTCCTCATCCTCCTCCTTATCCTCAGTGTGCCCTCCAGTGCTTCTGGTTGTCACCCAGGCCCTCAGCGCCTTTGTCAGCTCATCCTTCTTGGAAAAGCTCTTAATGGGACAACCAAACTTTTTACAAAACTGCTTTAGCTGAGCCTTGTTATAACTATCCAATTGCTTCAGGTCAGTCAAAAACAGCTTCAACTGATGCATCTCCAAGTAGAGACATGATGAAAGGTAAAAAGAGTGCAAACAAGTTCCCAAATGAAGTTCCAGAAAAGTCAATCACAGGATCAGCGAAAAAAAGAAACTGAATGCAGAGCAAAAAGAGTACAAATAGAAAAAAACAAAAATCACAAGACTAGTAGTATGTGATCACATAGTGGTCTGAACTCAAACAGTAGTGTACACTTAATTACTGTATGTCAAGTACAAATACAAGTCCAAATCCCACCCGCTGATCACCAATGTTAGAAATGGGGTCTTTGGTTGACAGTCAGGTTACCCCCTGTTCAAGCAAGGACCCTCACTCTAGTCAGGGTAAAAGAGAATCACCCTCAGCTAACCCCTGCTTACCCCCCTGGTAGCTTGGCAGAGCAGTAGGCTTAACTTCAGAGTGCTAGGTGTAAAGTATTTGTACCAACACACACAGTAACTTAATGAAAACACTACAAAATGACACAACACCAGTTTAGAAACATAGGAAATATTTATCTAAACAAAACAAGACCAAAACGACAAAAATCCAACATACACAAGTCAAGTTATGAATTTGTAAAGATTAAACTAAAAAATAGCGCTTAGAAACAAAAATGCTTCGATGAGATGTTAACACGGCGTCGTGATGGAGTCGTTCCCAACAAACCGACACCAGCGGCGCCGGACACGGAGTCGTGAAGACCCCCAAGTACAGTACCTTTGGTGAAGAGTGAAAACAAGCCGATGCGCGAAGTCGGGGATCGCGGCGTCTGTGCGAAACGTTGAATCCGCGCACTTAGAGCGGCGTCGGTCACGACGCAGTACGGCGATTTCCACGGAGTCGCGGACTTCAGCTGGGCTGCAGCGGCGTCGGGCCTGCGAAGAGCGTCGCGTTCCAGCGAAGGTAACGGCGTCGGGTGCAGGCGGCGTCACCGGATTCAGCAACAGCGTCGGTCTGGAGTCGCCCGAAGTCGATTTCCTTGGATTTCCACCAGCTTTCCTTTCAAGGGCCCAGGGATTGGATAGGGCACCACTTGTCAGAGCAGGAGTCTCTCCAGAGACTCCAGGTGCTGGCAGAGAGAAGTCTTTGCTGTCCCTGTGACTTCAAACAACAGGAGGCAAGCTCTAACTCAAGCCCTTGGAGATTTCTTCACAAGATGGAAGGCACACAAAGTCCAGTCTTTGCCCTCTTAATCTGGCAGAAGCAGCACTGCAGGAAAGCTCCACAAAGCACAGTCACAGGCAGGGCAGCACTTCTTCCTCAGCTATCAGCTTTTCTCCAGGCAGAGGTTCCTCTTGGTTCCAGAAGTGTTTCTAAAGTCTGTAGATTTGGGTGCCCTTCTTATACCCATTTTAGTCTTTGAAGTCACCTTTCTTCAAAAGGGACTCACACCTACTTGTGAAATCCTGCCTTGGCAAGGCCTCAGACACACACCAGAGGGTTGGAGCCGGCATTGTCAGAGGCAGGCACAGTCCTTTCAGATGAGAGTGACCACTCCACCCCTCCCTCCTAGCAGAGATGGCTAATCAGGAAATGCAGGTTATACCCCAGCTCCCTTTGTGTCACTGTCTAGTGTGAGATGAAAAACAACCCAACTGTCAAACTGACCCAGACAGGGAATCCACAAACAAGGCAGAATCACAGAATGGTTTAAGCAAGGAAATGCTCACTTTCTAAAAGTGGCACTTTCAAACGCACAATCTTAAAATCAACTTTACTAAAAGATGTATTTTAAAATTGTGAGTTCAGGGACCCCAAACTCCACATGTCCATCTACTCTCTAGGAGAATCTACACTTTAATCATATTTAAAGGTAGCCCCCATATTATCATATGAGAGAGACAGGCCTTGCAACAGTGAAAAACGAAATTGGCAGTATTTCACTGTCAGGACATATAAACCACATTACTATATGTCCTACCTTATCCATACACTGCACCCTGCCCTTGGGGCTACCTAGGGCCTACCTTAGGGGTGCCTTACATGTAAGAAAAGGGAAGGTTTAGGCCTGGCAAGTGGGTACACTTGCCAAGTCGAATTTGCAGTGTAAAAATACACTTACAGACACTGCAGTGGCAGGTCTGAGACATGATTACAGGTTTACTTGTGTGGGTGGCACAACCAGTCCTGCAGGCCCACTAGTAACATTTGATTTACAGGCCCTGGGCACCTCTAGTGCACTTTACTAGGGACTTAACAGTAAAACAAATATGCCAATCACGGAGAACCAGTTACATACACGTTTCAAACAGGAGCACTTGCACTTTAGCACTGGTTAGCAGTGGTAAAGTGCCCAGAGTAATAAAAACAGCAAAATCAGAGTCCAGCACACATCAATAACCTGGGGAACAGAGGCAAAAATTTAAGGGAGACCACGCCAAAGATGAAAAGTCTAACACGATCATTCCAGTGTGGATTGTCATCACTATAAGCTTCTTCCAGCAGGCCACTTTCAGAACCTTTTCCTTTAAAGCACTTGAGAATTATTACGTTTTACAGACCATTTATCCCTGTCCAAGTGGGGGTGTCTTGAATGCCTTGCAATCACTTCCTCATGCTAACATGGCATTTGGAGCCTGGTTGCAGTGTCTGTACTTGATGGGACTGGCCTCCAAGAAAGTACATTCATAGCTAACTTAGTGATGCTGGGCTTACAGAAGCATTATGTGTATCCATTTACTACACAGGCTCCTACCTCTGAAGTAACTTTGAAGCACTTTTCATAGCAGATATCATAATTACCTTTCTTTAGTTCTATTTATCTTATCAACTGGCAAAGGAACTATGGTCTGATGACAAATTACAGCAAAAGGCCCACAATGCGCTGAGCTACCTTCCTGGCAACTAAATAAAGAACTGCAAAGAGGCAGGTAGATGTGAGCCCCATTCAAAAGGCTGGGTGGGTGAACACTGGTTGACAGTGGAACTCATAATGCAGACTGTTAATGAACAGAGGAACATGATAAGGTTGCACAGGATCACTCAATCTGTAGGGTGGAAAGGGGTTGGGAGGAATGCTGTGTGCATTTTTCTCACACTTGCCTGTCTGAATTTTATCAGTGGCACTCAAGGAGGGCTAGAGATTGTGTCAGAGCTGGAAAATATTGACTAAAAGAAATCCTCTATCAGTTCTACATTTTTCCTCTGAAACCAAGCTATTTTTGTGTTCGGAGGACTTCCAGGAAATTTGCCCTGCATGCTGTCAATTAATTGCTTTCAAATGCCCATAACCACCCAGGCACTTGTTAGAACGCAGCCTACTATGCCTCTGACATTCCAAAGAAGCAGCCCATCAAAGGTATGCTGTCATACAGCAAGGCTATTGCTTGTTCTTGTGAATGTTTTTATCACCTGGTCACTTCGATTGGATTTTACCATTTTCTATCTGTGATGGTTAACCTGCTGATAGAAATGGGGTTTCTTGTTGGCTAAGGTATGCACCTAAGCCAGGCAGCTCCCCACTCTAGTCAGGGTGAGGGAGTTACACACCCAAGGTAACCCCTGCTAATTCCCTTGCTGGCTTGGCACGAGCAGTCAGGCTTATCCCAGAGGCAATGTGTAAAGCGTTTGCACCACACATGTGATGCACTATCCCCACCACAAAGGAAACACAATGCCAAGTTATATGAAAATAAACTTGATTGTACACAAAATTATTAGACCAAACACAACATCAGTAATACCCTGCTACCCAAGCAGTTGTCAGAATGTTACACAATACTGTTACTCTGCAGAAACCAGCAGTAGTCACACATAACACGCAGGTTACTCATTATTCTGCAACTTAAGCAGTAGTTAGAAAAAATATTACTATAGGAATGCACTTGTAATAAAAGTATCATAAATGTCCATGGCAAGTCATAAACATAGATCAGCATAAATGCCCACAACAGGAACATTAGCAAGCATATGGCACGTCATAGAAAGAAAACAGATTAACATCATATTCTCAGAATGCCCTTGAAATATATGTGTCTTTTATGGGGATGGCACCTCGCTTGCCTCAAGGAAAACGGGGGTCCACGGCACTCCTCTGTGCCAAGACAGGGGCATTTTATGGCTGGGGGAGGGGGCGGCACGCATACCCTCTGATTTTATGCAAGGGCCCATCCTGGGACCACCCCCTGGGGCCACGACCGGTCCTCTGGGGGTGGTGGGGCAGAGCCAAAAACAGAACAAGGGGCCAAGCAGTGCGGGGCCTCTGATGAGTCCTCCTCTCCGCCTGCGACTTCCTAACAACATGCGGCCCTGGTCGGGTGGGGAGCCTCCGATGAGGCCTCCTCCCTGCCCTTCTGTGCAGTGACTCACCTGGGATCCTCGTTGGAGCGGGAGGCCTCTGATGAGGCATCCTCCCCGGCCATCCTTGAAGGGCTGACTCGCCCACACTCAACCTGGTGTGCAAGTCAGCCACAACCCACCCAGGCCGCAGCGATGAACCTCCAACAGTGGGGGCTGGTTGTTGCCCCGGTGGTGCTACTCAGAGCGTGTCGCTCCGAGGGCACAGTTAGGAGCATGCTTGCTCCAGGTTCCTTTTCTTCGTGCCCCGGGGGCACTTCCAAAGGTGCGCTTCTAATGCGCTCGTGAATTTCCGGACGCCCCGGTTGCTGCAGTGATTTTGGCACGTTGACAAGTGCTTACAAAGCTCAGGGGGCAGTAAATTAAAGTGCTGCTCAAGGCACTAGATAATTTAAGTATTGCGCCCACCAGGTGCTTTGCCCCTCAGAAAGAGAGCACGAGCAGCACACCTCACGTGCTGCAGCAGGCAGTTGCAAGGGTCAGGGGCCTCAGCACCCAGCCTGTGGTTCTAAAAATTCTGGACCCATGTAATTTACTTTGCCACAGCAGTACGATTTTAGTATCAAAAGACCGATAATGACTAGTACACTAAGCATGAGCATTTTCGCTCAATTCCAGCAGCGTTTTCGCCTCGAAATCGCCATTTTCGTCCTGCACTCGTGGCTCCCATTTTATACACGGCAGCCATTTTTAAAAGTTGCTCTCACATAGGCTTATAATACAGTCAGATTTGATTCCAAGGACACGTACACCTTGATTGACTTTTCTCTGACCTGGGCAACTGGAACCATTGCCTCAGGCCAAACCTGTTTGGTCAGTCCCTCTCCCAGTGGCCGAATCAGATAGCATCAAGGCACACCATGCCATAAAACCCTTATTATCGCTCACACACCCTGCCTAATTTTGCTCACACCTGCACCTGCTCTTTTCTTCTTCTTACTTTACGAGGGGGAGGTGCCCGTTTTTATTGGGGGTCCACACTTATCTGATGTAAAATACTAGGCCTTGCCGGGTAATTTATTATGGGTTGTATGACATGAAATATGAGGTTTCATCATGACACTGTTTTTTCCTTTGTAGTGAAAACATGTGAATGACCAACCAAAATGTCAAGAATGTTTGCCTGAAGCTTAAAAAACTGTATATAAGGAAACCTGACTTTGCATTTAAACACAGTCTCCTGAGAACATACAAACCGTGCTGTTGTACTTCTAGGACGCTTGTCACTTGGTTGCAGCCAATAAATTCGATCTTTGACTTCACCTAGAAGACTCTGAGTTTCTGTGGTCTGAATCAGGAAAGTACCCGAGGTCTTTGGGTGTACCCTGGCACCACTGGGTTACCGGATCAGTACCGGTTCTGAAAAACCCAGTACCTCAGTTGGCGCCCAACGTGGGGCGATACCAGCGGTACCGGTCCAAGCCTGAGGTCCGTGAGGAGCTTCGTGTGAAAATTCTGGAGGAAGGCCGCCACTTCATCGACCCCTGCATGTCGACGTGGTCCGAAAGTCTTATCTGCGAGGTTCCCCGCTTCCCGACGGTTACGAAGGACTGCTGCCCTGGCTATCGCCCTGATTTGGACCCTTGATGTTTTGTAGAGCGAAACGATAAGACGAGTCTTCTGGTGACGTCATCGATATTTTTAGTTAAGTATAAGTGGAGCGTCTCCCAGTCCTTAGTTGGACACTTGGTTTGGTCCTTAGTTGGACATTTGGTTTGGTATCCCTTCGGGATCACTTTGATTTGGAACTTGCAAGTACCAAAGCCGAAGGACTCGTGTATTCACGAGACTATGGTAAACGATAACTCTTTGAAGTTTGAAGCTAGACTAGTGAGCGAAGATGCCTGGTCTTAGCAGACTTGGAAATTTGTTTTGTCTTGGTTGTAAAAGGGACTCCCGGTTGGAGGACTCATGTCCGGTTCCTCCGATTGGAACTCCAACCTATGAACTATATGTGAAGCACGGAGTGGGCCCCATCACGTTTAATAAAGTATGGGTCCGCTATTCTTGGAAATAAATGTCTGTGAGGCTGTTTTTGCAGTTTTTTGGAACACTATTAAGAAAAGTTTTCTTTTCTCTTGTAAATATGACTTACAACTAGGATCTGCAAACGGTTCTGTAAGTAAATTGCGACGGCGCTATTTTTGAAAAATGGCTAAAGCGCGCTGTATTGTGTGTCCTGAGTGTTTTCTGTTTATATCTGAAATGAGCTCAATGTGTGTTTGTGGGTCTTCTTGATGTTTTCAGTTTGTTAAGTAAAATATTGGTTAATTAATATTAAGTAGAAACTTAGAAAAAATCCAGAAATGAACCATGTGATGTGCTAACATAGCTATATGTTGCTCTTTAATTTATAGAATGAGCAATTGTGCACATATACAAAACTGCCGTTAAATGCTTAATAAATTCGAAAACACATTCAATAGATATAAATAGGGCCCCAAAAAAAAACGAAATTATCTATTTTTGCAAAAAAATAAATAGATTTACAGCATTTTTCTTAGATGCATTGTATTAGATGTTCACAGGCAAACTTTTCAGCTGCAGTATATTTGATAGGAATGTTCAATTCAGCCAGCACTTTCCCAGTTAAACACGGGTGGAATTTTGCATAACCTTCCTTTTAAATGAAAGTGGCACAAAAATGTGACGCATTTCAAGTTAGGCTTATGCGCTTAGGCTTGTGAGTTAATGTATCCCAAATAATAGGCAAGGGATGCAGCTTGCTTTTATATGTGGAATTATCACAAAAAAAAGAATATTTTTTTTTTTTTTTTTAAATGAAAATTATTAATTATGGAAAAATTATTTAAAAAATAAGTGCCTTTCAAAATCGTTTTTTAATATTTATAAAGCTTAATACCTATACTATGACCTCCTAGCATTAAAATTTAATTTAAGTTATGTTGCACCGCTAAAATGACATTTGTATGTGCAATTTTCCCTTGGCGCAGGAGCAAACAAGCTAATTTCTATAAAGTATAAGTTAATATTTTCAATGGCTGACTCATGGATTGTGTAATAGACATTCTGGTAATGCATATTATGCAAGAAAATTGTAGGATATTGATTTTTAATGCCTAAAATATCAAAGTCGATTTTGGACAAAAGCACTGTTTAAACTGCATTTTCTTTCATTCAGAGTACTTTTTAAAGTGTCTCAGGCTTCAGTAAATGCATACATTTAGGTTGTATATTGTTATATTTGCAGGTTGCGCCTTCTTATGATTCAATGAGTCAATGTGCCAGTACAAAGGCTTGTTTTAATATCGAGGTTGAAGGTTCTAACTTCAGCTGGGCCTATTGAGACGTTCATTCATTCGAGGTTGATGAAATATGTACCATTGCATGGGATTGCAACAAGCATTTATTCTAACAACTGGTATGTGTGTTATTAAGGTTTGTGAATTATTCACAGTAAATGTAGTTTAATAATCTGGAAATAGAGATAAAAAATTTAGCGCCTAAAAAGGAATTTTTTTTTTTTTAAATAGAGTGAATTATTGCAGGTTAGAAGGAAAACAGGAAGGCCTACTGTCTTTGACAGATTCAGAGTGGCAGAAGCTAGGAGAGCTACAGAGGCTGGCTCAATTCAGGCTGCTGAGATGCTATCTTTAGTTTTCCCATAAACAATGGAGGAGGCTGTCATGTTGACACTTGTGACCTTTTAAATTAGGGCCTTGTCTCTGTGAAATGCAGAATGACCCTATGGGCCTCTAAAAGTGGGATTTCTGGTTTCTCCAGAAGAACATCAATACAATTAAAGAAATTAATTCCAAAGGGAAAATATAAAAAAAAGGGGTTTCTTCTAAAGTCTCAACATCATGTTAAATGCTCTGCAGAACTGATACATTTGTGTCTCCGCTCTAAAAAAATAAAATGATGCCTGCTAGTTGCTTTTATTTGACAGAAAACGAAGTGTTGCATTAAGTCTTAGACAGAAAATAAGATGCAGCCCTTTTCTAAAATTTTGAAGGCTACATGCCTTAATGAGAACGATTTACCAATTAAGACTTATTTTTCACAGTGGAAATTGTAGGTGCCAAATTATTATGGAGTGTCAGTGTAACAATTTTTACTTTTAGAAAGGTAAAACTAAGGTGGCTTGATGTTGCAAAGTAACTGACAAGAGGGTAACAGTTAAGTAATGGAAGATTATTTTCGTGTATTTGGTCCTATCATGAATTGTTCTTGCTGGTCCTGTATGTTAGAAGAGAAACAGTAAAGTTATATTTGACAGCAGATTTCCATTGCCTGGTGATCTACTGTCAAAAGGAGGGTAAGGATTTTAAACCTGACAAATTAAACAGGCCCAAATATTGGGTTTTGGGCTGCAGGTTTACAGTGCATAAAGTACATGACATGGTGTTGTGTGTCACCGCTTATTCACACATGCTATTTTTTGTCTATGCTTTTTGTGCTTGATACACAGCAAGTATATCTGATAGCTTGACGTTTTGTGCGTTTTTTTTTTTTTTATTTGTTTTTTTTTTGCATGTTTGTTGCTGCTTTTGATACTATTACAAGCTCCCCTGTGTTGTGAGGGGATGGTCATGACGATGCCCATCGCTACGCAACAGTTGGTTGAACTTGTTCTGGTTACTAAATTCCACAGATAATGATATTTCATGCTGTGAACATAAGAGACAACACTTCACCAGTGCATGTCTATTTGGCTATAATGGTATTGAAGGAAAATAAAAAGAGATATACAGGATCAAAGTGTGTCACCTGCAGTTAGTCACGTTACTGCCCCTTCCCTTAAAGGAACAGGCAGCCCTACATTTATGTAGCCTTGATTGGACCTAAGGATGAAATTATAGATCTGTGACTCAAGGTGGCCTAATTTCTATATTACATTAGTTAATGATGTTCTGTTTCCTAAGTAGCATATGGCTTTTGTTCCTTAAAAGAAAACCAGGTTTTCATTTTTTCCTGAAGAAGGAACTGAAACATTAGCTAGGAGTACCGTATATGGTGTAGTCACCAACGGTAGAGTTAAAATTTGTGTAACTTTGGCCTTTGTGTATCACCCGTACTCTCGGTGTTGTGTCACATGCCTGACTATCACCCAAATAATTTTTTTGTTCTTCCTGTAGATTTTTTTCTTTTGTTACTTCCCCTGACCAATGTCGCATCATGCTTAGTTATTGAGATTTTAGCTATGTCCTAGTCCCATTTCTCTTTTTCAAATTCCTTTCACCAGTCAGACCTTTTATTATTATTGATGTATTGTTCAGGTTCACATTTCCAGACTGCAGTGATGTACCAGGGACCCCCATGTTATGTATAATTCCCTTTGGTATGACCAGACTGGTTTTCAAGAATTTGCCTTAGGCCTGCTTCAATGTTTTCCAGCCTGACTGTCAGGATAGCGGTAGACTGGTTAACTGACTCAATATTATAGTAAGACAAGTTTTCCATCTCAATAGGAGTTATCTTATGTTTACCTTTTTCAACATGACGAATTTTCAATGTCTATTTTAATTTGGTTTTCGGTTCCCTTCGGTTCCCTTCTGTTCCTGCTACTTTTTTTTTTTTTTTTTGGTGGGATCAGATGTGTCCTAATCATGCAAATATCAGGACCCTCTAGTTCTTGTCTTTTTGTTTGCACATTTGACTATTAGACTGTGTATTGCATAGTGCACCTGATGCACAGTTTTTAAAGGAAGGTTTCTACATGTCCCTGATAATCGGTATAATGTGATTTCTCTATTGAGATGTTCTAAGATAAGGAGGAACACCTAGACTTAATCATTGAGGAAAATATGTGTTTACCCCATTAGACAATGCCACTGTGTGAGGAAATCCATTCAGATAGAATTCTCATGTAGCTATAGATGGCAGAGAATAATGGAGAGAACCCAATTAAAGATGCTAGAGACCCTGTTTTGCCCTTCTGCCTTTGTCTTTGTATTTTATGCCCATGGTGTATGGCTACTCCTTTGAAGATTGCAGACCACCTGCTTGCAGTCCCCTTGTTAAAAACCATGAACTGTTTTTGTACTAAATTGAAGGGAACTAACAACTGTGGCACATTTCCTACGTCACTAGATTCTGCGGGTATCAAGTCATAATAACCTGCAGGACATTGATTTAAGCCTAATTCCCATCAGTGACAGCTACAGATGAAAGACGGACGTTTTGGCCCTACAGTCTCAGCACCCAGAAAGTAGCAAAGCTGGACAGCGATCGCCAGCGCATGGTATCGTACTTGCTCCATCAGACGGCGTTGGACATCACAAAACCAAAGTTTCAGTGTAAAAGAGCTAAAGAGAAGGATTCCTGTTGTTGATGGCAGAGCTGTTTTGAGGTTTCATTTCTCTACCTGTCATGTGCTGGTAACCTCTGACAGTGTGCAATCCCTTGAGCCCCTTGGCCTGAGTTTTAGCCACACACCCCCTTTTCTTTGCTCCAACGGAAGAAGGGCAGTGCACCGGAGATTTCAAGTTTGGAAAAAGGCACTATATTGTGGTGCCCATGAAAGAGCAGCTTGAGCGTCCTCTGACATTAAACAATGAGTGTTGGAGTCTGAAAGTGCTGCTGAGCTTGAGCTATTTCCCAATTAATGCTGCTTGGGTCTGCACGAGATGATTTGTGCCCTTGATCAATGAAGAGCACATTGTTTGTAGTGTCTGCCACAGAGGAGAGACACTGGTGCATTGCTTTAAGACATTGAGACTTTCGAGTGAGCTGTGGGTGTTTGCCAGGAGGGCACTCCAACTAATCAGTACTTTTCTCCTGAATTGAGAGGCCCATGCGAAAGAAAACAACAAAAGAAAATTTGATGGACAATAGAAGCCTGCCAGAGAGGCTTTTTGAACGGACTCTGGGCATAGTTGGTTTCACAAGAGGTTTCCGTGTGATTGTATAGACTAGGTGTTAGGAGACTGATTGTTTTGCTGGCATTGTTTTAAAGTACTATTCTGTTTAGTAAAAGCAGAATAAAGTCAATTTTCTGTGGAAAGAGTACCCCCTTTTCACCTTAGAGCATTGATGAGAGTCACCACTGTTCCACCTGAACATACCAAAATTACTGAAATGCAGAGGAGCCCTAAAAATGTTACTAGATAATTTTAGGATTTGCTTTTTGGTTAGGGTTGTGAAAAATTATTATTTCATTTGTAATAGTGGTCACTACTTTCTCCCGTTGTCTATATGTTCTTAATAACGTGTTTTCTAGTGTCTTTTAAACATGACGTTGTCATTTATGGGTGGGATTGTTTTTCTCTACTCAATTGACTTCTGCACCCACTTCCCAACCTATGTCTTTTCCTACTATTGTTTCTTTGCACTCTTTTCACCCTTTTCCTGAACATGAGCAGGTTAGAAGATCAGAATTCGTAAGCAATTCTTTTGTACAGCTTCTGCATCAACACTAGTTAGTAGTGAACATCACTAACTGTTGGGTGTGTGATCTTATGCCACTTACTGCAGATAGAGGTATTCCTTACTTTGTCCTGCCATATGTGGCCTCTGTGTTACATCATGCATAAGGAAACCTGCACCAAGAGACGAGCTAAATACTAGGATGATGTTACAGCAACATCTCAACGACTTTAGAAACATAGACCTGGACTCAGATTAGCATGAGAATAGGTTTATTGCCTATGTAAGGGAAAAAGGAGGGTTTGTGGTTCTAAAAATTCTGGACCCATGTAATTTACTTTGCCACAGCAGTACGATTTTAGTATCAAAAGACCGATAATGACTAGTACACTAAGCATGAGCATTTTCGCTCAATTCCAGCAGCGTTTTCGTCTCGAAATCGCCATTTTCGTCCTGCACTCGTGGCTCCCATTTTATACACGGCAGCCATTTTTAAAAGTTGCCCTCACATAGGCTTATAATACAGTCAGATTTGATTCCAAGGACACGTACACCTTGATTGACTTTTCTCTGACCTGGGCAAGCTGGAACCATTGCCTCAGGCCAAACCTGTTTGGTCAGTCCCTCTCCCAGTGGCCGAATCAGATAGCATCAAGGCACACCATGCCATTAAACCCTTATTATCGCTCACACACCCTGCCTAATTTTGCTCACACCTGCACCTGCTCTTTTCTTCTTCTTACTTTACGAGGGGGAGGTGCCCGTTTTTATTGGGGGTCCACACTTATCTGATGTAAAATACTAGGCCTTGCCGGGTAATTTATTATGGGTTGGATAACATGAAATATGAGGTTCATCATGACACTGTTTTTTCCTTTGTAGTGAAAACATGTGAATGACCAACCAAAATGTCAAGAATGTTTGCCTGAAGCTTAAAAAACTGTATATAAGGAAACCTGACTTTGCATTTAAACACAGTCTCCTGAGAACATACAAACCGTGCTGTTGTACTTCTAGGACGCTTGTCACTTGGTTGCAGCCAATAAATTCGATCTTTGACTTCACCTAGAAGACTCTGAGTTTCTGTGGTCTGAATCAGGAAAGTACCCGAGGTCTTTGGGTGTACCCTGGCACCACTGGGTTACCGGATCAGTACCGGTTCTGAAAAGCCCAGTACCTCAAGCCTCAGGGAGGAAACAAAAGATGGAGCACAGGGAGGTAGGCACAGCAGCAGGCCAGCACAAAGGGGATGCAGACAATGGCAGTTCCTCCAAGTGACCTAGCAGGTCACAGGTCAGCACAGCAGTCCAAGGCGGTTCCTGGTGAGTCCCTCCAGCAGCATTCTGTTTCCAGTTACAAGCATGTGAAAGTCCAGAGTGTTTTCAAATTGTGGGGAAAAATCCCCTGTACTTATACTCAGTTTTTCAAAGGTTTAACAAAGAGGGGGAGAGGAGGTTCCAACCAGTTACAACTGGTTCCAGGAGTGTCCCCTCTCTCCTCCAGCACAGGCTCCAGACATCAGTTGGGGGTAAACAAACCCTTTGTGTGAGGCCAGGGCACAGCCTTTACAGATTTCCCCGCCTCCCCTTCTCTCAGCTCAGGAAGATCATTCAAACTGTAGATGCACCTCAGTGACACCTCCACCCTCCCTGTGTACAGGCTGTCTTAAAGGTACGCACAAAGCCCAACTGTCACTCTACCCAGATGTGGATTGCAGTCAAGCTGCAAAACACCAGTGGCATAAGCACAGAGAAATGCTCACTTTCAAGAAGTGGTATTTCTGTAAAGATAATGAAAAATCACCAGTAAGCAGCATTTTTTCACTATCATTACTAAACATGTCTACACTACCCCTCATAAATCAGACAATACCCCCTAGACATAAGGCAGGGAATTTCCAATGCAATCCCATAAGAAGAAACCCAAATAGGCTGTTTTCACTACCAGGACAGGCCACACAACCAGGCACATGTCCTGCCTTCTACATACATAGCACCCTGCCCATAGGGATAGCTAGGGCTTACCTTAGGGGTGTCTCACATGTAGTAACAGGGGTGCTCTGGGTCTGGCAAGTAAGTTTAGATGCCAGGTCCCTGTGGCAGTAAACTGCACATGCAGGCCCTGCGTTAGCAGGCCTGAGACAGGTTTGAAAGGCTACTTCTCTGGGTGTCGCAGCAGTGCAGCAGGCCCACTAGTAGCATTTACTTCACAGGCCCTGGGTATAGGGATACCACTGTACAAGGGGCTTAAGGTAAATTAAATGTGCCAATTAGGTATAAGCCAGTCATACCAACTTTTAGAACAGCAAGAGGTTAGAAAAATAGAAGGAAGGAGGCAAAATGTCTGGGGATGAATCCGCAAAAAGGCACAGCATGACCCGGGGTGGGGGGGAATGCACCATGTTTTAAGAGCAGCTATATACTTGCCCAGCCTCCATCAATTATTCTACAACACAAAGGAAGTGTTCATATGACATATTATTTAACTTATATGTGAGCTAAACCAATTTCTTTGCCCATAGTAGCACTACATCTTCTGAGAAGGGCTATGTTCTATGCACTGCAGTAAACTGCTTTTTAAATGATTGCTCTGGATGAAAGTGATTCCTCCTTCTCCTGACACATCTGAGCAAATCACAGCTACCCTCCTATACAAAGCATAAACTTATATGGTGAGGAACAAACGGAAGCTAGTAGCACCGGTGTTGCCATTGTTTTATATATTTCATGTTTTTTACAGAAACACCTGAACAAGACTGGAAAATACACAGAATGGTTTCCACAGTAGCAGTTTTGAAATAGTCCACTTATTCACTCCACTAAACAAATGAGAATAAAAACAGAGTCAATGCAAACAATAAAAAAGACGCAGCAATTAAGTACCATGTGTGTTGAATATCGAAAGAGAGACACAACAAAGGCAGCCAAATTGAAAAGACTGTGCACCTTGTAAGGAAGGAAGGGATAGAAAAACCGTAGCAATAGAAGCACATTTTTGTCTCTGACCACAATGTACAGAACGTTTCAGGAAAGCCCATTTCAAAGGACAGAGGGAGGCCATAGGTAACCCATTCATCGGGCCTTATTAATATCACTATGTGAGAGCACCCGTTTTTGAACTGCAGATGAAAAATCTCTCGGGGAATGCATGTGTTGGATTCATTTAGAAGGTGTAACTGATATGTTGCAGTAAGTAAAATATATTTCAATTGCTCTTGACAATACAACCATTACCGATAGTCAACACTTCTCCTTATAAAATATAAATACGATTAAGGGTGTTATTAAGAGTTAAGCAGAGTGGGACATCTGTCAAACGTGTGGTGGCACTGTCATCAACGCGCTCTTAATAAAGGGGATGAGACTTCCACCACTTTTTCAGATGTCTCTCATCCACCACTGTAAATAATCCCTCAAGTCTGCATATACATACATAACGCTGTAGTTTAAAATATATGTGTCGCCACAGTGAGCCCACTAAATAGAAATTAAAAGGCCAAAAACTGAACACAGCACACTTCTTTGAACATAGGAAATACTACACTTTCTCAGTCTTAGTAAACCTGGGGAGATGTTGGATACATGAACCATGTTCTCCAGGTTGCAATTGTAAAGTCAGCATCTTTCAGTCTCAGAACCTATTTCCAGTCCCAATGGTCGCTAGAAGATCTAACTGGTAAAATAAAAACTTCATAAAAATGATTTATAGTGGGGTTTAGTTCCAAGAAAGGGCAGTATTTGCCCAAATGACCGGTCAGTGTGTATACCTCAACTAATTTGCGAGTTCTGCTTGCACACATGTACGCTTGCTTTACAAACAAGTCGAGAATTTAAGATAAATATTATTGATTTTTCACAAAAGAGAGTGGTGAGGAAAATGGCCACTTCTGCCAAATATAAAGCAATAATTCAATCTACAAAGAAGAATTACATGAAAAACAGAAGATTAATTCTATTTCAAATAAGTGGACGTTTGAGAAATATGCAGCAAGGTACACCTAAAAAAATGAGAAGTAACATTTAGGTGCTTAATATTTTCTATATGCACTGGAGAAACTCCACACCCATTATGTTTTACAGCACCTAAAAAGTGTACACACTGATGACCGCTGATTTACAGACGTTTTCAAAACGCTGGAATAAACGTAAAAAATCCACTGGAGACAGATAAAAATTGAAAACGGGTGAGCCTAGACATGGTTTAACCAGTGCTTAATTTGTAAATAATAAGGTGCCGGTGCTCAAAGCTCTCCTCTTAAACAGGCGGCTGCTGCAATTAAAAGTGCGAGCACATAATACGGAGGCAGCGTAATCCTGAAGCCATCTCGGGACTCTTCAATCCATTTACAGACACTCCCCCTTCAACTCACTCCTGCAGCTTCCTGCTTTTCCCCTTTCTGACGCTTTTTCGTTTTTCTCTTCCTCCCTCTTTCCCACGTGTCTTTTGCTCGCAGTAAATGCTTGAGACAGAAAATTAAGCGCCGGCCCTCAGAAATAAGTGCCGGTGCTCTGCACAGGAAACAACAAGCACAAATTAAGCACTGGGTTTAACATGTTTCTTTTCTGGAACACGTACCTGCTCACAGGTTTTTTCATACTCCTAATCATACTCTTGTGATGTGGCGTAGACACATTTTTCACTGCTGTTGTTACTGTAGGAGATTCTGAAGAAAACTTAGCTATGACACATGTCTCCAATGTAGTTGATGACTGCACACTTAAACAAAGAATTTGGGCCTCACAATTGAACACCGCAACCGCAATTTCATCAGCATGTGCCCTACTTTTCTAAAGAGAGTCTAAAGGGCGGATTTACGGAAAGTGGCGCTGCACCAGGTGCAGTGCCACTTTCCCTGCGCCCCATAGAGCCCCCCTACTGCCACCATGTGTGTGCCATATTTTAAATACGACACACCATGGCGCAGGTTAAGGGGCAATAGCGTCATTCAATGTGACGCTATTGATGTAGTCTGCAGGAGTAGCGAAAATGTTAGCGCTACTCCTGCAGAGTTCATAGGGACTCATTCTAAAGAAAGGAAGCCCCCGTTTAACACCTGCTCTGAGCAGCCGTCAAAAGTGCTGTAAAAAATGGTGCAAGGAAATCTAATAGATTTCCTTGCACTTTTTTTCAGACCTCCATAATTGGTGAACGCCCCCTTTGCATACATTATGCCTGGCGCAGGCATAATTTAGCTCAGAGGGGACATGCATTGTGCCATTCTGTAAACACGGCGTGGGGATTTCGGCCTGGTTGGGCCACATGAACGTCAAAAATAATGACACCAATGTGGCACAAGGTGGCACTGGGGAATTATAAATATGCCCCTTAATGTGCTAGTATTTGAGGCTTCAGTCACTCCCAAACCTTTATAAAAGAATATGTAGATTGATGCTCACCAGTCATCCTAGATATAACAATGTTCACCTCCGAATTAAATGACTGCATGGGATCGTGCCATTTGGGTTCATAGCATCTCTGGTGTGGAGTTTTAGGGAACAGAAGAGATTTTGAATCATCGATGTTCAGTACATCAATTCCCTGTTTCCCCTAAATGTGTGCATCACTTCTGTCAAAGGTTTACTGAACTCCTGGAAATGGTTTAGAACATGGTTTAGAGCTGGGTGGGATTTGGAACTCTTCAGTCTTCTTGAGAAATTGATTGACAGAGCTTGTGGATTTTTCTGCGTTTAGTAATTGATAAAGAAATCACAGGATCTTACCAGCTAACATTAAATTAATAAATATAGCAATATTTTTGGCATTAGGCTACCATTGTCCCTAAACAAATATTCTTTTTCAATGTATGCAAATATTCAAGCCTTTGGATGTAATCATATTTCCAGGACATTTTCAAACAAAAACTTTTCAAATATCCTTCATAATATTGACGTGTTGAACAGTATGTCTTAAAAAGTTCAAAGACATTTGATTACAGGGAGTGCAGAATTATTAGGCAAGTTGTATTTTTGAGGATTAATTTTATTATTGAACAACAACCATGTTCTCAATGAACCCAAAAAACTAATTAATATCAAAGCTGAATATTTTTGGAAGTAGTTTTTAGTTTGTTTTTAGTTTTAGCTATGTTAGGGGGATATCTGTGTGTGCAAGTGACTATTACTGTGCATAATTATTAGGCAACTTAACAAAAAAAAATATATACCCATTTCAATTATTTATTATTACCAGTGAAACCAATATAACATCTCAACATTCACAAATATACATTTCTGACATTCAAAAACAAAACAAAAACAAATCAGTGACCAATATAGCCACCTTTCTTTGCAAGGACACTCAAAAGCCTGCCATCCATGGATTCTGTCAGTGTTTTGATCTGTTCACCATCAACATTGCGTGCAGCAGCAACCACAGCCTCCCAGACACTGTTCAGAGAGGTGTACTGTTTTCCCTCCTTTTAAATCTCACATTTGATGATGGACCACAGGTTCTCAATGGGGTTCAGATCAGGTGAACAAGGAGGCCATGTCATTAGATTTCCTTCTTTTATACCCTTTCTTGCCAGCTACGCTGTGGAGTACTTGGACGCGTGTGATGGAGCATTGTCCTGCATGAAAATCATGTTTTTCTTGAAGGATGCAGACTTCTTCCTGTACCACTGCTTGAAGAAGGTGTCTTCCAGGAACTGGCAGTAGGACTGGGAGTTGAGCTTGACTCCATCCTCAACCCGAAAAGGCCCCACAAGCTCATCTTTGATGATACCAGCCCAAACCAGTACTCCACCTCCACCTTGCTGGCGTCTGAGTCGGACTGGAGCTCTCTGCCCTTTACCAATCCAGCCACGGGCCCATCCATCTGGCCCATCAAGACTCACTCTCATTTCATCAGTCCATAAAACCTTATAAAAATCAGTCTTGAGATATTTCTTGGCCCAGTCTTGACGTTTCAGCTTGTGTGTCTTGTTCAGTGGTGGTCGTCTTTCAGCCTTTCTTACCTTGGCCATGTCTCTGAGTATTGCACACCTTGTGCTTTTGGGCACTCCAGTGATGTTGCAGCTCTGAAATATGGCCAAACTGGTGGCAAGTGGCATCGTGGCAGCTGCACGCTTGACTTTTCTCAGTTCATGGGCAGTTATTTTGCGCCTTGGTTTTTCCACACGCTTCTTGCGACCCTGTTGACTATTTTGAATGAAACGCTTGATTGTTCGATGATCACGCTTCAGAAGCTTTGCAATTTTAAGAGTGCTGCATCCCTCTGCAAGATATCTCACTATTTTTGACTTTTCTGAGCCTGTCAAGTCCTTCTTTTGACCCATTTTGCCAAAGGAAAGGAAGTTGCCTAATAATTATGCACACCTGATATAGGGTGTTGATGTCATTAGACCACACCCCTTCTCATTACAGAGATGCACATCACCTAATATGCTTAATTGGTAGTAGGCTTTCGAGCCTATACAGCTTGGAGTAAGACAACATGCATAAAGAGGATGATGTGGTCAAAATACTCATTTGCCTAATAATTCTGCACTCCCTGTAGAGGCAAAAGAAGCATGCTCAAACACAAACATTCTGAATGCTACTTTGGATATTTAATATGATTTCATGTTATGTTATTAAAAAATTACCTCTGCATTGAAGTATAAAATCCATCCCATTTCATCATTTGGTCGCTTCGAGTAAGCATTTTGAAATACAATATCTTTTGCAAGTATTGCTATTGCTCGCATAATAAATGAAGCAAACAGATTCATATGAATATAATTCCTGGTACAATGAAGTCTCCTGTTGAAAACATAATATATGAGATTCAGCGCGTATATGGTATAACTAAGGATTTATAGCACTACCCCCACATCAATCAGATTTAACATCAGCCCATGTTTGTTTGTTTTTGTGTTGAGAGGAAACATTCTTTACACATACTAATGATCATAAACATCCATTGAAAGACATCAATTTCAATGGAACTGAGGAGCATACTTCAATGTGATATTGTCCCACATACTAGAATCCTCATTCCCCATTCCATGATTCTCAGAAACGTTAATAATTAGTAAAAAACTATATGAAGAACAAGTTGAGATCACAATTCAAGTTTATGGAAACTTGTGTTTGTTCTGCACAATTTGTAGTTTCTAATTTATAGCAAGCATAGACATTTCCATTCAACCTGGGGAATATTTATACCACTTTCAAGGTACATCCTTGCCACATTGTCAACATGTGATCCTTCAAACTACCTATTTCTATGGAGCCTAGCGAAAATCTGTTTAGACACCTTTGTTCACTACTGTGTTTATTAATAGCAACTATGGAACAGTCCTCTAGAACATCCATCCTTCTATGTCTGTTTATTGCTCACCAGAAGAGGCCTCTTCACTGTCACTAATTCATCATGGGTATAACTATTGTTTGCTGTGCCTAAACAATTTTCAGTGTCTTTCATACTCTGTCCATCACGATGCTGCCCTTATTAACACAACTATTTCTGAACATAGGAGATTGATCAAGGTATTATTAGTATTTTCTTCCACCTAAAAACTGAGAAAAATAAGTGATTTTTTTATTAACACCTAGTCTGAATGGATATTTAATCTATCAATGTTTGTAATAAAGGTGTTGCATTCCTGAATGGAACTGTACATCAGAATGCCCTCTAGATACTAAGGACACAGGTCATGAACAAAATAGACATAAATAGCAGGGATATGCATGTTGCACCACGATACATGTACAAGCAAATGAGTGTTAGCTTCTTATTTCTCTAATCATCCTCATCTAATATTGACCCAAAATGAAACATAGACTGACAATTAAAACATGACACATATAGCTTACATTGGGCAATTGGGATCACGTAGAAGCATGTGTTTGTAAGGGAGACTTATATAGGGCTTAGCTAAACATTCAGGAAAAACTAGCACGTTATATTCACTATGACACCGGCTAACATTGGGATGCTTAGGAAAGCTAGCCAGCGGAATTAGTAATTCGAAGTTTGTTCATCAGGCATTTTAGTAATATCAAATATAGATGATTTTAACTACATATTGGTTTCATATTTGAATAAAATTCATCAATTCTTATGTATTGCAATGCACAATGTCATACATATGGAGATCTTGAAATTTTAGATACAACACATTGATAACACATGGCATAGAGTGCCCTTCCTTTAATTGATTTAACCCCAGTTGACCATGGAACTTTCAGCATTGAAAACACATGAATGGAAACATAGATATGGTTTGCAGAACACGTTTTTCATTTGAATAATCTTTATGTAATGATGTCTACAGTACCTTCTCGCAGTTCATCCATACTCTGTCTAAAACCACCTATGTCTCATGCATCCCTAATCAAGTCATTTTAACCCACTTTAGGACTTAATTCATTATTTCAGTTATTCTCAAACTCTTTATATCACCATAGTATTCTTAATGAACCAACTTTCCTAAGACCCTCTCCTCAAACTTTGTATGAAGCAAATCAGTTTGTTGCAAGTTGCTGTGCTTTTATTTTCTTTCTTTCTGATATTTGGGTCCCGATTTCGAGTGGTGACCTTTCCGCCAGAGTTAATAAGAGTTTCCCGCTAGGTCAGCGGAACTTAGGTTTACGCCTGCTGGCCTAGAGGGAAACAGGCTACAGCATTGTCTCCGGCTTGAAATCGTGTCAACAGCAATTCTGTAGCCTGCAGGGTGCACCAGTACCCTTGCAATGTTCACTGCCTGGACACAGTGAACATTGCGAGGGTGCTGGCAAATGGGACCCCTGCACTGCCTATGCCAGGGCAGTGCAGGGCCTCCCTGGAGCCACCTGCACCCATTCTCTGTGAGCATTTTTATGAAACTGCTGGCAGTGAAGGGGGTCATAAACCCCAGGGCAGCGCTGGGAATAGGACCGCCAACACCTCCAGTCTGACCACCATCCGTGAGTCTGGTGGTCTAGTGACTACCAGACTCGTAATGACCACATTTATTCAGAAGGTTTTAACAGTACCAGGAGTGCCTGACAGACACTTCAGTATGCTAAACAATAGAGAAAACTGAATTTGTTGAAAAGCATGAGACAATATAGCAAGGTTGAAAAGACTGAGACTAGTTTACTCCAATAAGATGTGATGTGGGGGACCTTTATTTGTTTGTTAACCTTTGGATCATGAGGCATAAGTCAAAAGAAAAACTGAATAATTCAATTTGCAACATTTTAGCAAAGGGTCTAAGGGCAGATGGCTGCATCATACCCACAGGTTCATGCAATTTAAATGTTCAGAACCTAGAACTCTCAGTAAACTGTCACAACATTTGCATTACTTCAACACAAGGAGCTTGAAAAACATGACTACATGCCAAACCGTTGTGTAGCTATAGTCTTCTTTTCATCCTTGCACCATGGGATTCTATATTGGAAGATATATAATATAGGCAAATGTGTTTGCATATTATCTAGCACATAGTTCAGGCTATGGCTGGAGTGTGTTGGAGCAAACCTACTTCTAAACTCATCCATGTCCAGTGATGTGTTTGCTTCTTTTTTTACACAATATTATTAAACACACAACAGCTCATTGATGGAGTTGCCATATAATGTTGGTGTAGAGACTGTGCCCTGTTTGGCGTGTAGTTGATATATATTTCTCATTTCAAACACAGAGTTGTTAAGGCAAGACACACATTTGGTATGGCCGCAGTGTTTCATCAGGCTGAGAATCACCAACCACAAGGTGAGGCTTGTTGAATTCAGTGGTAACAGTGGAACACAAGCAGAGTTGCATTTCAGCACATCAGCGATATCATAGAGTTGGGTCTCAAGACTGTCACTGCTAGGCACATCAGCTGAGGCATATGAAGTGCAGGAAGAGCAAAATGTAAGCACCTCAATGGTGTGTTTTCAGGTGTGTCATTGGACAATAATCCTAACACATATGCTGGTTGCACAGCGACATATTTGAGCAGGTTTCTGATTCCGCAGTAAGCTGCAAAGAGCAATAGGAGTGTACAAAGGGATCACCATTTTCAGTAAGTTTGCCTAGCAACTACCTCGCACAAGCTAGAAATTATATTCAATTCTTTATGTAGAGTTTTGATTGATGGAAGAGAAACATGTTGCCAAATTTACTGAGAGATAGGAATGCAAATGAATGTGATAAACAACAGAACTTTTTGTAGGAAGTTTTTAGGTGTCACCAGCTGACTTAGAAACATGGTGTCAGGCACACCCATCATCAGGTGATCTCAAAATGTGCGTAACCTTATCTCATCTCTCATGTGTACATGGTGACAAACAGATCTTGAAACAATTAACAAACAGAACACTTCAGAGATGATAAACATGGGGACATGGTTTGGCAGTCATCTTAGATGGCATCTAGAAACAAGCTCCACATCACACCTAGCTTTTGGAGATGCTGGCACTGCTATTTGGCTCTATGAGAGCTTTGTTTCAAGCCAAACAGAGAGGAGTATGCCAAAGTGAGCATGGCATCCTCAATTCACTTGCCAGTGCTTCCTGTACTATGCTCTGGATGATGGTGTTCACTCCTGAGGCAAGCGCAAATTGCAATGGATATTCAGTAATGCATTTACAGCGCTGAGAGTGTAGAGAATTCCTCTCAAGAGACCTATAACGAAGTCTTATTTTAATACACTGAATTCATTTTTCAGCTTCTGTGACTGTAATTTTCACATTTCGAGATGTTATTTCTGAATATTTAAGGTGAGTGTTACACAATTACCTCTGGGTTTCACCACTGAGTGTATATTTTGTTTATAATATTTTTCTGTGTTGCTGCTTAGGAGAACTGCATGGCTTGAATAAAGAAACCAAAAAATAAACCTCCTTCACTCTCATCTGTGCCTTTGTGCTTGATGTCAACCATGTTTTCAATAGCAGCTACTTCAATTCTTTGTGAATTATTCAAAGCCTCATACTGCTTCTGCAACCAAGAGGCTTAAACAGGACCATACCACACGTAGCAAATCATCTCTCACCCATTCCCATGGAAATCTTATATGAGGAAATAACAGCACTGCTTCCTTTTGTGGAGGAAACTAATAAGTGCATCCAGAGCCTAGATAAGCAATTGTCTCTCACTGAAATAAGGGTTCTGGGGTGGAACAGAGAGTCAGTGACATTCAAGATGAAATACTTAAAATTACTTTATTGGAGTAGGAGGTAGCCTCATTGAAGAGGCAGTCAGAAGATTTGGCAAATAGGAATAGCTGGAAAGCATGTGGATTTATGGCCTTCCAGAAGAGACAGAAGGCACAGTCACTGTTTCATTTTCAGCTTCCTTTTTGCCTCAACTTGGCATTTTACCGCCTTTGGCTGGGCACACAGACTTGGTCAGCATCTAAGTTTATCAGTTTCTTCCTTCAGACCCAGGGGGATTATTATCCTGTTTTTTAAATTTAGAAATTTTCTCAAGCTTTTGAATTTAGCAAAAGCTAAGAGACAATTTTTGTTGTTGGACAGGAAGACGTTTTTCATTCAAGATATCACCAGAACGAGGGGGGTGTGGACTTAAGAAATAGGAATTTCTGGATTTTTGTCCATCACTCCACCTTCTAGGGCTTGCTATGAATTGTTCCATCCTTGCATCTTCAAAGTAACTTATAAAGATAAAACTACTACTTATGATGATCTAATGGACCTTAGGAATTTTTCTGTGAAGTCCAGCTAATTAAATCATGGACACATCAGAACCGTCTCAACAGCCTTGATTGTCCTGTCTGATGCATCATAGATAGTTGAGTTTTCACTTTTTGTGTCAATATGTTGTTTTGCTCTTGTTTTCACAGGGGACAATGGCCCCCTTCTTTGTATCTTAGACCCATGCTTTGTTGTTACAGACTTTTCCTCATTTCCAACATGTTTGTTCACCATTCAACCGGTGTTGGCATGTTATGTTCCATAGTTGTGCCATCTTCATTCTGTGTTATCACCACCCCATCCCCTCTTTTTTCATCTCACTAAGGTATGTTCTCTTCATTCTTCAAATATTTGACAAGCACTGTCTCTTTTCTCTCTATCTTATTTCCCTCGTCCTGTACTTCTTTTCCGCTCCCTCTTTGTCCCCCCCCCCCGGTTTTCTACTGAACTTACGGAACGTAACATGCTTGTATTGCTTTGTTCTGTATTTTGTTGTTTTCTTTTTTATTTCTGAATACCAAATACATTTGACATCTTATTTGAATTACCATTCAGAGTTCTATCATGGAATGTTAAAGGTTTTAATAATCCTACAAAAAAGACAGAGAGTCCTTCCACATTTTAGTCACTTTAAACCTGATTTGGTTCTTTCACAAGAAACTCACTTAACTGAACTTCAAGCATTTAAACTCAAACACAGGTGGATTAGTAAAGTTCTTCTCTCCCCTGCACATAGTAAGAAAAATTGTGTTATTATGCTCTATAACAAAAAACTGGATTGTACTGTTATTTCTCTTTAAAATGATGACACAGGTAGAAGGATTTATTTTTCCATTCCCACATTTTAAATAATTCATTAGTATCTGACTTTCCTTATGGTGACCCCCATTCTTTATTGGCAGCTGACGCAGACAATATTCTTCACTGTGTTTCCAACCCTGATCTCTCAATGCCAGCCTTATTAAATGAATTCTCTTTTTTCATCAGTCGCTGGCTATAAAATTAACACTGAAAAAACTGAAATACTCCCCTTACACAAAGTTTGTACCAAGCGTTCATTTGAGTTTGATTTACCTGGAATTCTTCCAAAATCAAATTCTTGGGTGCTTGGTTTACTTCCTCTGTCAACGAGATATTTCATATTAATCTTAAGGAAGTTTTATTCAAATCGGAATCCCTCCATTCAAGATGGAACCCTCTCTTCTTACCTTGGTGGGGTTGCTTAGATTCTTTTAAATTGGTCTTACCCATTATACTTTGTACAGTTTCTATGATGCTGGTCGAAATTCCCCTCACCTATTTTAGGAGACTTGGCTCTCTTCTCTCTTCTTTGTGGCAGAAAAAGAGATCTATAATTTCTTTGAGTAAACTGAAAATCAAGTGGAGGGAGGGTTTCACATCCATCATTTTCATCAATAACACAGTGGCTTTTGTCTTTGTCAGGCTGTTCTTTGGTTGCAAAAAATGGCTTCATCTATTTCTCTATTTTGGCTGGATATTGAGAAAATGTTCCTTAATCCTTTCTCTTTTTGAGAGACTATTTATTTTTCCTCATGTCTCTCTAGCATAACTCCCACAGTCATTTACCATACCTGTTTAATTGTGTCATCATATCTCCTTTAATCATCCAACTATTCCATACACTTTTTTGATTTACCCTAATGGCATAACAAACTTCTTAAGTCTAGAAATAGGCAGCTTTACTGAAGGTCATGGAAAGAACATGGTATTATTTGATCGCTTTCAGGATAATGATCATGTCTCCTTCCTCAATTGCAATTGAAATTTTAATGCCCCACTTGATTTCAATGTCAGTTCTCCCTTTTATTAAACATACTGCAGAATGCTCTCCATTCTTCAAGCAATTCTCAGGGCTCATCTCTTCTTACTACTAGTCTACATCAGATTTAGCCTTCTCATCTTAAAGCCTCCTTATTTATAAATTGCTTTCTAAATTGCTTTTATCCTCATCTCTATTAAGGTGTGTTAGAAATGGGGTCTCTGGTTGGCAGACAGTTTGCACTCTGTCCAAGCAGGGACCCTCACTCTAGTCAGGGCAATGGAGATACACACTTTAGATAACCCCTGCTCATCCCCTTGGTAGTTTGGCACAAGCAATCATGCTTACCTCAAAGGCAATGTGTAAAGTATTTGTACCAAAACACACAGTAATACAGTGAATGTACTACAAAATGGACACCACACCAGTTTAGAAAAATAGGGAACAAGACCAAAAACAACAAAAATCCAACATGCACAAGTCAGGATATGAATTTTCGAATGAATAAGTGTTACTACATAGAAAACAATGGAAATGTTGATTTTACACAAAGTACCTGATTTTGGTGAAAATAAAAAGCTGCATGTGCAGGCGTGGGTCAGAAAAGTCAGCAATGTGTCTGTTCCCTACTCGCAGTTGAGCATCACAATACAAAATAAAATGATTTGATGGAGTGTTGAAACTTTTCAAACACTCACCCCCAGTCACAGATCTGTATTTAATCCATCGTTATTTTGCTCGCCATGTCACCCCAGTTTGGACCCAGCCCCATGCAAATCAGTCTTGACCCTGTTCCCCATTGGAACAGTCCAGCCTGAACTGCCAAGCCAGGTCCTCCCTGGACAGGAAACAAGCATCCTGGTACCAGTTTCAGGGTATCACCCTTCATCAGCCAGGCTAACTTGAATATAGTGGTGCAGCGAGCAAAGGACCCACATCTGGGCATACCCTAGCCACCTAGGGAGCACAAAGCAACATCACAAAACAAAATAAAATGATACACAGAGTGATGAAACTTTTCAAATACTCACCCCAGTCACAGATCTGGGTTGAATCCATTGGTATTTTGCTTGCCACATCACCCCAGTTTGGACCCAGCCATTTGCAAATCAGTCTTGACTCTGTTCCTCATGGGAATAGTCCAGCCCGGACTGCCAGGCAAGGCACTCCCTGGACAGGAAACAAGCATCCTGAGAGCAGTTTTCAGGGTAGCTTGAATCTAGTGGTGCAGCAAGCAAGGGACCCATGTCTGGGCATACCTTAGCCACTTAGGGCCACTTAGGGCGCACAAGCCAACATCACAAAACAAAATAATATGATGGACAGAGTGATGAAACTTTTCAAACACTCACCCCCAGTCACTGATCTGGGTTTAATCCATCATTATTTTGCTGCCACGTCACTCCAGTTTGGACCCAGCCACATTCAAATCAGTCTTGACCCTGTTCCCTATTAGAACAGTCCAGCCCAAACTGACAGGCCAGGTCCTCTGTTGACAGGAAACAAGTATGCTGGGACCGGTTTCAGAGTATCACCCTTCATCAGCCAGGCTAGCTTGAATCCAGTGGCGCAGTGAGCAAGGGACCTACGTCTGGGCATACCCTAGCCACTAAGGGCGCACAAGGCAGCCAACAAGGCAGGCCTGCCTTTAAAATGACACTGGGCACTTCAGCAGTGCACCTATGGGTGCACTACCTATGCTGGATCCCTAAACCTACATGCCCTACTATATACTAGGAACTTATAGGTAGGTTGACTTAGCCAATTATAATTAGCCTAATTTGCATACTGATTTTACACAGAGCACAGGCCCTGGGACTGGTTAGCAGTACCCAGGGCACCATCAGAGTCAGGAAAACACCAGCAAAAAGTGGAAAATGGGGGCAAAAGTTAGGGGGCCTCTGCAATTAGCCCTGTCCTCTCATACAAGAACACACCCCCCCAGCCCACACGCCCAGGAGACTCAGCCCAACCCTGGGAGAGTCTTCCTGGCTTGTCAGGCGAGGAAGACAGTGAAGAGAACAGGCTGTCCATTTGCAGGGCCTACTCTGCCTTACATCCTCCTGCCATGGTCACTCCCTCTGGGTAGTGAATCCATCCCAACAGTGAAAGGACACATCTCAAACTGAAACTTACCTCCTCTCTCTCTGCCAACTTGGGTAGTGAGGTGCCCACCTCTCCTAATCCTAACTTTGCTAGGGCAACACCTAGCTTACCCAAAGAGGTCCCCCAACACTTGAGCAACCCCACCATGACCAACAGGGTCAGGGGGCCTACTTTGCTTTTGGCCCTGGGGTCTGCCTCCCAGGCCACGTGCAGTGCTGCAGGAAAGCTAGCACCCAGCAGAGGCTACTGACAGCTGTCAGTAACCAGAACCACACCCTAAGCTCTCCACTGACAGGTGGCTGAGTTGCTTTAGGGGCAACTGTGGGGTCCTGGCACCCCTCTTGCTGTCTAGAGTGGGGGGCTACCACCTCCTGTGGCAGACACCCTTCTTCAACTCTCCCTTCTGTCAGTGCAGGGGCAACACCCAGCATCTGGACAGCTGCCTGACTACTCAGGACTTCCTTGGGGTCAGGTGAGGCCTCACCAGTGCCAACTCTGGCCTCCCCCCCTACTGGGGCAGAAGGCCTTTGGCTCCCTGGAACTCTCTTTAAGAGTGGTCCACCCTTCTTTTCTTCTTTCCTTTTCTTGGGGACCCCTGTCTCCTAACTGTAGGCACTGACTCCCCAGGACTTTGGGGTGGGGGGCGCCCTGGGCGACCACCCCATGTGGGACCAGACTCACCTCTGGGAGGTCATTGCCCAGGATACAATCTAGGGGAGATCAGCACTGACTACCACCCTAAACCAGCCAAAGATACCCTCCCTCTCTAGGGGCACTATGGCAACAGGTTTGGAGGTGACCTCCCCTGTGGCTATCCTGACTTTCCTGGTCTCTCCTAAGACATACATGTCTGGGGTCACTAACAGGTCACTCACTATAGTGTGACTGGCACAGGTGTCTCTCAGGCCAGTGGTAGGGATCCCATTCACCCAGTGCTGGGACGACTTCATCATCTGAGGAGTCCTCCTCCATGGCTACACTGGACAGCCCAGTGCTAACCACCTTCTTTGGACAGGCTGCATCTCCTCTGAAGTGACCTGTCTGCAAACTTCGTACTTGTATAGCGCACTACTCACCCGTTAGGGTCTCAAGGCGCTGTACGCATACCGCTGTGGAACCCCTCCTGGCTTTTCCCTGTGAGGTGCCCACTCCTGGGAAACTTCCAAGGTGAAGCCAGGCATCCCAGCGCTGTTGGGGCCGTTGTGGAGATTAAGCAAGCTATTGCCCAGAGTTACAGAGTGGGACCCATGAATTAGATTAGGCACCGATGTGAGAATTATCAGGTCTGAGGAAATTGAGCCCAAGACCCGTCGAGGCGGGAATTGAACCCTGGTCCCAGACCAGATTTCTGCATCAGGGTCTGCCGCTCTAACCATTGAGCCACACTTCTCTGCTGACAGTCACAGCAAGTCTTACTGTGCAAGAGTTTTTTTTAACCCTAGGTCTACCTGACTCTGCTTGTCAGAGTGGAAGTGGGATTTACTCTCCTCCTTCTTAGGGTTCTGGAGTACAGAGGGAGTCTCTGTGGTGGGCTTACCACCTCCCTCCTTAGGTTTTTGGCGACCTGAGCCCCCCTTCTTGGAGTCTCCCCCTGGGACTTGGCAACCACCCTGGTTCTCAACCACTCATCAGCTGCCTCCCCCAGCTCTCTAGGGTTGGTCAGCTTAGAGTCCACTAGATGCTGGCATAACTTTTCTTGGATACAGTTGGTCAAGATGTGCTCTCTCATGGTCAGATTGTATAACCCCTCATAAGTATTACTTTGTTACCATGAATCCAGCCCTCTAGTGCCTTAAGTGAGGTGTCTACAAAGTCAACCTAAGACTGGGTACTGACCTTCTGGGTGTCCCTGAACTTCATCCTATACTGCTCTGGGGTCAGACCAAACTTCTTGGTTAAGCACCTCTTCACACTAGGGTATGAATCTGCCTCCTCCCCACTTAAGGTCAGAAGCCTATCGCTCCCTGAGTTGGGGACCAACTCCCATACAAATGAACCCCAGTATTGAGGCATAACCCTTCTCATTTGGAGGGCCCTCTGAAAGGCCTCCAACCACTTGTCTATGTCATCCCCCTCTACAGAAGCAGGAACCATCCCCTTGGGTAATCTGGGGCAAAAAAAACAACCCATAGACACCTCAGCTTCTCTGTTGTTGCCACCATCTCTCTATTTAATTCTTGCCCACTTTTTCTTTTCTAGGGCCAGCTTCTCTGCATCCAAAGCTATAAATGCTAGCTGGGCCTCCAGCTCTCTTTCCCTGAGGGACAGGTTCTCTCCTTCTGAAGGGACCTCCTTCCCCCAACTAGCTTTGGGTATGACCCTAGTGACTGTGTGCAGTGAGGACCGGTCTTCCTCCTCCTCTCCTAGGCTCAGATGCCCTCCCTCCCCGAGTGGTTGGAGCTAGCATCCTCCCCTGCTTCTTCCTCCTCTGGAGCTTCCTCTGAGCCTACCTCTTGGGCCTCAGCCTATGCTGCCAGGGATTTAATCAGGACATGCTTTCAGAGGTCAGTGGTTGCAGGCAACCCCCTTGCAGTACACAGCCCCCTAAGCTGGACTACTGTCAGTGTGGGTAGGCTAGCCAGCTCAAGCTCCATGGTTCCCTAGTTTTGTGTCAACAGAAAACGTTTTGCAAAAATTGGAAACAAGAATTTAGAAAAATCACAACAATTCAATAATTGAAATTATTCCAAATTAAAAATTAAAAACAATTTTTGCACTAGGACAATTTAAAGGATATTTAATTTGTTTGACTTAAAACTGTAATGTGATAATGAACACAAATACAGGATCCCACCACTGCGCACCAAAAATGTTGGAAAATGGGCTATTGGTAAGGGCAGGTAGGTACCTACACTTAGCAATAGGCCAATAACCTCCACTTAGGTCCAGTTAGGTCTCAGTAAATTAAACCCAGCTCAGCCCTTGGTAGCTTGGCAACGAGCAACAAGGCTTAACTTAGGAGACAAAGCGTAAATCATTCAAATATCACAAAACAGTAATTAAATAAAACACAGGAAACAGTTTAAAAATCTAAAATCAATCTATAATAAATAGATTATATTTTTATCTTTAAAATGACACAAAAACAAATACAATCAGATAAGGGGAACCAGAGATATGAATTTTTAAAGAATTAATGCTTTCTAGCGCATAGAAGCAACTAGCGCTCAAAGGGTTAACAAAAAAAAAGTTCACACTTGAAAGGAACAAAGTCCAGAGTTCAGGCCACCCACGAGGTAACACCGTCACACTTACTTTCAGAAGTGTTTGATTCAGGAAAGTGGTCCACAGCACCAGCCAAGGGTTCAGAGGCTCTGGTGTGCCTCTTGGGGTCTGGGACTACAACACCCACAATGCACCTCTTCAACTTACGGAGTTGCTCCAAACGTCTCCAAACTTCTGGATCTTCTTCCAGAGGTCCTTTTTGTGTCCTTGAAGTGTCCACAACTTGATCCAAGGTTCCAGAAGCTCTGAGTTGTTCCTTGGGTGTTGGGACTACAATTCCCAGAATGCAGCTGGCCAGAATCCTCAAATGGCCACTGGATGCTGGTCAGCTGGGCTCTGCTTGCAGGACTTAATGCAGGGGACTCTGGGCAGCTCATTTGCACCTGTAGCAAACAGGGAGTCCCTTCTTGAAGCAGTAGAAGACAGGTAAAGTCCTTTTAGTGGTGAAGCCCAAGTGTGCAGCTGGTGCAGTCCTCCAGAGTGCAGTGTCCAGGTGCAGGTCAGGGGACCAGCAGGGCAGTCCTTCTTCTCCTGTAGTTCTTCTTTTTTGGAATCTGATAGAGATCTGAGGTGTGGGTGCAGGTCTGCCAGTTTTATCCCTGCTCCTGGGTGAAAAACAGGGGGGTCCTGGTTCTCCAATCAGGTGCAGGGTCCTTCCCCCTGCGATGACCACTTCCTGTGAAGTGTGGCAAAAATCAATCCCAGGGAGCAACATTCCTCAAAAATCCATCATCCCTGAAAGTCATTTTTAGAGGTTACATCTGGCTGAGCCCACCCATTGGTGTGGCTAAAAATCCGAAACACACCCCTCTCCTGCCCCCTCCTAATCTAATCAAGGGGGCACCTAATTGTCTGGGTTTTCAGGATGTGGGGGTGTTGCTGGGTTGCTCCAAATGTCCTTCTCTGCCTTTGAAGACCAGTTTGGCAGCCCTCCCCCTTCCTGCCTCACCATCTGCTGAGGGGAGATCTCCTCCCACTGGCACATCTCTTTGTGTGAAGCCAGGCCACTTCACACCTCATCAAGAGGTTGGCCAATCAGAGCACAGCAGCAAAAACACTGCAGGGCTGAAATTGGCAATTTTTCATGTAAAGTTTAAACTCTTTATCTGAACAAGTTATATTAAATCCAACAACTGGAAGTTGTGGGATTTATTATAACAATTAATTTGATACCAAATTCTTTGTATCTATTACTTAAGGGGACTTTTAAAAATTAAAATGAAGTCTCCCGATTCTAGTCTATGAAGGCCATTCACTACAATGAGGAAAAAACTAATTTGGCTGTTTTACCTCACCGGGGCTTATAAAACTATTTTTATAAGGTCCCTGCTTATAGTTACATGGCACTCAGCCCTAGGTGCACATAGGTCACACCTTAGGGGTGACTTTTATGTGAAAAAAGGTAGTTTAAGACTTTGGAACTACTTTTAATTCCAAAGTTGAATTTGCATTTAACTTTAATTTAAAAGCAGCCAGCAAGGCAGGCCTGCCTTTAAAATGACACTGGGCACTTCAGCAGTGCACCTATGGGTGCACTACCTATGCTGGGGTCCCTAAACCTACATGCCCTACCATATACTAGGGACTTATAGGTAGGTTGACTTAGCCAATTATAATTAGTCTAATTTGTATACTGATTTTACACAGAGCACAGGCCCTAGGCCTGGTTATGCAGTAGCCAGGGCACATTCAGAGTCAGGAAAACACCAGCAAAAAGTGAAAAATGGGGGCAAATGTTAGTGGGCCTCTGCAATCAGCCCTGTACTCTCACAGTATCATTTGTGTCAAGGTCTTTGAGGTGTGCCGAGTTGACATAGAACAATTGCGAAGGAGAAGCTGGTGGTGAACAGGATGATCAATACCTTTGTGGAATTCATTGGGTGGATGTATTCATGCTAAAAAGTGACCATAAGCTATTGTGAGAGACCTTTTCAGAAATATGGGTTGGATTCTGTTTCTGCTATAAGAAGGAAATGGGTGATTAGTTTTCAAGAGCAAACTTTTCACTTATATGTTCATTGAGGAAGAGCCTGATAAGATGGAGGTGCAGTGGGTTAGCGACATCAGTTCTTGGGATGTTATGAAGTTCCTAGAGAGTATTTTCTGGAGGGAGGAATTTTGGAAACAAATAACAGACAATTTAGTAAAATGCTGTTCCAAACAAATAGAATAAATTTGGCATCACACATAGGAAAAGCACTGTGTGTTATCCTGAAAATGGTATGAAAGAGAGGTTGTACCACACGTTGTAGGGATCTAATTGGTCAGATCAGGTGGTTTATATTGGAAAGGGTGTTAACATATAGAATGTAGCCCCATTAAATTATAGACTCTTTTTATATAGTTCAGGGAAAACACCTCAACACCAAACTATTTCTGTAATGGATGGATGTATATAATGGGTATGTTCTGTATCATTGGACGACAACTGGAGGAGAAGATAATTAGCTATGGAAAAAACAGAAAGAAACATGGTTTAAGCAGTGGCAGTTGGTGACTTACAAAACTGGTGGGACATAATACGCTAAAACACATACATAAAATACTTCAAAATAAACAACATTTAACAAATAAAAAATAAAAGATTTACTTACCTTAGCATGCAGCACGTCCTAGGTGTTATCCAGTCCTCCTCTGAGCATGAGGTCCCACAGCCAACTACCTTATCTAACTGAGATGCTGCTCTAATACTGTTACACAGCATGAGTGAAGAATCTGGAATGGCTGGAGCAGGCTGCCTCAGTGCTCTGTTCTCCAACCATGCTGTCTAAAACAGCTGGGTTGGAGAAGTTGGAATTGAGCATGGTGGACAGGCCGTAGCAAGATAGCCAGCCAAACCTACATGCACAATTCAAACTGAAGTGGCCATTCCTCATTGCTGCCAATCAGCAGCAATGATGCACTGAGCCCCGCCCTCAAACTCTGTTTGACACAGAGTAAAGAAATAAATTGGTAATAAAATAATTGTATTACCATTTTAGTTTTTTAGGTTTCTGCAGCAGTGTGGGATGGGCAATGCTCCTATGCTCTTATGGAGGAACAGCTTGTGGGTTTAATAAAGGTAGCAAGCAGAAAGTAGATGAATATTGCAGATTGGGTGGGAGTTAGGTGTGGGTTGTGGTGGTCAAGCTCTTCAAGACCATTGCAGACAGCCACATTGTTCATGAATGCATCAAGACACGGAAAAGGGAAGGATGTGGAATTTGGGGCATGCATCATTGGATAACGATAGGTGAAATGCTGAAGAAGATAATGTTGGAAGCACCATGCCAGGGATGGGTGATTCATATAATTTTTCAAGTGTGGAAATGGTGCTGGTTGGTGTAAGACTCCCACCTGTGTTATAGTGTTGTCATCTCTTGCTGGTGAGATTCCATTTTGAAATACTCAATGGGGTTTGAGTGTCTTATGGCAGACAACTACTTTCAAGACAGTGTCCAGGGGTATTGGCGTAGAACTGCTTGTGAACTCATCCATTTACAGCCTGGGGTTTGATTTGTATTTAAAATACAATATAGTATAGGGGGCGTGGCCAAGACACCTGCAAGATTTCCGCTCTCTATTGCAGCTCTGCGTTGTCACATAGACGTTTTCGCTTCGTTTGGTGGCATTTGAGCACTATGAACAGAAATAATTAGAGCCACAGAGATGGGAATATGAGGGCAACAGATATTTTATCGCTGGAATAATTTTGAAGTGTGTTTTGTAGTGTGTTTTGCCTTTTTTGGCCCCTCCTCAGCTTTGGTGGCCGCCATTTAGATTTTTTGATATTTATTTTCTTTAGAGGAAAAAAGAAGGGAAAAACAACTGCATACTTTTATTGTTGTTGGACACAGGTACTCTATGAAGCTCATTTTCTCTTCTTTAACATTGGATTACTCTTATCCAGCCACTTTCCTCTACATTTGGGATATGGTCAGCATCTACAGCCTCAGGAGCTATATGTGTCTATAATAATTTTGCCGGTCAAGAGATTTTCTGTATTGTGCGTTTTTCAGACTGCAGTGCTGCATTTAAGATAATTTTTATATTATCTATTAGTTTTGAGTTTTATTCTCTGCATATTTATTTATATGGAGCCTCCCTCCTCTTCTTCTCCAACGGTTGCAGTGGTTTCTGGAACCAAGTCCTTGTCACGGAAGGACTATAATAATACCTCTAAACGACAAAAGAAGGATCCTTCCTCTCTGACAAAATCTCCTTTGCCTCTGACCCTGGAAGACCTTATGGACGAAATAAAACACTTGAAGCCGTTTGTGATGGAAACTAATGCTACCCTTGAAAGGATTGAAGAAAAGTG